>NC_139643.1:16351714-16866714 GCF_964638095.1 Poromitra crassiceps
CACGTCGTCTGCTGTCTGCCATATAATGCACGTGTCATCCCTATTTATGACCAAATGGACAGTGGTGACAGCATCTGTCTTTAAATGTGTTCTATTTACAAAGCAATTAAACGCTCAAGTTGCAAAGTCACCCATACCTGTGTGTGTATCTACATACCTGTGTGTGTATCTGTTTTATACCTGTGTGTGTATCTGTTTTATACCTGTGTGTGTATCTGTTCTGTGTGTGTATCTGTTTTATACCTGTGTGTGTATCTGTTCTGTGTGTGTATCTGTTTTATACCTGTGTGTGTATCTGTTCTGTGTGTGTATCTGTTTTATACCTGTGTGTGTATCTGTTCTGTGTGTGTATCTGTTTTATACCTGTGTGTGTATCTGTTCTGTGTGTGTATCTGTACCTGTGGGTGTATCTGTTCTGTGTGTGTATCTGTACCTGTGTGTGTATCTGTTTTATACCTGTGTGTGTGTGTATCTGTTCTGTGTGTGTATCTGTTTTATACCTGTGTGTGTATCTGTACCTGTGTGTGTATCTGTTTATACCTGTGTGTGTATCTGTACCTGTGTGTGTATCTGTTCTGTGTGTGTATCTGTACCTGTGTGTGTATCTGTACCTGTGTGTGTATCTGTTCTGTGGGTGTATCTGTACCTGTGTGTGTATCTGTACCTGTGTGTGTATCTGTACCTGTGTGTGTATCTGTTTTGACTTCAGTCAAAGGATGACATGTTCATCTCTGGACTGTGAAAACACTTCCTGACCGCTGGCTTTATGAAACACATTAAATTACATAACATCAACAATGTACTTCTAGCTGCTACTGTAATTCTAATTAGATCTAAAGAATCCAATTCAAAATGTATTTAATTTAATTAACTTTATCTTACAGTTCCTTTGTGTTTCAGTGTATAAATAAAGACACATTATTATTATTATTTTATCTTGCTTTTATTCTATTACAGGATTGTAGCCTATTTATTTTGGTTTTCATCATATGATATACCACTATTTATTTACTTCCTCTTTTCCGCCTCTGTCCTATGAATTGAATCCATGTTTATTGTTTTATTGCCTTTTAAATTCATAATTTGAGTATTCTGCTTTTATTTTGTCTGTCAAAAGCTGTTTTTAAAGATGCTATTTATTTATTTATTTATTTATTTATGTATGTATGTATGTATGTATGTATGTATGTATGTATGTATGTATTTATTTATTTATTTATTTGTTTATTTATTTAGAAAAGAGCAAATCAAATAGTCATTATTATTATTGACTGCATGTTAGACAAGCTGAACTCAAGGCTGCTTTTCTTCATCTAGCCATCTCGCGTGCTACGCATGCTCGATTTGTAGGCTCGCCCACTGCGTGGCCTCGCCCACCCTGCAGCTCGCTGAGCTGGCCCTGCAGCCCGGCCTCGCCCGCAGCTCGGCTGCCCTATTGGCACGTGCGCAATGTCTCATTGATGACACCATCAGTGATGTCACAATGTTGTCACAATGCCTATGTATGACATCACTGATGACAGCATCAGTGATGTCATTAGGTAATTAGGGTAATCACCTAATTACAGAATCTGGTCGCACGTAAAACGGCATAGCTGTGGCCGGCCAATTCTGCTCACACACTCACACACGCACGCACGCACGCACGCACGCACACACACACACACACACACACACACACACACACACACACACACACACACACGGACATTTCTCATTCTTAGGTATAGACAGATAGATAGATAGATAGATAGATATAGATAGATAGATAGATAGATAGATAGATAGATAGATAGATAGATAGATAGATAGATAGATAGATAGATAGATAGATACCTGAGCAGGTGTGAGTGCAGGCGGTGAGCAGCATCAGCAGATGGAAGCAGAGCCTCGGCATGTTAAGAGGAGAAAACACACCCAGAGCCACGGAGAGAGAGAGCTGAGTGACTGTGGAGCGTCTACCAGGCTTCACCCTCCTCTCTGCGTCTCTTCCTCTTCCTTACATCCACTCTATGAATAACTGTGTGTGTATTTGCATCTGTAGCATTTAGCCGACACTCCAACAGATTCTCAATACTATGGCGTTGATTTGCGACACTTTGTCACGTAGGCTACCTTTGGATACACACGGTATAAGGCACTTTTTATTTGGATGCACACAGTACCCTTCCACTTTTTATTTGGATGCACACAGTACCTTTTCACTTTGAATTTGGATGCACATGGTACCTTTTCACTTAGAATTTGGATGCACATGGTACCTTTTCACTTTTCATTTGGATGCACATGGTACCTTTTCACTTTGAATTTGGATGCACATGGTACCTTTTCACTTTGAATTTGGATGCACATGGTACCTTTTCACTTTGTATTTGGATGCACATGGTACCTTTTCACTTTTGATTTGGATGCACATGGTACCTTTTCACTTTTGATTTGGATGCACATGGTACCTTTTCACTTTGTATTTGGATGCACATGGTACCTTTTCACTTTGTATTTGGATGCACATGGTACCTTTTCACTTTGTATTTGGATGCACACAGTACCTTTTCACTTTTTATTTGGATGCACATGGTACCTTTTCACTTTTTATTTGGATGCACATGGTACCTTTTCACTTTGTATTTGGATGCACATGGTACCTTTTCACTTTTCATTTGGATGCACATGGTACCTTTTCACTTTGTATTTGGATGCACATGGTACCTTTTCACTTTTTATTTGGATGCACATGGTACCTTTTCACTTTTTAATTGGATGCACATGGTACCTTTTCACTTTGTATTTGGATGCACATGGTACCTTTTCACTTTGTATTTGGATGCACATGGTACCTTTTCACTTTTCATTTGGATGCACATGGTACCTTTTCACTTTGTATTTGGATGCACATGGTACCTTTTCACTTTGTATTTGGATGCACATGGTACCTTTTCACTTTGTATTTGGATGCACATGGTACCTTTTCACTTTGTATTTGGATGCACATGGTACCTTTTCACTTTGTATTTGGATGCACATGGTACCTTTTCACTTTGTATTTGGATGCACATGGTACCTTTTCACTTGGATGCACATGGTACCTTTTCATTTTGTATTTGGATGCACATGGTACCTTTTCACTTTGTATTTGGATGCACATGGTACCTTTTCACTTGGATGCACATGGTACCTTTTCATTTTGTATTTGGATGCACATGGTACCTTTTCACTTTGTATTTGGATGCACATGGTACCTTTTCACTTTTTATTTGGATGCACACGGTACCTTTTCGCTTTGTATTTGGATGCACATGGTACCTTTTCACTTTTGATTTGGATGCACATGGTACCTTTTCACTTTTGATTTGGATGCACATGGTACCTTTTCACTTTGTATTTGGATGCACACGGTACCTTTTCATTTTTTATTTGGATGCGCATGGTACCTTTTCACTTTTCATTTGGATGCACATGGTACCTTTTCACTTTTTATTTGGATGCACATGGTGGGCTCTATCATTGCATCGGCCTATGAACTGCGCCCAACCCCAGATGCAGCCCAGAGTAGTGGGCGTGGACCAGCGCACTCGATATTTTGGTATCGGCGCTACACGCAGCCTTAAGCATTACAACCACGCCTTTTAAGCGTAAAATTATGCACTGTCTGCTCATTGGAGAAGTGCAGTAAACCAGTCCCCAGCTTGCCTTTTAAGCTCCAATTCCACGGAGCGATCCAGTCCGGTCAAAGCCAAGCGCTCTGCTCCCCCCCTCCGTCTGTCTCTATATATAGGCTATTATTCCCTTTCACTTTGTATTTGGAAGCACATGGTACCCTTTCACTTTGTATTTGGATGCACATGGTACCCTTTCACTTTATATTTGGATGCACATGGTACCTTTTCACTTTTCATTTGGAAGCAGACGGTACCCTCTTAGCTTTGTATTTGGATGCACACAGTTGGGTTTAGCCAAAGCACAGCCACTTGGTTGGGGTCAAGGTTTGGATATGGGTCAAGGTTGTAAACCGAGGCGAGCGGGAGAGCTGCGAGACGTGGCCGGGTTTTCTGAAAATCGGGTTTCGACTTTCAAAAATGATGAAAGTGGTCCAGATCACTTGTAAAGATGATCTTGCTGCTGAACACAAAGGCCTCAGTTTCATAAACGTTTCTTAACCACAGACTTTATTTCAGGCATCTAACCAAAATCCCCATAGAAAAATCCCATTGACTCCAGATGAGGGAACCAGGGTTCTGGGTTGACCTACAAAAATACGTCCCCCCTGCGGTACCCTATACATACAGTAGAGTCATTAAAACATGCATTTTATTTCAGAGTAGCCAGTCAAAATAAGTTGCTCTGTCGCCATCTTAAATGCCCGTCATGACTAAGACAGAACCATGTGATTTGGAGAAAGCTGCGATAACTGAACCTCTTCACCTACTCCACCACAGCACATACATACCATTTAGCCACATTACAGGCTTTCTGGATGATGTAGTCCTTCAAACTTTCAGAAATTCATATGGTTATCTGCCACTGCCGTGAGGGGCCGCCATTATTCCACTTAACACACCAAAGTAGGTTTATGTCAGATATAACAGGCACAGGCGAATACACACACACACACACACACACACACACACACACACACACACACACACACACACACACACACACACACACACACACACACACTATCTCTCAATCTCTCTCACTCACACACACACACACACACACACACACACTATCTCTCAATCTCTCTCACTCACACACACACACACACACACACACACACACACACACACACCTCGGCTGTGGCTTCCTGAGAAGTGTGTGTGTGTGTGTGTGTGTGTGTGTGTGTGGGTGTGTGTGTGTGTGTGTGTGTGTGTGTGTGTGTGTGTGTGTGTGTGTGTGTGTGTGTACGTGTAATGCTCCGTAAAAAGGAAATCACAAAAAGTGTGGACCAAAGCAGCTCAAAAGGCAATAGTATACAAAATGAAAAAAGGGGGAGCTACTTGGAGTTTTTTAGGCAATATTTAATGCGAAGTAATATATCTGTGTACAAGCAGTTACAAAACAGAATATATCTTCAATGTACTACGGGCAAACAAAACGCAACGCGTTTCAACCACGCAGGTCTTCCTCAGGCAGTGTTAGCTGGGCGTCGGCCGCCGCACCTGTGTATATACAGTAAGGCAATACGTGGCACAAGTCAGTTGGGATGACGTAGGGTGGGCAGTACTATGACATCACAATACAGGAAGGGCCTTATTAAAGACAACAGAGATAGCAACATCATAAATGAGCAATAATAAATAGACAGTAATGGCTGTAGATAGAAGCAGAAATGAGATATAGGCTATAGGTTATAGGCTAGGGGGGAAAAGGGGGGGTTGGTGGGGGGTGGAGGGGGGAGAGACAAAGGGGGGGGGGGGCACAGCAGAACACACCATATGGACCCGGACAACAATATCATATTTAAATAAAACACGTCAAGTCAAGCTCCTCATTGAGTCTGTGAGGGCTGACTGTGTTAATGGTGTGAATCCAGCGCGCTTCACACTGTAATAGAGTTCTGTCCGTAGAGTCTCCGTAAAAAGAAATGTAAAAAAAATAATTTCCTGAATGCATGCACGCACACGCACTCGCACACGCACACACACACACACACACACACACACACACACCCACACACACACCTCTCGGCTGTGGTTTCCTGCGGAATGTGTGTGTGTGTGTGTGTGTGTGTGTGTGTGTGTGTGTGCGTGTGTGTGTGTCTGTTTGGCTTATAGTTCTGACAGGTCAGCTCTCAGTAAAAGAAAAGTCAACAAAATGGCGAATTAGAGGTCATCACACATGTATAGCCTATTATGGAAGCATTAAAAATCTATTTTATTTTATTCATGAAACATTCATTCAGTCCATGTGCAGTATATCATTTTGTAAAATAAAATAAACAATATATGACAGTAGCAGTAGCCTATACAGTATACATACATACTGTCTGCAATATAAACAATATGACAGTAGCGCTAGCCTATATACATACATACGGTCTGCAATATAAACCATATATGATAGTAGCGCTAGCCTATATACATACATACTGTCTGCAAAATAAACAATATACTGTATTACAGTAGCGCTAGCCTATATACATACATACTGTCTGCAATATAAACAATATATGACAGTAGTGGTAGCCTACATACATACTGTCTGCAATATAAACAATATATTACAGTAGCGCTAGCCTATATACATACATACTGTCTGCAATATAAACAACATATGACAGTAGCGGCAGCCTATATATACATGTACATACATACTGTCTGCAATATAAACAATATATGACAGTAGCGGCAGCCTATATATACATGTACATACATACTGTCTGCAATATAAACAATATATGACAGTAGCGACAGCCTATATATACATGTACATACATACTGTCTGCAATATAAACAATATATGACAGTAGCGACAGCCTATATATACATGTACATACATACTGTCTGCAATATAAACAATTACATTGAAGCACATTGGATTGTTCTGAAGAGAACATCTCACTAATAAGGCAGTCGAGGGTTCCACAGTTCCGTGATGGAGCACAATGCTCAACACACACGCACAGTTCGTGCGAGCTACAGGTGAGCACGCAAAGCACGTTAGAAATTCATGAACCGTGCAATATTTCTGCTCATGATTATTTGGATGAATGTCTGTAGTTGGTTGCGGAGAAGTTTTCTCTTTGATCCAGAGGAGTTTCTGTAAAAGAATAAGATTCAGTTAGAGTCATTTATTAACAGAGAGACAAACAGACAAACGGCACGAGAACATCTCCTTGGTGGAGGTAATAAAAATAGGAGCATAAGCAGTAACTCAGTAATTTAACTTATTACCAATAGGATTTCAGTAATATTATACCAGTTACTTTGTCAAGTAACATAAGTTACGGTAACGCTTTAGAATACAGCCCGCAAATAAGCATGTAGTTATAGTATAACTACGGGGTACAAGGAGTGTAGTTATAGTATAACTACGGGGTACAAGGAGTGTAGTTATACTATAACTACAGGGTACAAGGAGTGAATTTAGACTTTAACTAGAGGGTATAACAAGATCTGTACTTATAGTATAACTACCGGGTACAAGGAGTGTAGTTATACTATAACTACGGGGTACAAGGAGTGAATTTAGACTTTAACTAGAGGGTAACAAGATATGTACTTATAGTATAACTACAGGGTACAAGGAGTGTAGTTATACTATAACTACGGGGTACAAGGAGTGTAGTTATAGTATAACTACATCACTGATGATACGTCCCAGTTGCATCCATGTGATGTTTTTTCTATATAGTTAGTCTGGCCTAGCCAGTGACTCCTAGGAATAGACTACGTGACAACCAGGAATAGATTGGTGACCACTGGAGAGACAGTTGACAGCCGGAATGTAGACGGAACCCAGGAGCAGTATGGGTTAGCGCCCCAGCCTGCGTCTTCCGTGAGGAAGAAGCCCAACAAATCCACGAGAGGCCTTTTAGGAGGGCCATTCAAGCCGCAAGTGGAGCCTGCAGTACCACCACGGCCCAAAAAACATCATACCGGAATGAAATGTTGGTACACTCCTTGTACCCCGTAGTTACCCTGTAAGTACAGTGTGGTACCCCGTAATTAGCCTATAAGTACAGAATTGGTCCCCTGCTTTTGAATACAGCCCACGACCCCGTAGTTACCCTGTAAGTACAGTGTGGTACCCCGTAGTTATACTATAAGTACAGATCTTGTTACCCTCTAGTTAAAGTCTAAATTCACTCCTTGTACCCCGTAGTTATACTATAACTACACTCCTTGTACCCCGTAGTTATACTATAACTACAGTGTGGTACCCCGTAGTTATACTATAAGTACAGATCTTGTTACTCTCTAGTTAAGGTCTAAAATCACTCCTTGTACCCCGTAGTTATACTATAACTACACTCCTTGTACCCCGTAGTTATACTATAACTACATGCTTATTTGCGGGCTGTATTCTAAAGCGTTGTTACCTAAATTACAATTATTATTATTATTTTTTTAATCAGAGCACAAAAATCGAATCAATTTTTTTAATGCAAATAACCACTATAGATGACAATAACAAAGGAGATTTTGGACGATTTACACCGACTTCAAGACACTTTCAAATGAAAGTAACTACTAATATGTAGTATATTCCATTTTGAAAGTAACTTGCCCAACACTTGAGTGCAATCAACATGAAAAGGTAATAATTAAAGTCACCCTCATTGATTCCTTGAAGATTAGGCCAAGTGATCAGGGAATATGGGGAGTCAGAAAAAGTCAGAAATCTGAGAAAAAAAATCAGCATTCTGGTTTTAATGTCAGAATTCAGAGGAGAAAAAAGTCAGAAGTCTCAGATTAAAGCCACTTCTGAGGCGGGAAAAAGTCAGCTTGTCATGTCAAAGTCAAAGTCATGTTACATGTGACATCACTGATGATGTCACTAATGATATTACTGATATTGTACCGAATCTGGGGTCCCTACATTTTTGGAACGTCAAAGTGGGGTCACAAGCCAAAAAAGGCTGGGTAGCTGCTACTACAGCATCATATTGTTGGTTGGAGATGCTGGTGGCTAAATAAACAACAACACAGGAACAATGCTGTTGTTCTTTTATGCAACCTGGGAAGAAAAAACAAAGCTAAAGGCTACTTTTACTACTGCTACCCAGATACTACCCAGGTACTACCCAGGTACTTGTACTTGTACACCGTGTTTACAGTATGTGGGTTCCAACCGGGTGCTCCGGTTTCCTCCCACCATCAAAGACATGCTGTGGCTGCCTAGGTCCCTATTATTGGATGGGTCAAATTCAGATTCGTATTACTAGGAGTAGTAAAATCAGAATATTGTGGTTTTATTACTACTTGGACTGTATGGTGGATGTTGATGCAGTGTGGTACAGTACCGGTCTTGTCTTCTGGCTGGACTGGTGCTGGATCAGGGATGGTGCAATATGTGTCCTCAACACTTTGGTTCGATCCATCTGCACAACAAAACAGCAGCATGTTTAGATAGACCATCCAACTCTTTCATCATGTTTAGATAGACCATCCAACTCTTTCATCATGTTTAGATAGACCATCCAACTCTTTCATCATGTTTAGATAGACCATCCAACTCTTTCATCATGTTTAGATAGACCATCCAACTCTTTCATCTTGTTTAGATAGACCATCCAACTCTTTCATCTTGTTTAGATAGACCATCCAACTCTTTCATCTTGTTTAGATAGACCATCCAACTCTTTCATCATGTTTAGATAGACCACCCAACTCTTTCATCATGTTTAGATAGACCATCCAACTCTTTCATCATGTTTAGATAGACCATCCAACTCTTTCATCATGTTTAGATAGACCATCCAACTCTTTCATCATGTTTAGATAGACCATCCAACTCTTTCATCTTGTTTAGATAGACCATCCAACTCTTTCATCATGTTTAGATAGACCATCCAACTCTTTCATCTTGTTTAGATAGACCATCCAACTCTTTCATCATGTTTAGATAGACCATCCAACTCTTTCATCTTGTTTAGATAGACCATCCAACTCTTTCATCATGTTTAGATAGACCATCCAACTCTTTCATCATGTTTAGATAGACCATCCAACTCTTTCATCATGTTTAGATAGACCACCCAACTCTTTCATCATGTTTAGATAGACCATCCAACTCTTTCATCTTGTTTAGATAGACCATCCAACTCTTTCATCATGTTTAGATAGACCATCCAACTCTTTCATCATGTTTAGATAGACCATCCAACTCTTTCATCATGTTTACATAGACCATCCAACTCTTTCACCAGAATTTCTGCAGAATTTCCTACAGCTAAACAAAGACAAAACAGAGGTGATCGTCTTCGGTCCCAAAGAACAAAGGCTTGAAATCACTGCACGCCTTGAGTCTCAATCCCTGAAGCCAAAGGATCAAGTTAAAAATCTTGGCGTTATTATTGATTCCGATCTCAACTTTAACTCCCACATTAAGTCAATCAGAAAATCAGCTTTTTATCATCTTCGAAATATAGCAAGAATTAGGGGCTACATGTCCAGACAGGATCTAGAAAAACTAATTCACGCCTTCATCTACAGTAGGTTAGACTACTGCAATAGCCTTTTCTCTGGTCTCTCCAAAAAATAACTTAGGCAACTCCAGCTCGTTCAGAATGCTGCTGCTAGAGTTCTAACAAAGACTAAGAAAGCTGATCATATTACAGTTCTTAGATCCTTACACTGGTTGCCAGTGTGTCATAGAATAGATTTTAAAATACTGTTACTAGTCTACAAATCACTTAACGGCCTAGGCCCAAAATACATCGCTGAATTGCTCCCACGCTACGAACCGTCTAGACCTCTCAGGTCAGCAGGGTCCGGCTTACTAACTGTCCCTAGGATCAAATCAAATCATGGGAAGGCCGCATTCACCCACTATGCTTCTGCTACAGTAGCTGGAACAAACTGCCTGAAGACCTCAGATCTGCCCCAACTTTACTCACTTTTAAAAATAGACTAAAGACTTTTATGTTTACCGTCACTTTTAACTGCTGACAGCTGTTTTAGGAGATATATGTGGCCTCTAAAGGCTCGAGTCCAACTATTATAAAGGTTATGGACATTTTTCCAATCATGTGTGTGTAATCATGTTTCTTATCATGATTGATTTATTCTATTATGCAAACCCAATGAGTCCTCTGTCAGTTTTTAGCTCTTTTTGTAACTGCGGCACCTGTCGCTTAATGCACTTTTTATGCTCTTTCTTAAAGTTCTGTTGTGATGTTTTTAAATGCCTATTTTATTCTCTTCTTTTATTCTTTTATTTTCTTGTGTCAACCATTTTATGTGAAGCACTTTGAATTGCCCTTGTGTATGAAATGTGCTATACAAATAAACTTGACTTGACATGTGTCGATAGACCATCCAACTCTTTCACCATGTTTAGATAGACCATCCAACTCCTTTACAATCAAAAGAGGCAAGGGGAATCCTGGTTTACACCATATGGGACCATTAATACATTTGACTTGACAAATTTGACTTGACTGGAGGTGGATGTTGATGCAGTGTGGTACGGTACCGGTCTCGTCTTCTGGCTGGACTGGTGCTGGATCAGGGATGGTGCAATATGTGTCCTCAACACTTTGGTTCGAACCATCTGCACAACAAAACAGCAGCATGTTTAGATAGACCATCCAACTCTTTCATCATGTTTAGATAGACCATCCAACTCTTTCATCATGTTTAGATAGACCATCCAACTCTTTCATCATGTTTAGATAGACCATCCAACTCTTTCATCATGTTTAGATAGACCATCCAACTCTTTCATCATGTTTAGATAGACCATCCAACTCTTTCATCTTGTTTAGATAGACCATCCAACTCTTTCATCTTGTTTAGATAGACCATCCAACTCTTTCATCTTGTTTAGATAGACCATCCCACACTTTCATCATGTTTAGATAGACCATCCAACTCTTTTTATCATGTTTAGATAGACCATCCAACTCTTTCATCATGTTTAGATAGACCATCCAACTCTTTCATCATGTTTAGATAGACCATCCAACTCTTTCATCATGTTTAGATAGACCATCCAACTCTTTCATCATGTTTAGATAGACCATCCAACTCTTTCATCATATTTAGATAGACCATCCAACTCTTTCATCATGTTTAGATAGACCATCCAACTCTTTCATCATATTTAGATAGACCATCCAACTCTTTCATCATGTTTAGATAGACCATCCAACTCTTTCATCATGTTTAGATAGACCATCCAACTCTTTCATCATGTTTAGATAGACCATCCATCTCTTTCATCATGTTTAGATAGACCATCCAACTCTTTCATCATGTTTAGATAGACCATCCAACTCTTTCATCATGTTTAGATAGACCATCCAACTCTTTTTTCATCATGTTTAGATAGACCATCCAACTCTTTCATCTTGTTTAGATAGACCATCAAACTCTTTCATCTTGTTTAGATAGACCATCCAACTCTTTCATCATGTTTAGATAGACCATCCAACTCTTTCATCTTGTTTAGATAGACCATCCAACTCTTTCATCATGTTTAGATAGACCATCCAACTCTTTCATCATGTTTAGATAGACCATCCAACTCTTTCATCATGTTTAGATAGACCATCCAACTCTTTCATCATGTTTAGATAGACCATCCATCTCTTTCATCATGTTTAGATAGACCATCCAACTCTTTCATCATGTTTAGATAGACCATCCAACTCTTTCATCATGTTTAGATAGACCATCCAACTCTTTTTTCATCATGTTTAGATAGACCATCCAACTCTTTCATCTTGTTTAGATAGACCATCAACATCTTTCATCTTGTTTAGATAGACCATCCAACTCTTTCATCATGTTTAGATAGACCATCCAACTCTTTCATCTTGTTTAGATAGACCATCCAACTCTTTCATCATGTTTAGATAGACCATCCAACTCTTTCATCATGTTTAGATAGACCATCCAACTCTTTCATCATGTTTAGATAGACCATCCAACTCTTTCATCATGTTTAGATAGACCATCCAACTCTTTTTTCATCATGTTTAGATAGACCATCCAACTCTTTCATCATGTTTAGATAGACCATCAAACTATTTCATCTTGTTTAGATAGACCATCAAACTATTTCATCTTGTTTAGATAGACCATCAAACTATTTCATCTTGTTTAGATAGACCATCCAACTCTTTCATCATGTTTAGATAGACCATCCAACTCTTTCATCTTGTTTAGATAGACCATCCAACTCTTTCATCATGTTTAGATAGACCATCCAACTCTTTCATCATGTTTAGATAGACCATCCAACTCTTTCATCATGTTTAGATAGACCATCCAACTCTTTTTTCATCATGTTTAGATTGACACACACACATACATGAAGTGCTGTGAGTAGCGGCACTTCTCATTTCTCATACTCACCACATGTGGGCTGAACCACAGATCCATCCGCTATAACATAATAGGTTGTCTCCACCCCTTGTTCAGCACTTCCTGCTAGAAAAGATCAAGAAAGTGTCCTTCAAAATGTTATCATCACCACTGATTATCTGCTTTCAAACAGACAACTTTTGTCAAGTTAAAACCGTCTATACAGTGGAAACCCAGACATATTGGCTAAGGCTTGAAGTTACTTACTTGCAAGATCATGGCCAACCCACATGTAAATGCCCTGCACATTTAATGCCTATTTAACTCAGCCTGTAAATTTCATGTACATAAAATCTATTTAACTCCGACTGTAAATTCATGTAAATCCACTGCCTATTTAACGTCTTTTTAACTCAGTCTGTAAATCTCACGTAAATTCTAAGTAAATTAATATTTATTATCCACAGAACTCTTCACCACTCATGAACATATTGTATATATTTACTCAATTTGATTGCACTTGCAACTTTGTGATTGTCTTTAGTTATCTTCCTACTTCTTATCCCTGTATATTGATGTGACCGCTATGCTGCATACAGACACTAGGACAAATTCCTCGTATGTAACTTGCATACTGTGGCAATAAAAGTGATTCTGATTCTGATCTGATCTGATTCTATCATGAAAAAAATACCATGATTTGATTTTAATGTTTTGCGATCAAATATTGTGTAAAAGTCACGTTTTTCTAATCGCGATGATCTCATTCGGGTCTTCTGAGGTCATCAAAACTGTTTATTCTGATGCAGAACTGGCGCGTAAATAACAAGAATATGGTATAATGTAATTGTTTTATTCTCAAGAGAACAATGCCACTTACAGGTCAAGCTTCGTTCACCTCGTCTTTTTGACCAGCATCTCCAAGTGATGAAGATGATGATGAGGAAGAGCAGGATTCCAGACACCACACCGACACGAAGATGCCAGTAGCCAGGAGTAGCTGGACGACAAGAAGAAGAAGAAAAAGATCATTCGGCACCTAAAGCTTACTGTACCTTCTTGAAGACTTCACATTTATATCCGCATTGCCTTACTCTGATTGTCCCCTTTTTGGGGGGGTTTTCTGGTAGTAGTTTTGTTTTTTGCCAGAGTCATCCTGGTTGTTGCCACTGGGGTTGATGGTGATATAAGTGTTGGTGGTGTTGACATTGACGGTGATGTTGCCAGAGATACTGATGCTATCAATGTTGTTGTTGTTGTTGTTGTTGTTGTTGTTGTTGTTGTTCTTATTGCTGTCATTGCAGCTGCTGTTTCGGTTGGTGGTGGTACTGGTGCTGGTGATAACAGAGTGTCATAGTTAACTTTGTGAGGGATAGAGAAGATTTTACACTGGGCAGAAACAAGTAAATTAATTATTCATTTAGCAATCAATGGCAAGATAGCTTCTCGTTAACAGCCAATAGTCTAATCAAAGGTGCCTGAAGAAGAAAAAGTACTGGATTGAACTTTGTCTACTATTTCACAGTACTTGCCGCGCATCTGTCACAGTTCTCTTACCTTTGCTCACAGTCAGATACACGGCTGGTTTACCATCACAGTAGTACAATCCAGAGTGAGCAGGCTTCACTTTGGTTATAGTCAGTGAATTGTTGGTGGAATCATATTGCCTGCTTTGTCCTTGAACACGCACGCGCCTCCCGTTTAGAAAGACATAAATGTCTTGTTCTCCTCCACTGATGATTCTGCTCCACCTTAGAACATAACCAGCATGAGGGCATTTCAGAGTGACGTTGGTCTTCTCCACAGCACTTTGTCTCGCTGTTCCTGTACACAACAAACACATTGTGGGAGTAAATACCTATATCGATGTTGCATCAAGTAGGAACATGTCAAAAGAAAATCTGAACACTGATATATTGTAAAATAAAATACAGTAACTTGGATGTTGCTTGTTATTACCTGGTGGTATCACTGACAACGCCACAGCTCCATCATTACAGAAGTACGTTCCAGTGTCTGAGACCTTAGTTTTTAATATGTACAGTGATTTATCTGCCAATGATGTATATCGTTTCATTGGATCATGAATGTGTTTTTTCACCTCGTCACCATCAACTGTAAGTATGTCAACTTTGCTTCCATTGCTCTCTCTGCTCCATGTTACTTTGTCCTCCTGCACAGAGCGAGGACACAGAAGAGTGACTGGGCTCTTCTCTTCAACTATCTCATGGTTCATCTCTGCAAAATGAATAAATATATAATCACCCGTTTAGAAAGACACAACATTTCTAATACAGAATAGTGAGCATCTCTGATTTAGCAGGTGGTGTGTGTTTTAACAGTGCCCCAATCAAAATCCATTTTAATTGCCAAAAGCAATGGGTGCACATTGAATTTGATCTGGTTTTGGTGTTCACACATAAGACAGACACAAATTATGGTGCCGCGTCTATGTGCCGACAGGCCGCAATGCCGATAGCCCACAAGCAGAACCAGCTGAGCGAGGTGACATGTAGCGTGTCGGTGGACCGGCTGGAGCTAAGCTCTCCCCGCCCCCACGCCTAAACCTAACCTCCCCCCACGCCTAAACCTAACCTCCCCCAGACCCTAACCCTAAACCTAACTTCTCCCACCCCCCACGTCTAAACCTAAGGTCGGCATAGTGGGTGGACACCCAATTGACATGACACGATGACATGACACTTGCAACTCCAAAACATGACAGGACCTCGACATATAGATGTACTGTATGACTAAACATAACAGTAAACATGATTAAACATAAACATATAGATGTACTGTATGACTAAACATAACTGATTATTAAACATAAACGCACTCATTTGAAAGGTCCTTACCTGCATTACTGGCAGCACAGAGCAGAGAAAAGGCTAACAGGCAGACAAAGACGTTGACCTTCATCCTGATACAGACTGGAATGATCATTAGGTGCAGAGAATACATTTAGACTGACCACAGTTTCCCTTTGAGCTGAGAACAGGAACTCAGTTGTCAGCCTTACGTGTGTTGCGGCCTGCTTGAAAAGGATGCTACGTTTTCACACATCGGTCTTGTTTGAGAAGAAACACTGCTGTTAAAGCATTGTATTTCACTACCAACAAATATATGTGTTGAAAATGAGTGGGTGATCTGTGATGTTTTGTTTTCAACTCCAAAACATGACAGGACCTCTCACTCACAACAGTTGTAAAAGATCAGATATTGTTTCAAACTATAAATGCAGCGCAAGCATGATTTTTTTTTTTTTACATTTTGCGCTCCGTGACATGCATGAGCTGCAAGAAATGGATCAACTGTAATGGAATCAAGTAGAGCAGATGTAAATGTAAATACTGTAGGCTAATAATAAATGTATGAAAATGATACTAATGACTATGACTAATGTGAAAAGTCCTTACCTGCATTACTGCCAGCACAGACCAGAGCAAAGGCTAACAGATCAAGAGATTCAGCCTCACCCTGATACAGGCTGAAATGATCATTACACAGAGCTTAGACTAACCACTGAGCTGACAACAGGAACTCGGTGGTCTTGAAAAGGATGCAATGTTTTCAACACACCAAATCAAACGTCTTGTTTGAGAAGAAAAACACTCACGTTACTTTTGACTCAAGATTTAAGATGTTTATTGTCACTCCGTTTGCACAAGTACACTAATGTGAAATTCTTAGTACGGCTGAGCCGAGGCTCCACAGGACATAACATAAGAATATAATCAAAAGCAACACATGATCAATATGAAACATAGCGAGAAACACACAAGAGCAATAATCTATCTATCTTATATCATCATCAGTATATAAATGGGAGCTAGGGCTCTGTCTGTCCCACTGATGACATCATCAGTGATGTCATAAATCCCACTGTGACATCATCAGTGATGTCATAAACCACTGATGACATTAGTCCCACTGATGACATCATCAGTGATGTCATAAATCCCACTGTGACATCATCAGTGATGTCATAAACCACTGATGACATCAGTCACACTGATGACATCATCAGTGATGTCATACACCATTGTGACATCATCAGTGATGTCATAAACCACTGATGACTATCCTAGCCTATTCAGATGCCCTCCTCTCACCTCTCACTCCCCTGACAAGGGAGTCATACGCCAAAGTAGTTGCTATGCTTGCCATTTGCTAAATAAAGCCGCTTGTTAAATCTTACCGACTGGCCTCTCATGATTGAAGTGAGGTTTCAGACCAAATTTCAATCAGCAGGCCGCCATATTCGCATAACCAAGTTTAAGAATAAGTATGACGTCAGTTCATCCTAGTACATAGCCTATAGCGAGGGTTCTACGACACCTCTCTCGCTGGCATCACGGCTGTTCTGTCCTCTGAAGCTGTCGTTTCGCCCCACCCACCTCCCCAGTCCACCCCCAACGAGTCTTGACTCCCAAAGGGGGGATTCTCTATCCTAGCCTATTCAGATGCCCTCCTCTCACCTCAAGAGGAGCGTCACCTGACAAGGGAGTCATACACCACAAGACATTTTGTGTCTTTGTGTGCTGAGAGGGTGCTGCCTCTAAACCTAATCAATTCTGGATCTGTGATCGTGATGTTACCTTACCTGTTACCTTACCTTACCTGTTTGCCATGTTGATAGAGCTGTGCATCTCGATGTGGCGCGGCTATTGGGTGTGTATTGCTCTGCTAACCTGTCCTGTCTTCTCCAGATCCTTGAGTGATCCTGCTGCACCTGTGACTGAGGTAGCAGGTCCAGCAGGTCATTACAACAACACCAGTTGTATATTAGAAAACTGTCAATAGTTTTGAAGTCATTCATTTAGTTTGACAGATATTGAAAGTTGATTTGAGGTCAATTGTGGACCAGTGATGTAATTCAAATGACTAATGACATCACTGGTCCACACCTGAACTCAAATCAACTTTCAATAACTGACAAACTAAATTAATGACTGTGAAACTGTTGACAGTTTTCTGATATACTACAGCTACTGATGTTGTAATGATACAAAGCTGGTTGATGATTGGCTGTGCTCCTTTAACACTTGTTGAGACTGACTTGCTGGGACTCGATCAAAGTTGACTTGGTGACACTTCTGGTATGGATGCAATATAGATGGCCTTGAATTTCCACCTTTTCTGGGATATTAAATATGAACAGTTGTGGGAAGTCAAAAAGGATTCCATACACCAGGATCCAAGTGCCTTAATATTTCACTAGAGGGCGCCCTGCTGTCACTGTCACTTACAAACCACAACCCCATGTTATAAACACAGGACCACAGCTATGCAAACAGTCTCTGGAGAGTCTGGCAAGCGAGACTACTCCAATTATGACTCTCTGTTCATATACCACCTGCTCCATTCCCATTCATTTACCTAACCTAACAACGACTAATATTGGACGCGTGCTGTGCTGTTGTTCAGTTGCACACCTTGATAGTTCTTGTTTAAAAGTTGCTGCTTCCCATTGTTATTTTAATGTTAATTCTTTCTTCATTCATTATTCTTACTTTTCCCCCTCCGTTACTGCCCTTCGGAATGTACTTTAGATGAACTACTGGTGGTAATGCCAATAAACGCCTCATGAATTGATGTGGGTAGAATACCCTGTCCTTATTCACCCTTTCCTTCATGTCATGTAATCAATCTCCCTCCCCAAAAATGAACAATAACAATAAAAACCTATAGCCTATGGCTGCTACATCTGGGACATTTTAAGACAGATAATCAGATGGATTGGTTGCACAAACTAGTCGTCATACAAAACGACAATTCAAATATTATTTTCAGGGGGGGGGGGGTCATTTATGAATCAAGCTTGAGCTGCAATGTGTGTGAACGTTTTGTTTTTGTTTTTGGGGGTAAACCAATAAAATACCATGAAATACCATGACGACCGACCATTGGATGATTTTTCCTGTCAATCAAAACCTGTGGCTTCCATTGGGCCAAACCAGCTTTAGACCCCTGCCTCTTTAACTCCCTTAACAATAGGTTGGCCCGTGCCCCAATCACACTGCTCGAATCGCTTTATTGGTCGAGCAGATTGTCGATCACGGTGTTCTTCGCTCCCATTGGCTCCTCTGTCGTAAGTGGGCGGTGTTTTTCTGGAAAATACGTTTCCTTGTCTGTCATGTCATTATAATGCGAGACTGACTGAAGACAAGAATCGATAGCTCGTTATGGAACAGATTTAATAACAATATTACTTATCAGACCGGGGGGACCACCTCGTTGGCTCCAACTGCAAATGACGCGTACGCCTCATATCACCCAGCTACTTTAATGCGAGTTAGCATTGAAGCTAACTGTTTGTTTAGCTAGCAGTGATCACCTCGCTATCTGCGACCCCCTCTGCTCTGCTCTGCTCTCCTCTTCACGCTGCTCCGCCGCTCTGCGGCAGCGATGACTGCGGACCTCCTGTCTGATCTGGACAGCCGCTTCTTCGCGGATAACCTCCTGACGAACGAAGACTGGGGTGAGTTACCGATTCAAGTCTTTTGAACGGAGATATGAACGTGTTTTTAACCCGGGGCGATGTCGCCTACGGACGGTAAAGGCATGGAGGATGCCCCGGTGGAGCGCGTCACCCATCCCCGACCAGCTGGGCGAGACCCGGGCGGTACAGCCCCTGCTGCTAGCTGCCAAGCTTCACTAAACTCCATAACATCAGTTGTAGTAGTCATTTATTTCTGTCCTCAGTGACACTTTCCCAGAATCGTTATAGTCCATAGACATAATAAGCAATAATGCATCAAATGCAATGGAAAACAACAAGGAAATGGCCGATAAGGTGTCACGTACTGTAGGCTGAAGCTATTAGGCCTATATTAACGTTATACATATCATGCACTCGAAACGTGTTTATTTGAGGAAACTATGGTTAACATGTGGGCAGAGAGATGCACGTTGATCCATATCACATGCGGATATAGTGTGTTTCCTTGTCAGCAGGCAGACCCGGTCACCCGGATATGTCAGTTATCTTGCACAGCGGGTGGAAGCCTGATCACACGTTAGTCCTGCATGCTAGGGCTGCAAATACCGATTATTTTCCATCGTCTATTGTTTTCTTCAATTAGTTGTTTTGTCTGTCTGTCTGTCTGTCTATCTGTCTATCTGTCTATCTCTAAAATGGAGCATGTGGGCAATGTTTGTTCTCTGTTTACATTTTTGTCCCACTGATGATGTCATAGAAGGCATTGTGATCATCAGTGATGTCATAAGACTGAAGGTGTCATCGGTGATGTCATAAGACTGATCATGTCATCAGTGATGTCATAAGACTGATGATGTCATCAGTGATATCACAAGGGCAAAATCATCTTATGACATCATAGGCACTGATGTAAACACACACACCCGCACGCATGTAAGCTTAATGGCAATAACATTTTGTGAGCAACACACACACACACACACACACACACACACACCTGCACGGCAATAGAGCAGGCATATGCGAGCTGCAGGTGAGGCCTAGCGAGCCCCTAGGAATCGAGCCCAAGCTGACGTCCTCAAATATCTTGTTTTTGTCCCCAAGATAATCAGTTTACTGTCATAGAGAGGAGCAAATAAACCAGAAAGTATTCACATTTAACACGTTCACTGCCATTGACGAGATATCTCGGCTTACAGAATCCAACGGTTCACTGCCAATGACGAGATATCTCGGCTTAAATTTTTTTTTTTTTTTTTTGACGGTGGGACGTGGATCAACGCTCCCCACGTCTCCTATAAAAATATTGGAGTCAGCGAACGTGTACAACCCATTCCACGGACCCACTAAGTGGCGACAGTGCTCTCCACACTAGAAAAATCAGAGCCAAAACTGTAGGGGAACGCGCGAGGAAACCATTCTCTACTGTAAAATGGATTGGCGAAAACGCTTTCACTTTCGCGCATTATCGCGCTGGGAGCTGGTGGTGGGGGATTCCAAAAATAGACTGGGTGGAAAACACACTTTGAAACACGCAGCATAAGGCCTAGAATCGCACAAAGCTTCATCAAAGCTCTCAAACCCAAGAAACGAGTGAGCCCTATCCACACTCGCTGCCAGGGAGGGAGGCTGCTCAAACTCGCAGCAGCAGCAGCAGCAGCAGAACACTCGCTTGTGACAAACGCTGCTGAAAGCCACAAGACACGCCCACGGAGGGAGGAGTTTGAAGGAGAGGGCGTTCAGAACTATATTGTTTAGATGTCTGATCTCTTACTGATGCCAAAAATAAATGGTTAAAGTGACTGTTCTGCCTGTTTGATTGAATTTCACAAAACTGCGATTATCTCAGCTTTCAGTCTCAGATGCTGAAACCATGCTGTACTCAACGGCTAATATCTACATAACTACTAACTCTACAAACTAACTCTTTTAGACAGAGAAAGCACACATTCTATTAGTACTTTTGTGAACTTTGTGTTCACAAAGTCCAAGCAGAAAATAATCCTCGGCTCTTGTAAAATGAGCCAGAATCCTCAAAAAAACCCTCTGGCAGAACCTACCTACAGTAAAAAAAAAAAAAGGCTGGCAGTGAATGTGTTAAGAAGCTGGAATCAAATAATTTTGACTTGCTCTCTAATTGTTATTGAGGGATTTATTATAAATATTTAATAACTAAGTTTACTTTACTTCAGCCGTCCCTGTGTGCTGGCAGAGCAAAGACAGTGAACCCACGTGTAACACATCGTTATTTCCTGAAGTGATCAGGCTTTTTCCTGGATCAAAATGAGGCAGGTGGTTCTAGGGCCAATATAAAGAATCAGCTGATCAGCAGTTTGCTAAAGAAACGGCGTCACTGGGTGGAAACGGCAATGGGACCCTATGCAGCCAGCCTTGAGTGTCTCACCCCCCCCCCCCCCCATCCCGGCTGTGCTGTTTACATTTTAAAAACTGCGACAGTTCACACAACTTTAACATGCATGCATACATCAGACTCTTGAGCGACTTCCTGCTCTCACTCAAAATGTCAAAATATAAGCAATGTCGTTTTTGAGATGTTAATGTTTGTTTGGCACAAACAAACTGCTGTGGTTCCGGCTGTTTTACGGTGTCGTGACGTCATGGTGATTCCTCGTATTTGGGAGTTTTGAGACAGATTTCGTTTGAGGGAAATCCACTGATTACCGATAGGTGGCTGATACAATGATTTGTTGTTGTTGTTGTTGGAATGAAAATAGACATTTTCTATGTTGATTGTGCACCGATTTGACTCTGCAAAGGTGCTCAGAAGGCTGCTTTTTTAAACAAATAACTTTATTAAAGAATATTTAACGTTAAATTGTCAAGACATCGGCGTAATACAAATGACAGAAATCCAGCGAGTGCAACGCTTGAAAGAAAACGGTGTTTTCCTGAAGTCAGAGTTTTGTCACGAGCAGGAGGACGTGGCACCAAATTTGACAGAGGTGGCCGCCTCCAAATTGTCTGCAGGAAAAACCCTGGTGATTGTATCCAAAATACAAACAAAGAGTCAAACCGATAAGAGTTATGGGGGGGGGAGTTTTTCTTTGAAGGTGGTTTCCTGAAAATATAATATATATATATTTTTTTTTACAAAGACTGCACAATATTGTCACAATATTGTCTTAATTAATTGTCTTAATATTGTCTTCTGAGCACGGCTGATGAGGCTCACAGCAGCGTCACGGGTTACACCAGTCAGTGCCATCTGCTGGGTCATCTGTGACCTGGTACAATGGGCAGTGTCTCACTCACACACACACACACACACACACACACACACACACACACACACACACACACACACACACACACACACACACACACACACACACACACACACACACACACACACACACACACACACACACACACACACACAGACACACACACAGAGCCATGATGACAGTGTTGGACCTGGAAGTGAGGGTTTACCTCTGGCCTCCAGCCACATTCTGGTCAGTTTGTGGCTTGTAATAGAGAGAGGGCCAAAGTGAACGTAACTTCCTGCTTTTCTCCCTGTACCAGCGTGTGAAATAATATGCCGGGCGGAGAGATACGTTACTTTTTGATCCCGTTTGAATTGTGCGACGGCGTACAACTGCATGTCAAGAAAGTCACAGTTTGTCCTGAAACTGAAACGTAAGGTTTAGTTTTGTCAATCAGCTACATCTTGTATCGCACATTATACGTCACACCATCAACAACAATGGACTGGCGGGAGAGACGTCACTTATGCTACTGGTTGGTTGTGCGTATCTTTCTTATTTATAACTTATAGTGCCACAGTTTTACCACAAACTGTGACTTTCTCGACTTGCAAAGTTATCTTTTACATTGACAAACATGATGTGTGTTACTCCTGTGGCACGATTCAAACAGGATCAAAAGGTGGAGCCAACATTTGGAGGTCTGAAACTAATAACAAAAACAGTTAGTTTGTGGGTCTGAGAATGAAAGGAGGTGATGTTTTGAATGTTTCAGTTACAGCTGGTAGGCAAAGACATCAGGTTTCATGTCAAACTCTGTACACCTATTTCCTCAACCAGTGGTTTCCAACGTGCGGGAGAGAATGTAGAGAATGTAGACTTAGAGAATGTAGACTAGAGGAATGACTGTTTTCATCACAGCTTCACTACACTACCTGCAAAACAGTCATTTAGTTCTGCACAAAATCATATCTAACAGGGTGGGGGGAAAAATCGATACACCATAGTATCGCGATATTTTGCCTGACGATATTGTATCGATATTTGGACGCCAAGTATTGAGTCCAGAGAAGCTTAATAATAATACGTGTGGGGCCAAAACAAAACAAAAAAACACTGCATGTTTTACTTCCGGTGAGGTCTAGGAAAAGGAGTTAGACAATATATCGAAATATCGCAATATTCAATATATCGCAATACTAGCATATCGCAATATCGCAATACTATTGTATCGTGACTCAAGTATCGTTTTAGTATCGTATCATGGGCATCTGGTGATTCCCACCCCTACTAACAATTAAAAAAAAAATCTCTGATTTGGGTCTGAGAGACAGCATCTCATCAAATGGGTGTCCTGTCCTTAGCGCTGATGTGGGGTCCTTGATATGGAAAAGGTTTGGGAACCACTGTCCTAAACTAAGCCCAGACTCAGACAGGTGCACCCAACACAACACCACCTCTCCCACAACAGTCCACAGGTGGTTTACTCCTTCAGCCCAGGTTCAAACTAAAGTGAGACATCCAATCTCACCCTGGGCTCCGCCGAGCTGAGTGAAAACACGACTATTCTCGTCATGTGGGAACCAACCAGGCAGGAAGTGGGAAACAAACACCACCTACCAGCCAAACGCCCTGGGGCCGTTAATGTTTTGTTACACCTGGCAGGTAACCAGTCGTTATTTGTTCTTGCTGTTCTGAATTTGGCCATGAAAGCGGGGACAGTAGATGGTGAATTTGGCAGAGACAACAGGGACAGTAGATGGTGAATTTGGCAGAGACAATAGGGACAGTAGATGGTGAATTTTGGAATTTACCGCCCTTTGTGGCCGGTAGACAAAAGATGAGTTTACGGCTCTGTTACTGGCCTTGTTACTGGGCTTGTTACTGGGCTTTGGCAGCTGGGCAGTAAAACACTGGCTAGATTAGATTAGACTGAGACTGTAATGACCCCTGTGGGAAAAGAGGGTCAGTGCAGCAGCAGCAGCTGCAGAGAATAAGACAAGATAAATCAAACTCAGAACAGAGTCAATCCAGAGCGCAGACTAGACTAGAGACAAACATACATCAGATCATCACGGGAGAAAGATCATAATGAGGACAGAGCAGTAGATAATGAAAGTGAAACCTGAGTCACACAGACGCGCCCGACCGAACCACCGCCTGAGGACATGTTGTTGTCTTCTTCAAAGTATTCAACCAAAGAACAAATGTCACTCCAGCCTCAGACGGCTGAAAACATATTCCTCCTCCTAAGCTAAGGGAATTAAAGGATTACAAAAACTGTTTTAAAATTTTTGCTCCCCTCGGAAAAATGTAATTGATGCGATGGATTCCTTGTTGATATATGTCACGAAACAAACAGATGTGAAGAATAGACACTCAAAAGTGTGTCTATCAAACAAACCCAAATAGCTTTGTGATAGTGCTTTATGTATGTAAAGGAACAGCTCACCCTAAAATCCAAAATACATATTTCTCCTCTCACCTATAGTACTATTTATCCATCTATAACATTTTGGGATAGTTGCCTGAGTTTTGGAGATATCGGCCGCAGAGTTTCTGCCTTCTCTTGAATACAATGGAACTGGATGGCACTCGGCTTGTGGTGCTCGAAGCACCAAAACAAATACATTTGAAAAACTCAACAGCATTGTCTCTTTCCAGAAATCATGACCCGGTTACTCAAGATAATGCACAGACTTTGTTGTGAGCAGTTTCATGTAGATACTATTTTCTTTTGCAGTCTCATGTAGGAACTAGCTAGCAGCTAGCCGGTGTAGTTCGGTCAAAAGAAAATAGTTCCTCCTTGAAACTGCTCACAACAAAGTCTGTGGATTATCTTGAGTAACGGGGTCATGATTTCTGGAAAGAGACATTGCTGTTGAGTAGGGATGTCACGATACCAAAATTATGAGTTCGATACCGATACCTGCCTAAGTATCTCGATACCGATACTGAAACGATACCACGGCAAAAAACTAAAACATCAGGAAAAGTATTGGAATAAATAGAGGGGACAAAACATGGAACTTAAAACTTATTTTATTGATTTAACAAGGTAATGCACAGCCATGTAGTCATTTTACTACATGCTGGTAGTACTGCCACCACGTGTGGCGCTGAACATGCTAGAACTTTTATTATCTAGTGTAAAATTAACATAATCTCTCCTGTAAACATATTTTAAAGGAATGTCAACCGTTTAAACTTATAAATAATATAAATAAAATATATTTTCACACAGCTGCTACACTATTATAACTATTTGTTTTATCCAAAAAAAGTACTCTGTACTTGCAGCTCCTAAGCTTCATGCAAGCAAGTGCCTGATTTATGGTTAATCTAGTAATATATATTATTTTCACACATAAATGTAGGCTATTGAAATGTAGGCTTATTATGTGGTGTATTCCCAGCCCCCCCCCCCCCCCCCCATACGTGTAGGCTAGGTGTTTTTTTACAATGAATTCGTATATCATTAATAATTGGGATTATTGTAAATATTAGGATAGGTGAGATCAGATGACTGCTTACCATGTAAAAGCTTTAATAACACTGGCATTGAGGACCATAGTGTTATTAAATATTGTACATGGTATGCAGTCATCTGATGTCCCCTCCCCTAAACGTTACATGTCATGACTTTCTCCTTGGCAGAGATCTGTGCTCCAGCACATTGCCTCGTGTTTCACTGTAAACGAGTAGGCTATTGTGACAAGCGAACTTTTTCAGTGAAACAAGTTCGCTTGTCACACAATACTCGTTGGACTTATTTGAGGGCATGTATGTTTATCGTTCACGTTCGCTAACCTGTCGGTCTTTAAACTCTTTGAACAGGTCTGGATGCCTGTCGGCAAGATGTTTAGCCAGGTTCGATGTGTTTGATCCTTTCGCTTGCGTCACGTTGAAGCACCTTTTACACACTGGTTTGGATGTGTCCACGGGCTTGCCTTCGCTGTCGGCAACGTAAGCAAAATATTTCCATATTTCGCTTCGTGCATCTGCTTTTTCTACAAGCGTTGGTCGGCTTGCAAGACTAGAAGAAGCCGCTGCCATTTTCGCTGCGTCTGTCCTGTGTGTCGGGGTGCTGTAGTGAGGACTGAACGACTGTGGCCAGAGAGCGAGCAGAGAGGGAAGAGAGGAAAGTCGACACGCCCCCACATGAAGCAGACAGAGAGACGAGCTTTTTTTCACTTTTCACGAGTCACCATTGGTTCAAGGCAAGGCTGTGTTGCCTTCACGTGAGGTGGGAGACAGGCTCTCAACTGTAATGCCGCTGTGTCTCTCTCCTCCGCTAACAAACACCACGGTCGCACACTGACGCAACCCATGAAATTTTTTTAAGTATCGGTACTAAATTAACGTGGTATAGTATCCTTTTTAACGGCAGGGAACCGCGGTACCATACTAATACCGGTATACCGTGCAACCCTACTGTTGAGTTTATCAAATGTATTTCTTTGGCACTTTGAGCACCACAAGCCGAGTGCCATCCAGTTCCATTGTATTGGAGAGAAGGCAGAAACTCTGCGGCCGATATCTCCAAAACCCAGGCAACTAAGACAATCACTCTGATTGGCTAGTCAGGGCTAGTGTCCTCTAGTCTAGAGAGAGAGTGGCGTCAGCGGAGGACCAAAATGCGAGACTCATTAGCCAATGAACAGCCAGGAATGGGTCTCGCGCTACTTTTGCATGCTAAAATAAAGCTGATAATGTACGATTTGATTCAAGGGGGGGCAAACCCTTTCAGAGTACAACACAAACTGTCTATTTTGCTGCAACTCGACAGTGCTGCTTAATCCAGGACCTTACTTCCTGGAACTCTTGAGAGTAAAAAACTGGTCCATTGGAGTGAATGGAGAGAGATGTCGGGACTCTTCTATCTACAGTACATGGCTCTGGTCAGGGCTAAATCAATCACTCTCATTGGCTGGTGGTCAGGGCTAGATCAATCACTCTGATTGGCTGGTGGTCAGGGCCTAGCGAAGCAGGGCAGGAGAAGAAAAGAGGGCACAACACACAAAACACTGCTCATTTTCCAACTTGATCTCATCTGATCATTCCAACATAGGGATGTTTTCAGGACGACGTGTCTTTGGGGAAGTCTCATGAGCCTGTCTGTCGCTGCAGGATAGCACCCATTTCACTGTGCTTTCTTATTGTTCCACCTCCGCCTCTTCCTCTACATGTACAAAAACAAACACAAACAGACCAGGGCTGGGCTGACATACACACCAGCGCCATTTACAACTTTCTATCAGAGATATTAGAGTATTACCAAACCCTTTAACCCATTGATACCTGATGCAGCATTTGTGTGTGTATCCCTTTAAGACCGGTCTTAAAGGGATACACACACAAATGAGGGATATACATGCAAATGCTGCATCAGGTATCAATGGGTTAACGCAGGGCTTCCCAAACTTCAGAACGCCACTGCCCACTTTGAAATGTGAACCAACCCTTTAATCACAACTCTGATCAACACATGAGTCTAAAGATAAAGTATTTTCCTATATATTTTTTATTTCATTAACACATTGAGTGCCACAGCGCTTCAGTAAAATTGTCTGGAGCCTGTGCCAGATTCACTTCCATTCAGTTGAAAACAGCTATAGAATTTTTTCTATTAGGGCTATATTGACAGGGCTGGACTTTAATGAAACATTGGACACTCCTGCTTCTTCCAAAGAAGAAATTTTGTTTCTAGACAGTTCCATTATGAAATGACAGCCTCTGAAAGAAGAGCACTTTCAAGGGTTTTCTGTTTTTTTTTTTTACTTTTCAAGATAAAGTCACTTTTATGAATACTTTTTGCACTCTAATTTCAAGCACATTCACTGACTCTGGCTGGTGTTTTCTGATGTGGTGGCGTGGTGTGGTTCTGTGCAGCCTGCGTGCCCCACCCCCCCCCTCCCCCCCTCTCCACCCCTGAGCTGCGGGCTCCTCCCCACACGCACACAGTCTGTCTTCGCAGCCTCGGTTTTTGCCCCGGGCAGATTTCAGCGCAACAAGGAAATGGCAGGCGGGACTGAGGGAGAAGGTTTGGCCGTTCGGCTTTGGATGCTGCCTTTCTGGCGGGTGGTCGTGTGGAGGGGCTGTGTGCAGGCGGATAGACAGAGGCGGAGGAGCTCAGTTGTGGGCTCGGATCGCAGCCAACTGTCGGCTGCGGACAGAGCAATCTGTGTGGCTCTGGCTGCAGCATGCGTCGGTGTCTCTCTGATCACGGCTTTCTCCGCTTTCTCCTGCACAAAGTAAAGGATCTGAGGTGGGTGGCGCAGCTCCCGTGTAGAGTTTTAAGGTGGCACCGTGTGATCCCTTGAAGGGATTCATGCTCACTGGCTGGGTACGACCTTAAACAGCAGAATTATGGAATAATATGAATTATGATTTTAGGACGTCCACAGACGTCCTTGGCACTCCTCGTTACTTTTTTTTAGGACGTCCACAGACGTCCTTGGCACTCAATGTGTTAACAGAGCATGTGAACTTAATGATAATAAGCATAATTACTCATCTATCCACATACAAAAAATTGAGGCAACATACTCGAAAGCCAGATTGCCAACATTGTCTCCCCCCTTACTCATCAGAAGTATTTGCATGCATAAACACATTTGTTGAGACAAAATGTGATGAGCAACAACAGAATAAATCAATACACAAGCTATTAATGCTAGGCTGTGAAAAATGCTACCTTATCTGTAAAGGGGAGGCTGCAGAGACTGGCGCTAGCCTGGATGTCTGCAGCAAGTTTGAAGCCTACTCACACCTGCTCTGAGATGTTCACATCCATCCAACTGTTTGATGCACACTTCACTCTCAGTTGCATGCCTGCATATTTTCATATTTTTATTGGTCTCGTTTGAACCAAGGCAGGACACCTTTTTCAGTTGTAGACCTCCAAATGTCGGCTGCTTATCTGCAACTGTGGCTGATATGTAGACAAACACATTGTGCATTCAGGTGCTCTCAGAAATATCATTAAAAAAAAATCCTACTTGGAAATTAATTTCACATGAACCCCCTCCAAAGTCAAATGATTAAGTTGGAAAAAATGTGCGACCTGAGTTTTGATGCGAACTTGAAGCTATGACACAATAGTGACCTTTAACCTTCTCAAAGAGGTGAATAAATGAAGCTTTGTGTCGGTCAACAGTAAGAAAACACAAAGGCCTACATGCATTTACTGCACGTTTGTAGTTAGTTAGCCAGACTATCCTAACAAATGAGCTTGTTAAGCTGTGCTTTTCTCCTGTGTGTCTGTGTGGGTTTGATTTCATGAGCAAACGGGATGAAAGCACCTCTCTCGCTTTAGAAGTCGACGTGAAAGTCCCCGACCTCAGACTTTCCCAGCAGCATCTGAACACACACCATTCATTACCTGTTAACCTGCTGCAGGGAGTTTAGCCACATGTTGCCTTTAGTGTGCAGTTCCCCCAGTTCCTGGGTCTGGATTAGCTTTCAGAGTTGTTGTGCTGATGCGTAACTCCACAGACGACAAACAGTGGGGTTTCTTCCATACAATAGGCTTTACAGACACATGATCCTGCTGTGCTGCTGAAGCTGTTTGTCCTAGGGGTGTCAAAAATAATCGATTATAATGATGCATCGCAATGCGGACGTGCACGATTCTTCATCGATTCACAAATGTCAAAAATCTATTATTATTATTATTATTATTATTATTATTATTATTAGGGATGCACGATATGGATTTTTTCAACCGAGATGATAACCGATAAATATCTGCTTCTCCTGCCGATAACCGATACTGATAACCGATAATTATTATAATATATATATATATATATATATATATATATATATATATATATATATATATATATATTGTACCTGTATTTTATGCACACCTGGGGTTAAAAAAGGGTTAGGGTAGATGTATGGATGTAGTGAGCATAGCTCTGACCTAACCAAATCTAACTGACATCACTGTGAACGCAAAACAAAGAAAACTTCTGATATGATTGTTTTAATAAAGTGTATCACTCAATTATAGTCAATACAAAAATAAAGGCTTTTCTAGAACGGAAAGCCAAGCTGCTTAGTCTGCAGATAAAACACAATGACAAAAGGCATAGTAATTTAGACTCTTATTGTCATGTTACTGATCTGTTTCAAATTTTGCATTGGTTCCAGTTCTCAGTGAATTGTAGCCTGGGCCCAATGAATGGGGGAGGAACAACACCATCTGTGTTGTTTCACTTTTTACTGAAAAATGCTGCCACCAGATTAAAGAAAAGACACTACAGTATGTGATGTTGACTGACTGATGCTTTTTATGTAGCCTAATGTGCGCGACTGCGCCTTCGTTTTCATTATTGGCTGTTAGATGGCTCTGTCCACCAGCTAACGCTAACTAGCGCGGTTAGCTTAACGTTAGCTAGCGGGTTTTTTGGAGTTAAATACACAATCCCTGGATGTTTCATTTCGGGTAAAGGGGTTTCCATTAGTTTCTATAAGTTTATGCCAGCTCTGTGTATTAAGTGCTTTTGCGGGGCTGTTTGATCACAAGCCACAGACTGTAAATGTCACAAGCAGTTTGTCTGCCAAGCGGACGAGCCTGCAGGGTAGGCCGCGCTACGAGGTAATGCTAACAAAACTCACTAACAAAAACAACAAACATATCCGCTGCATCATCGCCAGCTTTGGTTTAACGTAATGCCAGCTTAGAGGTTTCCCCTCCTCTCGGAACCTGTCTGGGACCGACATGGATTGCAAATTACAGTACGGTAGCTTTCTGATCACTCTGAAACTGAAAAACAGCAACACACTGGCTGCAGCCATGTTTGCGTCGCAGCTGTGATGTCACAAGTGTGCGACAACAGAACCTCCGCTTCCGAGGCCAAAAATAAACCATGATTATTATCGGCTCCTAATTTATCGGAAAAAGGCCATTAGGCTTCCTCCTCGCTCACTTCTTCTGTTGTCAGAAAACACCCTGAAGGAGCTTTCCATCAGGTGTTCCTGAGGGATTATAGGCTGTGTGCTATTTGGGAGTGCCAGCATTTCCTACTGAGCTGCAGGACCTCTGCAATGTAAAAACTGAGCAAATAGTAGCAAGTAGGAAAGCACATGCTGCTGTGAGAGAGAGGTGCTTCTGATTCACACCTGTGATGAGAAGTGGTCTACATAGATAGCCTGAGTTGTGATGGGAAGTGGTCTACATAGATAGCCTGAGTTGTGATGGGAAGTGGTCTACATAGATAGCCTGAGCTGTGAGGGGAAGTGGTCTACATAGATAGCCTGAGTTGTGATGGGAAGTGGTCTACATAGAGAGCCTGAGTTGTGATGGGAAGTGGTCTACATAGATAGCCTGAGTTGTGATGGGAAGTGGTCTACATAGAGAGCCTGAGTTGTGATGGGAAGTGGTCTACATAGATAGCCTGAGCTGTGATGGGAAGTGGTCTACATAGATAGCCTGAGTTGTGATGGGAAGTGGTCTACATAGAGAGCCTGAGTTGTGATGGGAAGTGGTCTACATAGAGAGCCTGAGCTGTGATGGGAAGTGGTCTACATAGATAGCCTGAGTTGTGATGGGAAGTGGTCTACATAGATAGCCTGAGCTGTGATGGGAAGTGGTCTACATAGATAGCCTGAGCTGTGATGGGAAGTGGTCTACAATCTACATAGATAGCCTGAGCTGTGATGGGAAGTGGTCTACATAGAGAGCCTGAGCTGTGATGGGAAGTGGTCTACATAGATAGCCTGAGCTGTAATGGGAAGTGGTCTACATAGATAGCCTGAGCTGTGGTGGGAAGTGGTCTACATAGATAGCCTGAGCTGTGAGGGGAAGTGGTCTACATAGATAGCCTGAGCTGTGAGGGGAAGTGGTCTACATAGATAGCCTGAGCTGTGAGGGGAAGTGGTCTACATAGAGAGCCTGAGCTGTGATGAGAAGTGGTCTACATAGATAGCCTGAGTTGTGATGGGAAGTGGTCTACATAGATAGCCTGAGCTGTGATGGGAAGTGGTCTACATAGATAGCCTGAGCTGTGATGGGAAGTGGTCTACATAGATAGCCTGAGCTGTGATGGGAAGTGGTCTACATAGATAGCCTGAGCTGTGATGGGAAGTGGTCTACATAGATAGCCTGAGCTGTGAGGGGAAGTGGTCTACATAGATAGCCTGAGCTGTGAGGGGAAGTGGTCTACATAGATAGCCTGAGCTGTGATGGGAAGTGGTCTACATAGATAGCCTGAGTTGTGAGGGAAAGTGGTCTACATAGATAGCCTGAGCTGTGAGAGGAAGTGGTCTACATAGATAGCCTGAGCTGTGAGGGGAAGTGGTCTACATAGATAGCCTGAGCTGTGATGGGAAAGTGGTCTACATAGATAGCCTGAGTTTCCCCCCGGAGGTTTGAGCTCAAAGTCCACAGTCACATGTTTTCAGCAACCCACATAAGGCAGTCAGAAACAAGTGTTGGTGTCCTGGACATGAAGCATAGGGCTGCTAAAACTTAATCTCAAACTGTAATAGTAGCTGAAACTTTAATCAAAATCAATGCAAGTAGTTAAAACTATTAATTGACAATTAATTGTTAACTTGGCTTAAACTATGTAAAAGTAGCTAGAACCTTTAGTTGAGCTGTCCCTTTAAACAAATGCATCTCGTGATCATACAGTAACGTAGATGTCTGCCTCTATCAGTATATTTACCTGACTAGATCTAGTTTGGTGGTACCGTTACGGCTGTGTGTGTGTGTGTGTCTTTTGGGCTTTTATTGTGAAGGGCAGTGTCTGTTTTGGGCTGCTTGATTTTTATGACAAAAATCATAATCACGATTATTTTTTACTCATAGTGAGTTCACAATTATTTAACACAATTACTCATTGACTTTGGCAACATCATGGATTTATTGAACTTGAAAATACTTGTCTTTTTATACTGGATTTCTTTGAACTTTTTAAATATAATTGAACTGGGGGGGGGGGGGGTAATTAAATAGTCCAACTAAAATAAATAATATACACACATTTATCTTGATTATCTTGTTTTCAAAACTGTGGGAAGCCAAAATTGTAATTGAAATTAAAATGTGATTAATTGCACCGCCCTACCTGTAGATGTGATTTAAATCTGCGTTCTCCTCCTCCTCCCTTCAGGTGCATATTTGTTCTAACTTGAATTAGGGTTCCGCGATATTGGATTTGATGTTGATATTTTCCAACTCTTTTGGCTAATTACCAATACCAATATATGCACACTATTTCTCCCACCTCATTTCAGAGAACATAAAGTCTCTCTCCTGTGCATTTAGTGGGAAAAATAAGACAATTATTTTGGCATTTAGAGAAGCGTCGAGTATTTGAGCATAATTAAAAGTGTAATTTTATCGGTCTGTCATATCAGCACAAATCATTTCGTGTTTTCTTCATCGTCTGCTCATCACTCATCAGTGTCTCTCCTCACATTATGTGTGTGTCTGTGTCCTCACGTTGTGTGTGTGTGTGTGTGTGTGTGTGTGTGTCTCTCTCTCCTCACATTGTGTGTGTGTGTCTCTCCTCAGATGCCTGCCTGTACCAGTGTGAGAGCATGGAGGAGGGTGAGGACGCGGGGATCAAATACGACACCTCGGTACGTAACGGGACAACAGCACCAGTCTGTTTCTGTAACAGCACCAGTCTGTCATCTCTGTCTGTTTCTGTAACAGCACCAGTCTGTCATCTCTGTCTGTTTCTGTAACAGCACCAGTCTGTCATCTCTGTCTGTTTCTGTAACAGCACCAGTCTGTCATCTGTCTGTTTCTGTAACAGCACCAGTCTGTCATCTGTGTCTGTTTCTGTAACAGCACCAGTCTGTCATCTCTGTCTGTTTCTGTAGCCACTTTCACACAGAGATCACGCAATATTGCTGTTCAGAAGGCCCGCAACGGCGGCAGTGTTACCACAGAAATTGCGTTCACACAGAACCAAGCAGCCCCGCCATATCTCCGCCCCCGGGGTGCTTTCAGGTTACATCCACCCCTCCCCGGATTGAAATGAGGCGTGACGCGTGAACCACCATGGGCCCTGAGTTTATTATAACTAATCAAAGTCAGACAAATTAAAATTAATAATGCAGGTAACATGTTATATTAAACATGATTCCTGTTCGCATTTGCCTCCACAATTATATGTCAAATGTCAGATTTTAAATATTGAATAATGTACTGAATGGTCCTATTAAACTAATTAGCAGAGTGAAAGGAAATTACTTTATTCAACAGCTGAACAACAAAGTCAGCCATTCATCTTATTTATTTATTTATTTATTTATTTATTTATTTATTTATTTATTTATTTATTTATTTATTTATTTATTTATTTATTTATTTATTTATTTATTTATTTATTTCTCTGTGCAACTGGTGGCAACCAGAAACTGAATTTAGTCAGTGTCATCTGTTTTTGACAGAACTGACTTTCTTGGAGGATCCTATCAAATTTGCGAGTCTTAAATAAATTTAGTTTGAGTACTTCCTACAGATTAATTTCAATGTGTCAGTTACATTAGTAAGTATGAACCAAGTTATCGGATACATACCGGTAGTCACATTAAATTAGTCTGTTTGATTTTGGCAGCAGGGAAGTGCAGCCATCAGGAGGTAGAGGAGAGTAGAAGGGTCAGAGGATGATGGAGTTAATTGTTTGTCGGTTGGCTCATTGGAACACGCCAGTCGCTCTACCGAATAATCCGAGTAGCTTGGCCTAATTTGCCTCCTAACTTCTTCTCTCTTTCTCTCTCTGCCAACCTCTCACAGTTTGACAGTGGCCTGGTGCTAACCCTCGATCCCGACAACCCCACGTCGCCATGGCGACACCTTGATGACAACCTTCTAACAGGTACGGCGCGTCGACCCTGAAACACCACGAACACGAAACCGCGGCCTCAGTCTGCGCTTCCCCTCAGAGATCAAGCTGCTGAAACATGAGCTGCTGCTGCTGCTCTCCTGCCACAGCCTGTGGAGAGCTTTAGTTACAGGCATTATTTAGCCAGTTAGTTGATGCTCATATACAGCAGAATAAGCTTCAGTTGGCGGGGAGGCACATGTTTTAACTCTGAGGATAAGCTTCAGTTGGGGGGGAGGCACATGTTTTAACTCTGAGGATAAGCTTCAGTTGGGGGGAGGCACATGTTTTAACTCTGCCTGCATTTTGATGTCCACTACACACTGTAAAGCTTCGTGACTCTGCACCTTGCACGGTTTTGACACTATCGTGTTCGCAAAATCTGTCCACAGACAAACACTCAACACCTGGCGAACTAGTCAAAAGCGCTTCTGTGGCAGTTCTTGCTACAATAGGTGTCACCAGGACCACATTTTGCCATGATGACACACACAGACTCACAAGGTGAAAATAATAGCAGCCAACACTGTTGCGGCTGGTAAAACAACATAGTGGACTTGTCAAGCTGTCACAAAAGGCTGCAATTTAATTTGATACTGGCTAGGGATGGGCATTTCTAGCAAAAACGCTATTTGAAATTCACTGGGCCAAAGTCGACTTTTTGTCGAAATTCGCCCATCCCGATTTTTTTGTGAGTCACAAATGTTATGTGGTCCCCCTGATTCTAAGTATAGTTGAATCGCTTGGTTTAAAACAATTTTTATAAGCATTTTACGCCAGGTCCATGGAAAAATTAATGGCGGATGAAATCCCATGGAGAGGGAGAGGGGGTGACTTTGGCACTCTTATTGACGTTCGCAGACCCAGGCTACGTTAGCCACGTTAGCTTAGCTTCCCGATTTTCAACTTTCAATAATAAAAGTCGATCTTGAGAATAAAAACGATTATTCGAAAATTCGAAACTCGTTGCCCATCCCTAATACTGGCACTGAAAACAGTACTGTACTATTATTTTAGTTTTGGTGTTTTTTCCCTTTCAAAAATCACACACATGTATTTTTGATCATATTTAAATATCCAAGTAAGAACAGTTTCAGTGGCGCGACCTCTGATAGAACCACATTGTTTTTCTGTGTGTGTGTGTGTGTGTGTCTCAATTCAATTCAAGGCACTTTATTGGCATGAAATACAAAAACAAATTCAAATAACCGTAATCCAACTTAAATATACAATACATTTTCTCTCCTCTCTCTCTGCAGGAGAGGCTCCTCCTGTGATAAAAGAAGAAATGACGATAACTCAACCTTTACCAGTGGAAATGTGTACGTTCTGCAAATACATCTGATCTGCTGCACAAAGAACAACATGCTTAGCCGTTTTCACTGTTCTGATTATGTGTCCTCTTTGTGTGTGTGTGTGTGTGTGTGTGTGTGTGTCTGCGTGCACGTGTGTGTGCACGTGTGTGTGTGTGTCCAGTGTTCCAGGTGAAATCAGAGCCTCCCTCCCCGGCATCCTCACTCTCGTCAGACTGTTCCGCATCGTCACCGGACCCACAGGTGTGTGTGTGTGTGTGTGTGTGGACAAAAGAAATAGGAACAATCAGTAGAATTGGAGAACAGCACACTGACCCAAATGCGTAGCTGCTTTATCAAAGACTGATTTATTAGATATTTGGTGATATAGTTATCAAACGGAAGGTGTTGGCACCTGTGCAGTATTGATTGGTCTATTAATCGTGATCATGATTTTGACTTCCCAAGAACATTAAAATTGAGATAAAACGTGTTGCATTCCATTCAGCATGTTGCTCCTCCAAAACCCAAACACACTGTGGTGCACTCAGACCCTCCTCCAAAACCCAAACACACTGTGGTGCACTCAGACCCTCCTCCAAAACCCAAACACACTGTGGTGCACTCAGACCCTCCTCCAAAACCCAAACACACTGTGGTGCACTCAGACCCTCCTCCAAAGCCCTGCTGCTGATCAGCCGCTGCTGCCTGTCCATCATGTTGTAATGTGGATACACGATTTCCCCCCCGTATGACTGATAAAAAAACCGCATACGAAACAATCGGACTGTGTGTAAACTCCTTAATACCGCGTTCATGACAACTCCGACCGCCGTAAAAAATGGGTTCTGACTAGAGATGCGCGGATGAGCTTTTATGCCATCCTAATCCGCGTGTATGCATGAACCGCATATAAATCCGCGCAAATTATTTCATACTATTTATAGATCCGCGCCCGCCATGCACCCGACGCTATAAACGCTATAAAACGCTATGAAAGGAGCGAACTTACGGTTTCTGCTGCCTGGATGCGATCGCTGCAGTCCAAGACTCCAAATAAACTTCGATGCTGTATTGATTGTCCAGTCCACCACTTGCCCTCATATAGTTTACTCGGCTAACGCTATAGCTTTAAGTTTAGTTTACTTGATTGCCTCAGTGTTTGGGAAAATACAAACGGGTCTTCTCTTCAAACACGTCTTCAGCGGAGACTCCTTTTTGAGGGTGACATCATTGACCATATATGGATGAAAAGTGGAGCCGTCCACATGGCTATTGTTTGGTTTACGGCCGTGGGTCCTTTGGGGGATCTACAATAGGCGACTAAGAATGTGCCTGACGAAAAATGTAGCTTAAAATACGTTCGTAGACTAGAGAACGTAATTAATATTATTTTTCCTCATTAACTCATTGAGTGCCAGCCACTTTTGGAAAACGGATGCTCCCAGTGCCAGCCCTTTCAGAGCGTTTTCAGTGATTTCTCGAGGCCCACAGAATATTGTGTGATATTACTATGTAAACACCGAACACGCCCAAAGAACGATGAGACTCAGCAAAAAAAAGTTTATTGATATCATTTTCCGTTCTTTAGTTATCAGCCGGAGAAGATAGGTTGTTTTCAGCAAAAACAGACGTTTCAAACTAGAAGCTGAGATAATCAGCCTTTTGTGAAATGAAGCATTTCAAGCAGATCACTGACTCTGAAGCTAATATTTTCTGATGTAGTGACACCTCAAAAATAATTTCCTTCAATAAAACAGCGAAAACAAAGGAATTTTGTTTGGCAAAATAATATTTTTTAGCTGCAACCAGCAGCGCTGGCCCCTGCGTGTGCAGAGCTACTAGTCTAGGGAAAATAAGGTTTGACCTTAAACTAATTGCAACTAGGGTTGGGTACCGTTCACATTTGAATCGATAGGAATTCGGTACGGTACCAAAAACGGTACCTTTTTCGATACTTTTTTAAGTTTAAAAAAAAAAAAAAAAAAAAAAAAAAAAATTGCAACAACAAAAATGTACAGTTGTAAAACAAATAAGTCCAAACTTCTCAATTTCAACATTGTTCTTTATTTAGATTTTTTTTTGTTTAGCAGCAGCACCCAACAAAATAAAACCCCTCCCTCCCTCCCTCTTCCCTCCCAAACCAAGAGTTTACTTGTCGCAGCAAGGTAGTGACCGTGAGGTAATGGTCTTGTGCCACACTGCTCCATCCATCAGCGGTCACTGCAATATGGTCAACTGCCCTGAGTTCCTCCTTCACATTCTTCTTCTCAACACGATACCAAGCTGGGATAAGTGTGTTTGTGAGAAGGTCTCTGGAGGGAGGGGAGTATTTTGGGTTCAGGGTCCCTGTCATCTCCCTATATATAGACAATAAAAATAACTATTGTTAGTAACTTAGCTTACTCTATGAATATCACACACACACACACACATTATCACCCATTTATACATAAATAAATAATTTGCCTGAACCATGGAGACTCCACCGTTGCGAAGGGCAACATGCCTTTTACAATGAAGGCAGTCACTGCCCTGTGGCACTCATTTACTTTCTGCCGGGGTAAAGCTGCTTTCTTCGCCAGGGTGAAGGGTGTCTCCTGTGCGACTCTCACACGGTGGCTTAGCAAAGAAAGCAAGAGTGTAACGTTGAACGTCTCACGGTGACACGAACTGAGGATAATAATAACGTTAGCAACGCTAGTTACGCTACTAAACATGCTAAGCTATAAGCTACAACTATCCAGCTAACGTTAGCTAATTAAATGACGTTACCTGATGTTGAAGAAGTCGACGCCTCACTTGCGACACTTGAAGTTTCGTCGTCGTCGTTGTCCGTTTCAGCTAACGAAGCAGAGGAGCTGAGCTGCTGGCTGTAGGTGCTTTGCTGCTGGTGGATGCAGCGTCCACCCTCAGGCTATCGAACACTTTACAGTCCTCTGCATTTAAAAAGATTTTATGCTTGACCAAGTGTTTCCTCAAGTTAGAGGTGTTCCACTGGCCAGCTTTGCACTTCGCATCGCAAATGTTACAGCGAGCGTTGTCTGAGTCTATCTTTGTGAAGTGGACCGCAAGCGAGAGGCCATCTTCTTCTCTTCTGCTTGTTTTGGCAGTGACGTGCTGACGTAACCCACCCTCGTGTGCGTTGCCTTCAAGTTTGCGTCGGAATTTCTATCTCGCTCGCTGTCTTTGTATCACTGAGATGCGTTCAAGTACCAACATTTTTAAATTATAATAGAAAAAAAAAAAAGTACCGAAATGAGGTACCGTTTCATGTCATGTGAACTGATACTCGGTAGTACCGCCCACTTTCGGTCGGTGCCTGTAAAAGTACCGAGTTCGGTACCCATCCCTAATTGCAACAGAATTTATTTTCACATTTTTATGTTTATATTGATACCCGAAACACTGTAGTAAAAATCCCAGAAAATCCCATTAGTGGAAGTATGTTAAAATGACGTTCTTTCAAAATGGCTGCCATTATTAAAATTGTGGCCATATCTTGACTCCAACTAGACCTAGAATTACAAATTTGGTGTCTATTTCCACATTCTTGGGGGCAAGGAATCCACAGAAATGGTTGAGTCTAAGTAGAACAGATTTTTCTATGTATGTAGTCGTAATACATTGCATTTCTCACAATGTTACCTACAACTTCGTATTTGTTAATCATACACATTTTGGGTGATACCCTTGAGCATATTGAAGTGCTTGCCATTGGAAAAAAAAAGTTTGTTTCATATTTCCAATTAAAAATGTGTTACGGTAATGAATTTATTCCCTCAGTGTCTCTAAAAGTGTCTGGAAATACATAAAAAATGAGCACATTTATCTATCTAAGGGAGCTAGGGCTCTGTCTGTTTGTCTGTCTGTCCCACTGATGACATCATCAGTGATGTCATAAATCCACTCACTCTCAAGCTGCGTTCACACCGACCTATAAAAGTTTTTCGCTGGCGTCGAGTTTACATACAAAGTCAATGCAAACGAGCGATTGAGCGTATATTCTCCTGGGAGAAAAATCGCTGGGCGTCCGAGCGGCAGAGACAGAGCGATAGGGAGAAAATTCGCTCGTCGCTCGAGATGAAATATCCCAACTCAAGCGAAATTACGCTGGCATCAGTCGCTCGCTGTTCAATGCTGATTGGCTGCCGTGTGAGAGCGAGTCAAGGATCACACTGGCTTGGAACAAACCGCTGGTTTATTGTGTGGCAACAAACCGCATTGACAGGCTGACAGCTGACATGAAGTGAAGTCTGTCCTACTGGTATGGAGCTCGCATTAGGAGCACGCTGATAGGCTTTAGCTTGTAAACAATGACGGTGGCTCGTAGTGGACAAACATCATGACATTGCGTAACGTTATAGCCCCCACATGTCCGTCAAATCGTGTGCCTGTTGATGAGTGATTTAAACAGAGCGACAGAGCGATTCCAAAGGGTTGAATCAAGCGACGAGCGAAAAATAAATATCTTGGTGTGAACACAGCTTCACACACACACACAAAGTCTCAGTGATGATGTCATCAGTGATGTCATAAATTGTGACATCATCAGTGATGTCAGAGGCATTGTGATATTATCAGTCATGTCAAAGCAGTTGTGACATCATCAGTGATGTCATAAGAGCAGAATCAAGTCACAGGGGCAGACACTGAAAGAAGTGGGAGTCTGGCTTCAGTCTTCAGCGATGGACAGCTGTATGTTGCCAGCTCCAGGACAGGTGATCCAGCATCCTTGAAGTATGCCATCAAGGAGCAACCAGGGCGAGGCCGCGACCTGCTTATGCGAGCTGCAGGGCCAGCTCGGCGAGCTGCAAGGCAGGCGAGCTCGCGTAGCGCGCAAGATGCCTAGTGGATTATAATTTCAATTTGAATGGTGAAATTAGATCCTACTTGATATCTTCTTGATATCTTTGAGTTTTGCTATGCGTTGTACCATGTTCATGAGAATCACCCACCTGTGGCATTCTCAATCCTCCACATGATCTCTGATTTCCACATGTGGATATTGATGTGTCCAACTGGTACTGGTTTGGCTCTCTGGTGTAACTCCAGCTATAAGGCCCATACCATGTAATGTGTTGTGGCCATCAATGGTTCTGATGTTATGGTCAACATTATCAGCAATGTACTGAATTGCTACGGTACGGTGGCGCAGTCGGTAGCGCTGTCGCCTCACAGCTAGAAGGTCCTGAGTTCGATTCTCGCCTGGGACGCTGTGGGCGCTGGAGTTGTGACCCCCCCATATCTTCAGTGCCGACTGCCCGGGTGGGCTATCTCGTCGAAAGGGCCTTTCTGTGTGGAGTTTGCATGTTCTCCCCGTACCCCCCAGGGGGTTCCTCCGTACATGACCCCCCACTAAAAAAAGTGACGACAACATCTGAAGGTCCAATGATGGTCCAATGATGGTCCCCGGGCGCTGGAAAGAAAAAGCGACCACTGCTCCTGGCCTGCCCCCTGGAGGAAAGGACAAGCCTGGATGGGTCAAATGCAGAGGAAATATTTCACCGGCCACCGTCAGCATGAGTGTGTGTTGTGGCCGCATGCATGTGTTGTAGTGTGTTCGTGTGACAATAAAGACGGGCTTCTGTTTGAAATCGTGTTTTCGTGTTTTAAAAATCGTGAAGTGGCCTTCAACATTGCCAGGGAGGTACAGTATGTTCCTTGAGAAGCAGCTGCACTGGACTCAACTTTTTCACCTCCTGATATGAGGAACAGAATCAAAGGTTACCAAGTGTTTTCACCAAAAATCTAGATCCAAATTGGTGATGCATTTGTAAGTCCTATCTGTAATGGCGTGATGAGAACCCTTGCCCTTGCTGCCCGCATGGCCTGTCTGTCCTATTGCAGATATGTTTAACTCACAGTTCTCGCCAGCAAACAGTTATTTGAGGAGAAGCTGAAGGGTTTCCATGTTTCCTTTGGCAGATGATATATTTTGAGGGATATGCAACATCATTATTGTCCTTCCTAGATTCATGCAAAAATGCACTCAAAATATTTGAGGCCTTCGGCTTCAATGTAACCACTTCTGGTTTGCCATTGATTTCTGTAATGATTATTTGATCACCACTTCAAGGTATTGTTAAGTTTTCACAGTTAGGTCTCCAAGTGTAATTTGCTCATCATCATTCTGTTCTAAATAGCTGTCTGCTCTTTTTCTTTGAACAACCATGTTCTTCATCAAAGGTCTGAGGTATTTGTTTTTTGGTACAGATAGATGGCATCTGCAGCATGAAGATCTTGGGCAAATTAATCCTGAAAGTCTTCTTCCTCGGTGGTGTTTCATGGCAGTTGGCATCCTTTATGTTGCATTACCACCTCCTTCTGAATTTATCCATCCACTGTTTCCCTACATTCTGTAAAACCCGATCCCCTCTCCTCTTTTGTGGGTCTTTCCTGAAAGTTTTCTTCTTCTAATGGCTTTCTGGCAGACTGATTGCCTTGCAGTGGTCCTAACAGGAGACATAAGTGGGCGGGTGGCATGTGTGCCATGATTGTGATGTCACGATTGTCATGTATCAGTGATGTCATCAGTGATGTCACTTGAGCTATTGTGATGTCATCAGTGATGTCACTTGAGCAATTGTGATGTGTTTTATGGTAGTTGGCATCCTTTATGTTGCATTACCGCCTGGCTGAGGCTTTATATGTTATAAGTTTATAAGTAGGGAGAAGAGCACAAGTGGTACATCATCTCCAGAGTAAGTGTTTGTTTATTTATTTTTGTTTATTGTTTATTTGCACAAAGAACATGAATAACAACAGATAGTACAAGTATCTTAACTCATTGAGTGCCAGCCACTTTTGGAGAACGGACGCTCCCAGTGCCAGAGTTTCAGAGCGTTTTCAGTGATTTCTCGAGGCCCACTGAATATTGTGTGATATTACTATGTAAACACCGAACACGCAAAAAGAACGATGAGACTCTCTTCTATCATCAGCAAAAACAGGTTTATTGATATCATTTTCCGTTCTTTAGTTATCAGCCGGAGAAGATAGCTTGATTTAACCAAAAGCAGCCGTTTTTTTCTAGAAGCTGAGATAATGAGCCTTTTGTGAAATTAAACATTTCATGCACATCACTGACTGAAGCTAATATTTTCTGATGTAGTCACACCTCAAAAATAATTTCCTTCAATAGAACAGCGAAAACCAAGGAATTTTGTTTGGCAAAACAATATTTTTTAGCTGCAACCAGCAGCGCTGGCCCCTGCGTGCGCTGCTGGTTGCAGCTTCTTGCTGGTCTTGATTTACTGCTGGTGGGCATCGGATATTCTGGCTTGCGTTTGCCAATCCTGTCCTGCTGTCTGGGTCTGTCTGGGTCAGTGTTGTGTGCTGCTCTGCGTATGGGAGTGTCTCTGGGGCTTTCTGGTGCGTTTGCTCTGCACTGAAAAGTCCGCTACATCCAGCTTTTTTACAGCGTTCCGCGTGTATTTGTCACCGGCTCCCATGCTTCCAGTTGAGAATAATAACAACTAATAACAAAATCATGCGGATGGGCTATCGCAGCGGACACGGAGATGCTCAATTGTGGCAGCAGATTGGCTGCTGCAGGCACAGCTAACGTTTTGCTTCATGCATATCGATGCATACGGATGCGATGCGATTTCCGTTTCCCCATGACTTCTTCTCTGTTTTTTCCTCGCCTTTCTGTAATCTGGAGAGCACTGTCGCCACCTAATGGGTCCCTAAAATAGCTTTTACACATTCAACAGCCACCATACTTTCACAGGAGATGGATCTGGCTTTGATGCACGTCCCACCGTCAAAAAACGCAATTGACGAACATACTCGTCCTTGGCACTCTACGTTACTAAACCAATTGACGAACATACTCGTCCATGGCACTCAATGAGTTAATAAGCTATTATTAAGCTATACCCATTAGTAAGCTATTAGCTAACTAGTAAGTGCTTATTAAGCTAGCCTACTTTGAATGGTAACAGACAATGACTGTCATTGGTAACAGATGATAAATGGCGGTCAACTTATCCATAACCTTCGGATATGGAGAACACAGCCTGTCCACTCGTCTGCATGTTTGAGCTACAACTTGCGCTGTGCCTTGCCGAGACTCGTGAATGACATGACTATGAAGTTATGGTTTGCGATGGCTGTCTGAGGGAACAAGATGTGCATGAAAAACTGTAAAACTAATTCAACCCTACTCCTTCCACATTTTCTCTTCAAATGACACCAAACTCCAGCATCTCCATCGTTAGACTGTCCTCCACAAAAGTATCAAACAGATTTTAAATTGACCCCACAGTGCATCAAAATGTTTTACTGTAAATGGTACTTTAAACAGCTAATGCAAATTCTTGCTAAAGCTCGAATCTCCACGAAAAAAAGTTGACAAGATTTTGCTGTCCGAGTAGTTGAATTGTGCAAAATCTAATAATTGTATCTCAAAAACTGAATTTTTGACAGTATTTTGAATTCTGCCCTCATGTATAGCATAAAGAGCATCGTAATTGCCCTAATTACCTAATGATGTGATGTCACTTGAGCAATGACAAAATCAGTGATGTCATCAGTGATGATGTCATCAGTGATTATGTCATCAATAATGTCATCCTTCCTGGCTGAGCAGACTGGGTGGGTGATGTCATAGTTGTTGCTGTCATGTCATCGGTGATGTCATACATGCCAAAGTATAAATAAGCAATTTTTCAGTCTATCTCTCTCTGCCTCCACTGTCCCTACTCTCTCCGCTTCTATGTTCAACTGCCATGTACTTAACCTGCTGCCTTCTGCCCCAGCCCTGTCATGAACGGTAGTGTTCTAATCTAAGCAGACTGGATTGCATGCAGCAGATGATAGAAAGCTCATCCATAAGAGACTTGAGACTTGACTTGTGACTAAAGACTTGAGACGCGACTTGGACTATAGCTAAAAGACTTGAGACTTGCCCGGCCACGACCCCATGCTGCGCAGCAGCTATCATTTATGTTTTGTTTTGTTATGTTACAGTATGTTTGGTAGGGCTTTTCCCTAGCCCCGCCCCTTTCCTGACCACACCCCCTCCCACATACACCCCCCCCCCGATACACCTGTCCATGCCCCCTACCCCTCGAATCCAGACTCTCTACGACCTTCCTATCCCTAGCAACGGACCCTTTTCCCTAGCCCCGCCCCCTCCATTGAGCCTACCCGGATCAGATCCGCCCCAAAATGTTATGGGTTCTTCCTTGGCCCATGCTACACCCTTCCACCAAGTTTCATGAAAATCGGCCCTGTAGTTTTGCCGTAATCCTCCTGCTAACAGACAAACGGTCAGACAAACGGCACCGAAAACATCACCTCCTTTGTGGAGACAATGCCAATTTTGACAATGTTCCACTACTGGGATTTTCAGTATGTTAAATTGGAAGGTTTCAAGAGCTGAATACAACACAAATAATTTCTGTTGCAATTACCGTAGTTTAAGGTTGGGTCATTTTTTCTCACAGATTCGCTAGACTATACACCTTCTTGCTGGTCTTGATTTACTGCTGGTGGGCATCAGATATTCTAGCTTGTGTTTGTAAATCTGTCCATCGAGCCTCCTGCTGTCTGGGTCGGTGTTGTATGCTGCCCTGCGTGCCCCACCCCCCTCAACTGCACACTCCTCCGTGGGAGTGTCTCTGGTGGCTCTCTGCTGCGTTTGCTCTGCACTGAAAAGTGCGCTACGCCCAGCTTTTTCACAGCGTTCTGCCGTTTTTGTCGCCGGCTTCCAGCTGAGAATAATGTAACTTTTCAGCAAGACGCTGGTGTCGGCAACTAATCATGTGGAGGGGCTATCGCAGCGGAGACGGAGGGGCTCAATTGTGGCAGCAGATTGGCTGCTGTTCACAGGCACAGCTAACGTTATGCTTCATGCATATCGATGCATACCGATGCGGTTTCCGTTTCCCCATGACTTCTTCTCTGTTTTTTCCTCACCTTTCTCTAATCTGGAGAGCACTGTCGCCACCTAATGGGTCCGTAAAATAGCTTATACACATTCGACATCTCCCATATTTTTACAGGAGATGCATCAGGCTTTGATCCACGTCCCACCGTCAAAAAACGCAATTGACATCTTTAGACGTCATTGGCACTCTACGTACGGAAAATGACAGAAAGACAATGAGCATCCATATGTCTCCTGTGTGCTGTGATGCTGTGTCAGGTGACGGTGAAGGCGGAGAACCCTCCCACGCCGCCCTACATGTACGGAGACGTGCTGTCTCCTCCGCTGGGCACCATGGAGGTTACCGTGGCGACCACCGCGGCGGCGGCGGCGGCGGCGCAGCTGCAGGCGCAGGTTGCCGTGGTGACGCAGACGCAGCTGCAGACGCACATCCCAGCAGTCATCAGCTCCATCGACACCCAGACTGCAGGTACAGCTTTGGGGTCGACTGATATATCTCTTTATCAATACATCAGGCCAATATTCAACATGAATTAACAATCGGGGTATCTGCCGATCCACTTTTGTCCAGTTTCGATTCCATTCCAATAGCTGAATTTGGATATCTGCCGATACCGATATGATAGATATGATTCCATTGCAAAGAATGGCTTGTGAACATCTCTGGTATCTACAGCCTCAGGTAGCAGCTCCTCCCAGCAGCCATCTGCTGAATAGACACACACACACACACACACACACACACACACACACACACACACACACACGCAGGTGTGCATGCAAATGGCTGCAGTCAAAACCCCCACATTTGAGTAAACTCAAATGGCGTGAGCATGTACTGTAGAGACGATGAATTACTAGTCCATCTAGGAACCCTGACCCTGAGGGAAGATTTATTTTTTACAGAGCCGCTTGTGTCTATGAAGTGTGGAGATGCATGACTTCTGGGTGTCAGACTCTCTATACACATTAAGACAGAAAAACATGATATTCTCTCTCATCCTAATTTCAGTTTCCCCATTTGAAACCAGTAAACGAATGATGACAACCTTTCTTCCTCAAGCTGCTCTATAGCCTGGTTTATCTGTCTTTTCAGCTCTTTGCTTATGTCAGCAGAGACCAGTTACAATAGCAAACTCAAAAAACTGTAATTAAATAAATATACAATTGCTATGTCAACAAAGATACAACAATTAATCCTCCCCCCCTCTCGTCCCTCTCGTCTCTCCCCCCTGTCCCCCCCCTCTCTCTCTCTCGCTCTCTGTGCAGTCCTGCCTGGCTCTGCCTCTCTCAAGGCGTGCAGCATCCTGAGCACCAAGCCGGCCATCCAGCCTCGGCCGCTATGCGTGGCCGCCCTGCCTGTCACCCAGACCCCCGGCCCTCCCAAGACCCTCATCCTGCAGGGCCTGCCCCCCCTGGACCAGACCAGGCCCGGTAACATTCAACAGAATAGGAGTACATGCTAACAGCTGCTAAACAGAATAGGAGTACATGCTAGCAGCTGCTAAACAGAATAGGAGTACATGCTAGCAGCTGCTAAACAGAATAGGAGTACATGCTAGCAGCTGCTAAACAGAATAGGAGTACATGCTAGCAGCTGCTAAACAGAATAGGAGTGCATGCTAACAGCTGCTAAACAGAATAGGAGTACATGCTAACAGCTGTTAAACAGAATAGGAGTACATGCTAGCAGCTGCTAAACAGAATAGGAGTACATGCTAACAGCTGCTAAACAGAATAGGAGTACATGCTAGCAGCTGCTAAACAGAATAGGAGTACATGCTAACAGCTGCTAAACAGAATAGGAGTACATGCTAACAGCTGCTAAACAGAATAGGAGTACATGCTAACAGCTGCTAAACAGAATAGGAGTACATGCTAGCAGCTGCTAAACAGAATAGGAGTACATGCTAGCAGCTGCTAAACAGAATAGGAGTACATGCTAACAGCTGCTAAACAGAATAGGAGTACATGCTAACAGCTGCTAAACAGAATAGGAGTACATGCTAACAGCTGCTAAACAGAATAGGAGTACATGCTAACAGCTGCTAAACAGAATAGGAGTACATGCTAACAGCTGCTAAACAGAATAGGAGTACATGCTAACAGCTGCTAAACAGAATAGGAGTACATGTTAGCAGCTGCTAAACTCCTATGCTAACAGCTGCTAAACAGAATAGGAGTATATGCGAACAGCTTTCAGACAGGAGTCAGGCTTGCAGCAGCAGAGCGGAGGCTGTTGGTTCCTCTGTGAGCTCACAGCTCATAGCTCACATGCTGGAGTCTCTCTCAGCTGTGTTGTGTCTGGCAAAGCACTGAGGTTACATAACAGCTGCTTATACAGCTCCTCTTCTCCCTCTTTAATAAAGGGACGTGGGCTGGCTGATGTTTTTTTGTGAGGGAGGAGGGACCATAAAGGTGGTTAGTTACCGTGGAGATTTGAGACACTTCACACCCACAGCTGCTGTTGTGGAGCTGTGTGGGCGGAGCCTCCGGTTTCCAGTGGTTTGGCATGTGCAGATAGAGATCTGTGTCTTTCTGCTGTTTGTCTGCTTCTTCTTTCCTGATAGAGACGCACAACTCTGGCTAAAGTGACCGTTGCTATTTATAGATATGACTGTAAGTGTGCTCATGCTGATGAATGATGATAATACAGTACTTTACTGTAAGTAAAGGGCAGTGTGGGACTGTTTGTTCTCTGTCAATTTTTGTCCCACTGATGATGTCATCAGCGATGTCATAAGGGGACACACACACCTGCACGCGTCAATAGGGCAGGCGAGGCCACGCAGCAGCCCAGCTGTGTATGCGAGCTGCAGGGCCAGCTCAGTGAGCTGCAGGGCGGCCGAGGAATCGAGCCTAGTATATATATGTGTGTGTGTGTGTGTGTGTGTGTGTGTGTTTGTGTGTTTGTATGTATACACATTTGGGAACATAGTTATGATTATATTATATAACCCTCTTTCCCACATCTGCATAACTGGCTGTTCTAAAGGAGAAGATATGAAAATAGATGCGTTACTTTTTATAATTAATGCTGAAAACTACAATTTGGACTTAAAGTTTCACCAAAATGAACAGGCCTCCTTTAGGTCCTCAGGCCAGAGTGAGGGACAGTCAGACTTGATTAGTTCACTGCAGTTCAGTAGCATTTAAAGGACCAGTGATCTAGTGACATCCAGTGGTGAGGTTGCAGATTCCAACGAACTGAATACCCCTCCATGTAGGTCATGTCAGGAGAACTCCAGTTCAATAAACCCTTCTCACGGGGGCCATTTTGTGTCGAGAAGCCAGGGTAAACACAGGTGCAAGCAAAACACTAATGAGGGTTTCCAACTTCCATGATTGGAATTTGGAAACCCTCATTAGTGTTTTGCTTGCACCTGTGTTTACCCTGGCTTCTCGACACAAAATGGCCCCCGTGAGAAGGGTCTATTACACACACACACAAACACAAACTTTCAGGGTGATTTTCTCTGAATGTTGCTTTTAACTCATTGAGTGCCATGGACGTCCTTCGACGTCCAATTAAATAGTGACGTAGAGTGCCACGGACGTCCTTCGACGTCCAATGCGTTTTTTGACGGTGGGACGTCGATCAAAGCCTTCCGCAGCTCCTGTACAACTATAGTAGCTATTGGAGGTCTATAACCTATTTTACAGAACCCTTAGGTGGCGACAGTGCTCTCCAGATTACAGAAATGTCAGGAATACACAGCCTGAAATAGCCTTGATGAAAGAGAACCCGCTCATGCTGCAGTCCAGAGCCATGTAGATTGTTCTGGCTGCAACTGACGATGCGTGCGAACACAGTCAATCCGCGCACACAACTGAGTCCTTCTGCCTCTGTCTGTCTGTCAGCATAGTTTCTCCACATGATTAGCCGCTAGAAAAGCAGCAGCGCGACACTGAAAAGCCAAACCTTTCACTGCAGTCCGCGTGTGGCTTCTCCATGTTGCGCTGCCTGGGAGGCGGCGCTTCCCAGGCTTCCTAGACGCTTGGTGCGAGGCTGTGTGTTACTAGTGTGGGGAGGAGTTTTCAGCTGAGGGGGGGGAGGGGGGGTGGGGCACGCAGGGCAGGACACAACTACACCACATCACTACATCAGAAAATATTACCGTATCTAGAGTCAGTGAATGTGCTTGAAATGCTGCATTTCACAAAAGGCTGAATATCTCAGCTTATAATTTGAAATGCCTGAAAACGCTGAAAACAACCTATCTTCTCCGGCTCATAACTAAAGAACGGAAAATGGTATCAATAAACTTTTTTTTGCTGATGATACAATAGAGTCTCCTTGTTCTTTTTGCGTGTTCGGTGTTTACATAGTAATATCACACAATATTCTGTGGGCCTCGAGAAATCACTGAAAACGCTCTGAAAACTCTGGCACTGGGAGCGTCCGTTCTCCAAAAGTGGCTGGCACTCAATGAGTTAAGAGCACCAACATTCAAACAGATCTTCAACTATTTTCAGATTTCAGTGTCATCATTTGAAATCTTATAATCTGAACTTTCATAATCTGTAAGAAAGAAAAAAAAACTATAAAATGATCTTGGCCTACTTGTTACCCAAAACACCAGGTCACATATTTAGCACAATATTCAGGATGATCATGTGTTAGTGCCTTAAAATCTCTGTCCTCCTCTCCTCTAGTGGTGCTGTCTCAGTCTGTGTGCCTGGGTTCACTCTGTCCTCCTCTCCTCTAGGGGTGCTGTCTCAGTCTGTGTGCCTGGGTTCACTCTGTCCTCCTCTCCTCTAGGGGTGCTGTCTCAGTCTGTGTGCCTGGGTTCACTCTGTCCTCCTCTCCTCTAGGGGTGCTGTCTCAGTCTGTGTGCCTGGGTTCGGCTCCGGCCATCGTCAAGATGGAGCCGGTGTCTCCCAGCATGCCTCAGCACTGCTCCAACCCCGCCCCCCCGCCCGCCAGCAAGCCCATCGTCCCGGCAACCAGCACGTTACCCGGCAACAGCTGCAACGACATCGATGTGAGTGAGCCGTCGTCTTCCTCCTTCACGACCTAGCTTCTTAGTTAGTGGATTATTCAAGCTTTCTGGTCAAGTAGGGTCCATTTGGTCGTTCATCCAAAATGAAAAGGGAGGATTCCACACACTTAAATCTATGCAAAAAGTTCCAAAAACAGACAATCAACCTTACTTATCCGTTTCCACTCCCTTTACCACCTCCTCTTTCTCCTTGTTTCTCTTCATCTTTGCTTCTCTCACTCCCCCTCTCTCTCCTTTCACTCCCCCGTCTCCTTCTCCTCTTTCATTGTGCCGTCTTCATCCCTCTCTCCTTCCCTCCTCTCTCTGCAATCGCCCCCCTCCCTCTTCTGTCTCCCTTTTCGTCTCTTCCCTCTCTGTCCTCTTCCTCCAGATGAAGGTTCTGAAGCGTCAGCAGAGGATGATCAAGAACCGGGAGTCGGCCTGCCAGTCCAGGAAGAAGAAGAAAGAGTACCTGCAGAACCTGGAGGGCCAGCTGAGGGAGGCCCAGCAGGAGAACGAGAGGCTCCGCAGGGAGAACCAGGCTCTGAGGGAGAGGCTGGCCGGGAAGGAGGTGAGGAGAGGGGAGAACCAGGCTCTGAGGGAGAGGCTGGCCGGGAAGGAGGTGAGGGGGAGGGGAGAACCAGGCTCTGAGGGAGAGGCTGGCCGGGAAGGAGGTGAGGAGAGGGGAGAACCAGGCTCTGAGGGAGAGGCTGGCCGGGAAGGAGGTGAGGGGGAGGGGAGAACCAGGCTCTGAGGGAGAGGCTGGCCGGGAAGGAGGTGAGGAGAGGGGAGAACCAGGCTCTGAGGGAGAGGCTGGCCGGGAAGGAGGTGAGGGGGAGGGGAGAACCAGGCTCTGAGGGAGAGGCTGGCCGGGAAGGAGGTGAGGAGAGGGGAGAACCAGGCTCTGAGGGAGAGGCTGGCCGGGAAGGAGGTGAGGGGGAGGGGAGAACCAGGCTCTGAGGGAGAGGCTGGCCGGGAAGGAGGTGAGGAGAGGGGAGAACCAGGCTCTGAGGGAGAGGCTGGCCGGGAAGGAGGTGAGGGGGAGGGGAGAACCAGGCTCTGAGGGAGAGGCTGGCCGGGAAGGAGGTGAGGAGAGGGGAGAACCAGGCTCTGAGGGAGAGGCTGGCCGGGAAGGAGGTGAGGGGGAGGGGAGAACCAGGCTCTGAGGGAGAGGCTGGCTGGAAGGAGGTGAGGAGAGGAGAGAACCAGGCTCTGAGGGAGAGGCTGGCCGGGAAGGAGGTGAGGAGAGGGGAGAACCAGGCTCTGAGGGAGAGGCTGGCTGGAAGGAGGTGAGGAGAGGAGAGAACCAGGCTCTGAGGGAGAGGCTGGCTGGAAGGAGGTGAGGGGGGAGGGCAGAGGAGAGGGAGAGGAGGTGCCACTCAAATTCAATTTCAAATTCAATTTCAAATTCATTGCGAAAGTGTTTATTGGGTTCATGAATCAAGTCAGAAGTCATTTTCTCATTCACTGGCACACACACACACACACACACACACACACACACACACACACACACACACACACACAGCTCACCGAGGCCTCAGAGCACCTAGGCTGAACTTGGCATGAGAGGACTTAGAGAAGCAGGCAGAGAGACAAACAGAGGCCTCCTGTAAAACCTGTTTACCTGTTGGCAAGATGACCAACAGAAAATCATCAACTACACAGATGAGCAAATATACAGTTTTATTTACTGATGCAGCGGCAAAAGGGCAGTAAGAGGCAGATGAAAACAACAACATACATGTTTGCATCATGTAGAGTTCAAGAACAAGAAAAAAATAAGCCCCAAAAAGTCAAGTTGACAAGCAAAGACACAGCAGGAAGCATCAACTAAATGAGAACAAAAAACAGTAAAACGCCTGGAACAATAACATGGATTAACGGTGAAGCATCTCATTGAAATTGGAACGTACTACTTTTTTTGCATGTTTTGTGTGTTTAATGTATGTGTGTGCAGGCACATAGATGTTTGTGTGTGTGCAGCATGAGTAAAACCCTGTCTCTCCTTTGTGTGTGTGTGTGTGTGTGTGTGTGTGTGTGTGTGTGTGCGTGCCTGTTTTGCAGGGAAGCGACTCGGCCAATAACAAGCGAGCGGTGTGTGTGATGGCTGTGCTTCTCTTCATGACCTTCAGCTTCGGGCCCGTCAGGTACTTTACTCTCTGATCCACTCTGCTCTCTGATCCACTCTGCTCTCTGATCTACTCTGCTCTACTCTGCTCTCTGATCCACTCTGCTCTCTGATCCACTCTGCTCTCTGATCTACTCTGCTCTCTGATCCACTCTGCTCTCTGATCCTCTCTGATCTACTCTGCTCTCTGATCCACTCTGCTCTCTGATCCTCTCTGATCCACTCTGCTCTCTGATCCACTCTGCTCTCTGATCCACTCTGCTCTCTGATCCACTCTGCTCTCTGATCTACTCTGCTCTCTGATCTACTCTGCTCTCTGATCCACTCTGCTCCATGATCTACTCTGCTCCATGATCTACTCTGCTCTCTGATCTACTCTGCTCTCTGATCCACTCTGCTCCATGATCTACTCTGCTCCATGATCCACTCTGCTCTCTGATCTACTCTGCTCTCTGATCTACTCTGCTCTCTGATCTACTCTGCTCTCTGATCTACTCTGCTCTCTGATCTACTCTGCTCTCTGATCCACTCTGCTCTCTGATCCACTCTGCTCTCTGATCCACTCTGCTCTCTGATCTACTCTGCTCTCTGATCTACTCTGCTCCATGATCCACTCTGCTCTCTGATCTACTCTGCTCTCTGATCTACTCTGCTCTCTGATCTACTCTGCTCTCTGATCTACTCTGCTCTCTGATCCACTCTGCTCTCTGATCTACTCTGCTCTCTGATCCACTCTGCTCTCTGATCTACTCTGCTCTCTGATCTACTCTGCTCTCTGATCTACTCTGCTCTCTGATCCACTCTGCTCTCTGATCTACTCTGCTCTCTGATCCACTCTGCTCTCTGATCTACTCTGCTCTCTGATCCACTCTGCTCTCTGATCTACTCTGCTCTCTGATCTACTCTGCTCTCTGATCCACTCTGCTCTCTGATCCACTCTGCTCTCTGATCCACTCTGCTCTCTGATCTACTCTGCTCTCTGATCTCTGATCCACTCTGCTCTCTGATCCACTCTGCTCTCTGATCTACTCTGCTCTCTGATCTCTGATCTACTCTGCTCTCTGATCCACTCTGCTCCATGATCTACTCTGCTCCATGATCTACTCTGCTCTCTGATCCACTCTGCTCTCTGATCCACTCTGCTCTCTGATCCACTCTGCTCTCTGATCCACTCTGCTCTCTGATCCACTCTGCTCTCTGATCCACTCTGCTCTCTGATCTACTCTGCTCTCTGATCCACTCTGCTCTCTGATCTACTCTGCTCTCTGATCTACTCTGATCTCTGATCCACTCTCAGCTCAGCTACTGATCACTGCAAGCTCAAAACTAGGGATGCACCATGTATTATGAGGCCAGAACAGTCTCATATAGAATGAACTCTCGCAGGGTTTTTCACGCTTTTCGTCAGAGTGGATTAATGAAATAGCTGTAAATACATTAGCGTTGGCTTGTGTGGGCTGTGATCTATAATTAACTAGATAACGTTAGCTTACTTGCTAACGCGGCTAGCTAATATAGAGCATATACCACCCAGAAGCTCCGTTAACATAACATAACCGCCTTGTGTGGATAATGGAACAGTTGTAAATATGCCTAACGTTACTACCATCGTGCTTATGGAACATTGTTTGACTGCAGTAACAGATAAAGTGTTCAGAAATGCCCAGCTTTGAGGCTTGGGACTGGGAGTGAGTGAATGGGAAGGGCTGTGCTGTGGTCTTAGCCTGGAACGGGAGCCCGGTGATATAGCTGCTCCATTTAGCTGGTGTAGCAGGTAGGGATGTCAATTTTCGGTTAATTTCACTTTCGATTAACCGACGCTAATAATCGATTAACCTATCGGTTAATTCATAATTTTTTAATATAAAAAAAAAAAAAAAATTTTTTTTTTTTTTGTCTATTTACTCAATGAACTCATGCCCAAACAAGGCGTGTCTATTTAGATGCTGAAATGTTAATGCTTTTTGTGTTAGAATTTCTAACACAAAAAGCATTAACAAGCATTAACAAAATGCATCAACATTTCAACACAAATTCTTTTTGTGTTAGAATTTGTAACACAAAAAGCATTAACATTTCAGCATCTAAATAGACACGCCTTGTTTGGGCATGAGCTCATTGAGTAAATAGACCAAAAAAAAAAAAATTTTTTTTTTTTTTTTTTAATATTAACTGATAGACCGACAGCAATAACCGAACAACGACGTTAGCGACGGTTAATCGATTAACGGTTAACCGTTGACATCCCTAGTAGCAGGTATGGAACCACCATAAATCTAGCGATCGGGTGGGGAAAGTGTTCAAGCAGAGCTTGATAAAAACCAACAGTCCAGGGCAGGCAGGACAAATGTTCTACTAGCCCAATGCATAGACTTGTAGCTATACAGTCTGGCTCAAGGTAACGTCTCTACTCCCCGCAGCCATCGCAAGCCAAAACACGACCAAACATGCCACAGTAACATCCAGTAATTCGTCCATAATCCTTCCCGTCCGTCTCGAGGCTGATAAGACCGATAAATTGTCCAGGAAGCGTGTGAAGCAGAGCGTGTGCGTTTCCGAATTTATATTACAAGTTTGCATAAAAATTACATTTGCGAAACAGATTGTGTGCATTAGTCATCAGGTCGAGTGGGTTCCTCGGGCAATGATGGATCTCCATTCCTCCCTCGCCTGCATACACGTTCCAATTTCTCCTGCAGTCAGCCCGGTGTCCCGCCTTATAGTGTCCACGTATGTTAGTTGTTGTCTTCCCCTTCCTTTAGCTCCGTGTGTCGGTTCCCACAGTACCAGCTTCTGTGCTGCTAACTCTGGGTGTCTATAGCAGTGTCCAGCAAGCCTCAGCCGCCTGCATCGTATCTTCTCACTTAGCTTAGGCAGCTCTTGGTAGAGATCAACGTTTGTGATATGGGTACTAGGGTCGATGTTGAGGGCATGCTTAAGCATCCGCGTGTAGCATCCATTTAGTCTGTTCTCTCTCTGTTGACTCAAGGTCCATGTTTCAGAGCCATAGATCAACACTGACTCCACAGATGCAGTGAACAGGGCAAGCTTGATTTTTCTAGAAAGGCCTGTCCTCCATATATTATTCAGTGAGTGGAGAGCTTTCCAGGCCAGGGCCTTCCTGACCCTGATGTCCTTCTCTGTACTGGCCACCCATGATCCTAAATACTTAAAGTCTTCCACCTTCTCCAGTGGCTCCCCCGACAGAGTAGTGATGGGATTATCATCTCTGCTGTTTTGAGTTATGTACTGTGTTTTCTTTACGTTTATCCCAAGACCAACCACAGCACACTCTCTCTCCACTCGGTTCAAGAGTTCTTGGGCTTCTTTGATTTCATTTGATATTAACGCGATATCATCTGCGAAATCAAGATCGGTTAGTACTTGGGCCTGCAGGCGTCTACTCTGGCGTGGCTTGATGGTAAATCCAAGTTCATTCCCCTTGTCTCCAATGGCCTTCCTAAGTGCATAGTCCAGCACTATTATAAACAGATATGGTGCCAGTGTGTCTCCCTGTAGCACCCCTGTCTTAATTTGGAATTCTTCTGTTAATCCGTCCGGAGTTTGTACTCTTGCTCTGGTATTCATGTACATGTCAGATATCGCCTGGACTATTCGGGTAGGAATTCCGTAGGCAGTCAGGATTTTTATCATTTTCTGCCTGTTGATCGTGTCGAAGGCCTTTTTGAAGTCAACGAACACCATGACAGAGGGCAAGTTGTTCTTCCTGACCTCCTCAATAATTCTGCGGAGGGCAAGAACTTGAGCAGTTGTAGACCTTTTGGGTCGGAACCCATTTTGATTATTTCTCATGAAAGGTTCAAGCGCGGGGCGTATTCTGTTTAGGATTAGTCTGTTATATAGTTTCGCAATGACTGGTGCTAGACTAATTCCTCTATAGTTGTTAGGGTCAAGCATGTTACCAGACTTGAAGACAGTGTGCATTAGTGAGTCCGAAATACAACTGTGAAACAAAGCATGTGCATTCGTGAAAAACCCTGCGAGAGTTCATTCTATATGAGACTGTTCTAAGCCCATAATATATGCTAGGGCTGCACGATTCTGGATACAATGAGAATCACCATTTTCTTTCTCTGAATTGAGATCACGATTCTCTCATGTTTTTTTTTCTCCGCGTTTATTGCGCTCAATTTACCTGATATGAAAAACAAAACAAAAACATTTCTTTTATCAATTATTGGCTGCATCATCAACTTTTATCATTCTATTTTATTATTCAAACATATTGATGTAAATAGATGATTCATTGTTACTGCTGTTATTATTATTGCTGTTTTTTCCCCTTTATACTAATTTCGCTAAATGGCATATCGGTGCATCCCTACTCAAAACTCAACCGCTATTTCTTTCAATGGTTTCTTCCTCTCATCATTTAGGACTAATAGTAAAACAGAGACATACTAATGATAAATATTTGGAAACTACAGTATGATCACAGAACATGAGCTGAAATGTATTTTTGTTAATTAAATGTGGAGAAGCAGCGTATCCACAGGTGCTTAAACAGCTCTGAAAAGGTCTTAAAGAAGCTAAAGCCCTTAAAAACTAAACAATTAATTTCCTATTTTTCTTATTCTGCCCATTTATATTTTCATAACTTAACTTAGCACACTGGACTACTGTATATTTGACTGCTTCATCTTGTCTCACCATTTCTATTTCCCCACACTGTGACCAATACGTCTTCTGTTGCATCAGTAATTTGGGTGAAGTGTGCCCTCTGCTGGTATGAAAGATAATATGTATGTGTGACCTCCGGATAAATTATACACAAAACATTGTTGTTTCACTGTACTTGCCGTTAAGGGCAAATCGAGGCTCGCATCTCTGCATGCCACAAAGACATTGGCGACTGGATGTCTGCCCACCACCTCAAGCTCAACCTTGGTAAGACAGAGCTACTCTTCCTCCCAGGGAAAGACTGCCCTCTCGCAGATCTCTCCATCTCCATTGACAACACCACTGTACTTCCCTCCCAAACAGCCTACAGCACGCTGCTGTAGGTTCTCTCTCTACAACATCCGCAAAATCCATCCCTTTCTCACAAGAGAAGCAACTCAACTCCTGGTCCAGTCACTTATCATCTCCCGCCTGGACTACTGCAACGTGCTCCTGGCCGGCCTACCTGCCACCGACATCCGACCACTTCAGCTCATTCAGAACGCTGCAGCCCGTCTGGTGTTCAACCAACCCAAATTCTCTCATGTCACTCCCCTCTTCCAGGACCTCCACTGGCTTCCCATCTCGGCACGCATCAAATTCAAGACACTGGTACTGGCTTACAGGGCAGTACACCAGTCAGCTCCCCTGTACCTGCAATCCATGGTCAGGTTCCAAACCTCTCAGCGCTCCCTTCGCTCCTCCACCAGTGCAGGTCGCCTCGCCCCTCCTTCGCTACGGGGGCTCAAAAGTCGCTCATCCCGATCTCAACTCTTCTCATCCCTGGCACCCCAATGGTGGAACGAGCTTCCACCTTCGGTCAGGACGGCTGAATCACTGCCAATCTTTCGGAAAAGACTAAAGACACACCTTTTCAGGCTCCATCTGGGCCCTTCTTGATCTAACTTCTTTCTCTCTCTTTCTAAAAAAAAAAAAAAAACTACTAACCTAAACTTGTACCACTAACCTAAACTTGTACCACTGTTCCTTCAGAAGTTGTAGTTGTCATAGACTGTGCTCCATAGTTGATTGCTCTATTGCTGACAAATATGTGTTATTGTAAGTCGCTTTGGATAAAAGCATCTGCCAAATGACGTAATGTAATGTAAGGGTTTAACTAATTTTTAATTGGAATTTAACAGATTTTTAATACGTACTGTACACATGACAACTATAATACTTACTTACCTCATTCTCTAATGTCTAAAGTACGTACTGTTTGTTTTTGTATGGGTGAAAAAATTGTCAAAGTAAAAACAAAAAAAGAAAATTAAATGTATTTGTGATTTTTGGAAATCGAGATGATCTTGATGAGTGACTTCCTGTGTGCAGCCTCACAGACAGGAAGCTTGGCGAAGGCGTGGCGTCGTTCTCAGGCAGACGGCTGCTGGAGATGGAGCAGAGCCAGCAGCCGTGGCTCCGGCCACCTCCGCCCCCCCGCAGAGAGGAGGACACCGTCGCCACGGAGACGGAGGAGGAGGGAGGGGAGGACCGCTGGAAGAAAGGAGACACAGAGAGAGACGCCACAGAGGCCTACCAGTTCAGGTGGGAGGAGTCTGTCACACTGCACACATCACAGGGATTTACAAAACATTTGACTTTCACACCGGCTACACTGTCTTCAGAAGCGTCATGTCCATTGAGTTGCCCCAATGCCCCCTCTGATTTTCTTTTTGGGGGGGGGGACGCAAAATTCATGGTGCCACCCATTAGTAGTAAGTAGACCATCAATCCGCTTTTCAAACATGTGAAAATGAAATGCTTGTTAGTTATTATAGGCATAGTTTGCATAGAAAGTTAGTTGGCTACTTGTTTCAGGCAGCTAAAGTTAGCATTGTAATGTTAGCCATCCCGCAATCATGTTGTTTACATGTCCAGGTAGAGCTGTTATGGCAGTGAGTTTTTACCACCACTATCACAGGTTATACTGTAGTTAGCAAAACACTGAATTATATTTGATGTCTCCAGGTCAAGATGCAGTTCTCTCAAATAATTAGCATTGTGGATATAGGCTTTTTATGTGTATAACATTTTGGGTGAAGCAAGATTTAGCTATTTTTCAAGAAAAGTGGGAGCAGTGTAGAAGCTAGTCTAGTGAGTGATTAAGCTAATAACCATAACAGCACAAATAATTGACAAAAATCTCTAAATAAATATACAGTATTTACTCTGAGGAAAGGAACAATTATTGATGGTTAAAACTGAATAATGACATCACAAGAGTCTAATCCTAATGTTAATTTAAAATGAGATATTCCGCTAAATCTGTCTTCAAATGGCCAAAAATTGTCGGCAGAAACCTTCGGTCGCCACCAAGAGTCGCCCCCTCAGATTTTTGGCTTGCATGACGCACCTGACTGTCTTATAGGAGTGGGAATCACCAGAGTCCCCACATTACGATATTGTCACAATACTTGAGTCACAATGCATTTTAAAAATATCGCAATATATTACGAGTTATTACCTTTTTTCTACAGAAAATTATGTCCCCAAAGAACTGGTCATCTCACTGCAATAAATCACTGCAAAACAAATTATTGCACCAAAATAGGATTGTCTAGCAGACAGACTGACCCACACTGTCATAAAAAAAATCTGTTATAAATGGCACTTGACAATTTATATAACAAAAATCCGCGATACCCCGTCCCACAGTCTTCTGTGTAGTGTTTGTGTAGTCTGTGTAGTGTTTGTGTAGTCTGTGTAGTGTTTGCGTAGTGTTTGTGCGTTTGCCCAGGTGTGAATGAACTTCACGATGACAGTGTGAAGCAAAGAAATGTTTCTACTGAATGAGTGATGCTGAAATGTGTCACATGGTCTGATTTGAGACCATCTAGAGTTTTTCTAGAACCGGCTGACAATCTGACACCACCATGTTTACCATCATCAGCTCGCATAACATCCACACTGTCAAACTGAAACCGTGTGTGTGTGTGTGTGTGTGTGTGTGTGTGTCTCCTCAGGAACCTGAGTGATGTGTTCAGTGACATGAAGGATCTGGTACTCCAGGACATTGACCGTTACTTCACCTCCTCAGACTGTCGACAGTTCAACCGCTCAGAGTCCCTCAGGTCAGCTCTCTCTCTCACACGCACACGCGCACACGCACACACACACACACACACACACGCGCGCACACACACACACACACGCAGTGAGCATGAATCCCTTCAAGGGATCACACGGCGCCACCTTAAACATCGACACGGGAGCTGCGCCACCCACCTCAGATCCTTTACTTTGTGCAGGAGAAAGCAGGGAAAGACGTGATCAAAGGGGAAACCGATGCATGCTTCAGCCAGAGCCATATAGATTGCTCTGTCTGCAGCGGACAGTTGGCTCGGCTGCATCCGCGCCCACAACTGAGCTCTTCTGCTTCTATCTATCTGCATATAGTTCCTCCACACGATTCCCTGCCAGAAAGCCAGCACCCGAAGCCGAACGGCCAAACCTTTTCTCATTCTTATAGTAGATGACAGTAAACTGAATATCTTTGCGTTGTGGACAAAACAAGACACTGATCCACATGTTTCACGATTTTGTGACATTTTCACTTCAGTGAGGCGTTTGAACAGATACACAATATGGAGATGTTTTGAAGCTACTTAACACGTTCACTGCCGTGGACGAGTTAACTCGTCAAAAAAAATCCAACGGTTGACTGCCGTGGACGAGTTAACTCGTCAAAAAAAAAAAAAAAAATGTTTTGACGGTGGGATGTGGATCAAACCCTTTTACATCTCCTATAAAAATATGGGAGCCACCGAACGTGTACAACCCATTCCACCGACCCACTAAGTGGCGACAGTGCTCTCCAGAGTAAAGAAAGCCGAGCCAAAACTGCAGGGAAAAGCGTGAGGAAACCATTCTCATACTGTAGAATGGTTTGGCGAAAACGCTTTCGCGCTGGCGCACAACGGTGGCGCACAACGGTGGGGTGTTCCAAAAATAGACTGGGTGCAACACACTTTGAAACATGCAGCATAAAGCGAATCGCACAAAGCTTCATCCCAGCTCTCAACCGAAACCCCAAGAAACGAACGAGCCCCATCCAGGCTCGCCCGACAAGGGGCCGCCAGGCAGCAGACAGGCAGCAGAAACTCGCTTGTGACACACCCGCTGCAGAGCAACGGAGAAACACACACGGAGGGGAGGAGTTTGCAGGAGTGGGGCGGGGGGGTGCTGTTATATTGGACTAAACTATTACGGTAGTTTAGTCTCTCTCTCTCTCTCTCTCTCTCTTTCTTTCTCTCTCTCTCTCTCTCTTAGCTTATGCTTACTGTGGAATAAGTGTACGCACGCACGCACACACACACACACACACACACACACACACACACACACACACACACACAAACACAATACAGTATACACACTTGCCCAAGGGCACCCATAATCACAGGCACGTGAGGTGGTTCTAAAAATCCATTTATCTCAAAACTCTCTGAAAATCTCTGAAACCATGCTGTATTCAACTGCTAATGCCTACATAACTACTAACTCTACAAACTAACTCTTTTAGACAGAGAAAGCACACATTCTATTAGTTATTTTGAGATATTTTGTGTTCACAAAGTCCTAGCAGAAAATAATCCTCTGCTCTTGAAAGATGAGCCAGAATCCTCAAAAAAACCCTTGGCAGAAGCTACCTACAGTAAAAAAAAAAACTGTTGGCAGTGAATGTGTTAACACATTGAGTGCCAAGGACGTCTCTGGACGTCCTAAACAAATGTAACGAGGAGTGCCAAGGACGTCTGTGGACGTCCTAAAATCATAATTCATATTATTCCATAATTCTGCTGTTTAAGGTTGTACCTAGCCAGTGAGCATGAATCCCTTCAAGGGATCACACGACGCCACCTTAAACATCGACACGGGAGCTGCGCCACCCACCTCAGATCCTTTACTTTGTGCAGGAGAAAGCAGGGAAAGACGTGATCAAAGGGGAAACCGATGCATGCTTCAGCCAGAGCCATATAGATTGCTCTGTCTGCAGCGGACAGTTGGCTCGGCTGCATCCGCGCCCACAACTGAGCTCTTCTGCTTCTATCTATCTGCATATAGTTCCTCCACACGATTCCCTGCCAGAAAGCCAGCACCCGAAGCCGAACGGCCAATCCTTTTCGTTCAGTCGCGTTTGGCATTTCCTTGTTGTGCTAGGATCCGTCGGGGGCAAAAACGGAGTCTGTGAGAAAACAGACTCTGTGCGTGTGGGGAGGAGCCGGCAGCTCAGAGGTGGAGGGGGGGGGGGGGGGGGGGAGCAGGCTGCACAGAACTACACCACGCCACCACATCAGAAAACACCAGCCAGAGTCAGTGAATGTGCTCGAAATTAGAGTGCAAAAAGTATTCATAAAAGTGACTACCGTATATCTTGAAAAGTAAAAAAAAACGGCAGAAAACCCTTGAAAGTGCACTTCTTTCAGAGGCTGTCATTTCATAATGGAACTGTCTAGAAACAAAATTTCTTCTTTGGAAGAAGCAGGAGTGTTCAATGTTTCATTAGAGTCCAGCCCTGTCAATATAGCCCTAATAGAAAAAATTTTATAGCTGTTTTCAACTGAATGGAAGTGAATCTGGCACAGGCTCCAGACAATTTTACTGAAGCGCTGTGGCACTCAATGTGTTAAGAGGAAATTTTAGGGGAAGCTCATGGGTCCAAAACATTTAATTTCAACATCAGTATATTAGTCCATGGGCCAGACCAGATATCGGTACCATCTGGGTGGGCCAAACTTTACCTATACTAAATTGTTTATAGGGTCAATATAAGTAAATTAATATATGATAGCCTTTCCACAGGAGTAGCTTTTCATATTTATTGGACATTTTCTTATTTTCCCCTATTTAGTCCATGGGCCAAACACAAAAATTGCACATATTGGTACCACTCAAGTGAACAAATTCTAATCATGATTTTTGAACAGGTATATATATCCATAGATGATATTTTAGTATGATAGCCTTTGCAGAATGGCAGCTTTGTCACAGTTATCGGCTCATGAAGTTAGCCAGCCCCTACAATAAATTTGATTCTAGGTGCTGATGCATATCCTATTTTAGGCTCAGGACCTTTACCCATGTTCTATGAGAACATGTTTGACTACATTTGAAAGGGTAGCTTCTTAGCTTTCATTTTAAGCTCAGTTATGAGTCTGTCTGACAAATAAAGAGGTCACATGGGCTCTCCAAAGTGTCAGTGACATTAATTTTTCCACAGTTTTCGCCTAAATTATAGTCTTTATTTCAGCACTGTGGCATCTAGGAACATTCACAGACACAAACAACAAACACTGGAATACTCATAGGACTATAAGGATTCAGAAAAGGTATAATGTACCCATACTATCCCATCGTGAGGGGTGAATTTGGCCCTTTGAATTTGGTAGAAGAATGCCTTCTCGAGGGAAATGGGCCAGAACCCAAAATGTAAGATATCGGTACCATCCGGGTGGACAAATTCTATTTGTGATTTTTTTAAATTCCTATTTATCCCTAGATTATCTTTTTATATGATAGACCTTGATGACCATGGTAGCTTATTAGTGCTTAACCACCCCTCTTAAATTATGGACTTAGAGGAATTATGGGAAATCATCTTTCTTTCATTATATCCTCTCCCTGGGGTGTCTGGACTACTGACTGTTAACTCATTCATGGCCAGTTTAGGACTGCCAATATTTAGCACAGGCCAAAGATTTTCATAATTGTTGGTCATCTTTCAAGACCCACAGTAAATTATCTATTAGCACCAAAGTGATTTGCAATACCTCAAAATGAAGATGTACGTCTCTGGGTTCACCAGGGGAAAAAAAGTGAGCTTTTAGCATGTACTCTACTTATAGCCATTTATATACACCCTGTTTTCACCAAAAAGGTCTCTCTGAGAAGATAAATTGCAGAACATGGCATTTTTCTAAATCACACAATCTCAGGCAGAACTCGCTCTCAATTCTTTTATTTTGAACTGTATTGACATCAGACATGTAAATATTATTCGTTATGACACAAATGAAAAAAAAAATATATATATATATATATATATATATATATATATATATATACATGATGTGCTTTTTTTACATTCAACAATACAGTTTACTCAGTGTGAGTGAGTGTGATCATAGAATAGAATGCAGAGATCAGTGTAGTCTCTCTCACTCACACACACACACACACACACACACACACACTCACTCCTTACCGCGAGATCATCCGGGTCCTGTCGCATTGGAGTCAGTCCAGTCTTCCTCGACAGGAAAGTGGCCGTGCTGCTTCGCTCTGTGTGAAAGCCATTTCTGTGGCGAGGCTGCTGTTCTCCTCCTCACACAGTTGTGACTCCGTCTCGTCTCTTTCGGGCTGGGACACAGGAACGGGGTCGAGGGACCAGGATCGATCATGTTGGTCACGGGTTTGACTACCGCGAACGATCGATGTCCGCTGCCCTGCAGCAAGCCGATCAGCTCGTGCAGCGCGCCGAGGGGCGTTTCAATGGCGTTTCTCCTCTCTGCACAACTTCACAAGGAAGCGCATTTCTCTGTTTTCTGTTTTTCCTCGGCTCATTTCAAAACAACAGCTGCGGTATGTGTTTGATCGCGTGTTGTCGGCTTGTCTTTGTGGCCTGATAACATGTCACAGGCTGGGGAAGTGTTTGAACTATGCGCTGTACTAATAAAAACAAAAACACGTCAAACACGTCTTTGGCGTGGATGGCTATTTCTGATAACACGTCAAAGACGTCTTTGGCGGTGAATGAGTTAATATGAAATGTCTAGATATAGGCATGCTATCCTATGATACTATACATACTATACTATACTAGATAGATATACTATACTTAATTGTCTACTAAATTGGCACATTTCTCAGTCAAAAAGAGAGTAAATTGACACGCTTTTCAGTCAAAAATTGTTTTATTTGTGTTACGGTATATGTACAGCTACATTGAAAATGTTTCCAGTCTTTCAACACAATATTAGGACAATCTACCCTTCCTGAGACCATGTCATCCACGAGGGCAACAACATCGTCATTCACATCTGGGTCTATCAGCTGTGCAGCAAGCTCTTCTTCACTGTGTTGGTTGCGACATGTTTGTAGTTTGCACAGGTTTGCGCATTTCAGACCGTTATTGAGACATGTGCACTCTGGTGGTTTGCACGACCTCACACACTTGCAGGAGAGCAACTGCAAGACGGCACCTGGTGCTGGGGAACCGTGCATCCACTGGATTTCAAGCTGCCCCTCATCATCTGTGGTCCACCCATGGTCCTTAAAGTACAGTCCATTGTTGATATCATGGAAAACTCCTTTGTGAATCCACTCAGTCCAGACCAATATGAGTTTGTCAGCTTGTCAACTGCAACTGTTGCCCCGCCAGATATAGCCAACCTGCATGATTCCAGCCACAACATCCAGCAGTGGAGGAAACTGCTCTACAGCACTGCCAGCAAAGCCAGTCTGATCAAATTCTTGTTTGAGGAATGGAAAGGACCCAAACACACATAGAAACTACACAACAAGGCCTTGTATGTTACCTGTGAAGTAGTCTGCTTCAAAATCAACAAGAACCAATGGGAGGAGGTAACACAGCTCAAATCCTCTCAGGAAGAAGCTGACACCTGCATGCTAATGCATGCTCTCCATGTAGCAGAGTCTGGCTTCAAGGCAGTGATCATCATGGCAGACACAGATGTCCTGCTACTGACTCTGGGTTGGAGCAAGGACATCCCATGCCCAATGTACCAAAAATGTGGAACACAGAACAAGACAATGTTCCTGGACATCACCAAACTATTAAAATCACGCAGGGATAGTATTGCTGGGGCCTTGATTGGCATGCACATGTTCACTGGCTGCAACACTGTCAGCGTATTTGCAGGACACAGAAAAGTGGGCACCCTGAACAGACAGGACATATCAAGAAGCCTTCCTTGAGCTCAGCCGTGCTTGGGATGTCTCTAATGAGCTCTTCAAGAAGCTGCTGGAAATCATGTGCCACATGTATATGTACCCTCTACACACATTACAGATGTCAACCTCCTCCGATACCAACTAACTATAACCACCATTTGAGGATTGGCTATTAATGCATTCCATTCATGCAAACAATCAGACTGCAATCTGTAGACGGTCTCTTCAAACCCAGCCATCTGTACCAAGCCCCAAGGACCATGGGTGGACCACAGACGATGAGGGGCAGCTTGAAATCCAGTGGATGTGCGGTTCCCCAGCACAAGACCGTTTTGCAGTTGCTCTCCTGCAAGTGTGTGAGGTCGTGCAAACCACCAGAGTGCACAGCTCTCAATAATGGTCTGAAGTGCACAAACCTGTGCAAACTACAAAAATGTGCCAACCAGCACACTCAGATGTGAATGACGATGATGGTGTTGCCTTCATGGGTGGCATGGTGTCTCAGGGAGGGTAGATTGTCCTAATATTGTCCTGAAAGACTGGAAACATTTTGAATGTAGCTGTTCATATAATGTAACACAAATAAAACTATTTTTGACTGAGAATCGTGTCAATTTACTCTGTCTTTGACTGACTGAGAAATGTGCCAATTTAGTAGACAAGCATAGTATATATATCTAGTATAGTATAGTATAGTATAGTATAGTATAGTATGTACAATATCATAGGATAGTTTGCCTATATCTATGTAATATTAACAGTAGTCCAGACACACCCTAGGCAACGGATAATGAAAGAAAGATGATTTCCAGGGAGGGCACTTTCCTGGTTTTGAACGACAGCAGTCCATAATTTAAGAGGGGATAAGCACTAATAAGCTACCAGTCATCAAGTCACAAGTAAAATTTGCCCACCCGGATCGTACCGATATGTTAAATTTAGGGCTCTGGCTCATTTCCCTTGAGAAGGCATTCTTCTACCTTAATGGCCACATTCACCCCTCACGATTGGATAGTATGGGTACATTATACCTTTTCTGAATCCTTATAGTCCTATGAGTATTCAAGTGTTTGTTGTTTGTGTCTGTGATGTTCCTAGTTGCCACAGTGCTGAAATAAAGACTATAGTTTAGGTGAAAATTGTGGAAAAATGAATGTCACTGACACTTTGAAGAGCCCATGTGACCTTTATTTGTCAGACAGACTCACAACCAGTGTTGGGCACTCATTACTAAAAAAAGTAATATATTACATATTACTCGTTACTATTTTCAAAAGTAATATTACTTTACTTATTACTCCATGCCAAAAGTAATTCGTTAGATACTCGTTATATTACTTTTCCGTTACATTCCACACAAATGGCAATAGGCCTTTTTCACTGCAGCGATTTTGTGTCTAAAAGGCAGGAGGTAACACAGGTGCACCGAGATGTTAATTAGGGCTTCCAACTTCCAGTCCATTTAGGTGTTCCAGTGCTGGAGCCTTAATTAGTTAGTTGGTTGCACCTGTGTATCCTGTGTCTTCTAGACATAAATGGCCGTTGTGAAAAAGGCGCATGGCGTTTTTCTCATCAAAATGCAGACTTTGCGGTGCGAATGTGTGAACTAGGTCTATTATGTGCCGTTCCATTTAAACTAATCGCTTTGCCAGAGCACAGCTTCCTACAGAGATGCTTGATGAAGAGCACACCTGGCTCAAAGTGATGACTGACAAGATGCAATCTTTTAAACAGCTTCTGTTTTATAGAATGCAGTATGCACTGCCAATGCAAACTCAATACGTATAGGCTACATCTTTGCTTAACAAGTTTGTGTCACAAATAACGTTAGCTCTGCAACATTAACATTAACCTGACAATAATAACAGCAATGTTTGATGTCCACCAGCTTGTGAGTTTTTACGTTATCTCTGTATTTTAACAGTTTTCCGGTTTCTGTTGTGCTGTCCTCTCATCTCGTAACGTTAACGTTAGGAAGTTTGAGCTCGTGTTTTTCACAGTGGAAAGAGTGTTAGTAGCCTACCTGTCCTGGACACCGTTTACATTTGACTTTGATGTTCAATCGTGTCACCTTTCTTCCCGACAAAAACAAAGTCATGGGAATATATCCAGCCACGGATTTTGGCGTCACCTTGTTTTGGGAGCGTTAAAAGCCATGCTGCTTGTGATCAGTGAATGCCGACTGCGCGTCGTTTTGCAGCGCAGCGGCATCACAGAATGGACTCAACAAAAGATGTAACGACTAACGAGCTCATTTATCTTGAAGTAACTGTATTATTACTTATATTCTATAGTAATTCGTTACACTACTCGTTACTTGGAAAAAGTAATATTATTACAGTAACGAGTAACTAGTAACTCGTTACTTCCCAACACTGCTCACAACTGAGCTTAAATGAAAGCTAAGAATCTACCCTTTAAAATGTTGTCAAACATGTTCTCACAGAACATGAGTAAAGGTCCTGAAAATCTGCATAGATAGGGTATGCATCAGTGCCTAGAATCCAATTTATTGTATTTGATATTGTGACAAAGCTACCATTCTGCAAAGGCTATCATACTAAAATATCATCTATGGATATATACCTGTTCAAAAATCATGATTAGAATTTGCCCACTTGAGTGGTCCCGATATGTGAAATTTTGGGGTTTGGCCCATGGACTATATCATTGCCAAATTAATAGTGACACTTTGGTGTAATGACTGTAAACTAATGACAGTATGTTGATGATTGTTCTCCTCTAATCTCACTCCAGTAGTAATGGTAGTTCTAAAAAAAAAAAAAAATCTAAACTAACCTAAAATCTAAGCTAACCTAAACTAAACTTGTACCAATATTCCTTTCAGAAGTTGTAGTTGTCATAGACTGTGTTGCATAGTTGATTGCTCTATTGCTGACAAAAATGTGTTATTGTAAGTCGCTTTGGATAAAAGCGTCTGCCAAATGATGTAATGTAATGTAATGTGTTTCTTCACATTGACTACATTTCCCATAAGCCCCATTGCTTCCCATTGCTTCTTCAGGCTGGCAGATGAGCTGAGAGGCTGGGTCCAGCGGCACCAGATAGACAGGAAGAAGTCTGGAGGGAAACCAAAGACCGCCAAGAAGGCCAAGATCGCCCAGGTGGGATGTCCCACCGCTGTTCACGTTCTTCTGTTTCTCTTCTGGGTTTCAAACGGCTGCTTCCATCTTTCTGTTTCACTCATATAGAAACACCTTGATGGAGATCTGCAGAAACCTGACATCTCAAGTTACTTTTTAATTTCCTGACATATTGATAACTATAGTTGAGCTAGGGTTGCAGATTTCATGGATTTTCCTGAACCCAACAACAACAATCAATAGTCGGTTAATCTTTAATCATGTATTTGAGAACGGCATCGCAATATTTACATTTGTCATTGTCCTCTTTCACTGTGTGATGCTCCCACACTGACTAACATTACGTTTTGACCACTTCGTCTTGCCTCACCATTCTTCAGTTGCACCAGTAGTTTGGGTACTGGTAGTTATGTAGTAATGTTACGCCCTCTGCTGGTATAAAAGTTAATCTACAAAATGTGAGCAAGAGTAGAGAAAAGATAGACAAAACACCTTGGCTGAGTTTCCCAACAAAGAAGCTTCTTAAGAGTTAAGAAGCTTCTTAAGGAGTTAAGAAGGCTCCAAAGAAGTGTTTCCCAAACGCCTTCTTAACAGTCGAGAAAAATAAAAAAAATAGAAGGCTCTTAAGAAGCATCTTAACTGGAGCGGCTCACTTGATGGCACTCTGAGCCCAGCAGTGGGCCACGACTCAGTGGTTGAGAAACACTGTTAACACCTAATCATCGTCATGTTAAACTTTATTAAACATTATTTATTTCAGACATGGACTGCAGTTCAAATTGCTTTATATACACAGCATACAACAAAACAGAGAAACACTACAGAATTTAAGCGACCTTGGGTTCTGTGAAAGGTGCTATATAAATCCACAACATTATAAAAGGAATCCATTCTGATTAGAGGAATATAGCCTACGGTAAAACATTTAAAACACAAGTAACCATACATACAGGGGAGATTTTCAAGTGTTCCCTAATTTTAAACACTAAAGGGTACATGAAAGAAAGGAAAAAGGGAAAAACACAAGAGGAACAGTGGACACAAGTATCTCCTTTTGCCTGACGCGGCTGGATCTGCCAGTGTTTTGTCATTAAGAAGGTGTTAAGAAGGCTCCAGACCCTTCTTACAAAACCTTCTTAACGAAAGATCATCTTAGCGCTAAGAAGCTTTTGGGAAACGCAGCCTTCTTAACGGAGGATAATTGGAAGATAATTTTAGGCTAAGAAGCAATCGGGAAACGCGTTGGCTTCGTTGGCTTCTTACGGGAGCCTTAAGAAGGGTCAAAGAAGCTTCTTAGCGCTAAGAAGCTTTTGGGAAACACATGCCTTCGTAAAGAAGCAATTGGGAAACGCGTTTGCTTCTTAAGGGGGCCTTAAGAAGGGTTGAATTAGCTTCTTAGCGCAAAGAAGCTTTTGGGAAACCCAGCCGTTGTCAGTTACTCAGTTAATACATTTTTAATCTGTTAAATTCTTAACAGCAATTCACCGGTTAATCATTAGCATCCCTAGTTAGAGCTTCAGAATTGCATGAAGAATATAATCAATTATTATTGCATTTATGACACAGTTTCCACATGGGGATCATTCCAGTTTCATCTACTCTGATCTAAATGAGATGTTGGCTTTGGAATGTTTATAGGGCATTTATTTTTCCTCTGCAGAAAGCACAGCTGAGGAAGACCAACTTCTCCAGATACCTGCCCATCCAGGCTCACCGCTCCATAGAAAGGTAACAACATGCCTGGTCTGTCCAAATGGAGAACATGCAAACACATTTCTGAATGAACAGGCTGTTCGTGTTTCTCCTACCATTCTACAGGCCTGGCGGGCCCGCCAGGCCAACGGCGCCCCCGCCAGGCCAGAAGAAAAATTGCATTTTTTTTTCTTTTTTTCTGCTCTCCCCAAAATTTCAATAAACCTTTATGGCATATTATTACAATACAGCAATACTAGTGTTGACTAGGGGTGTCACGATACACTCAGTTCACGATACGATACGTATCACGATACTGGGTTCACGATAACGATACGATACGATACGATTTTAACAATATTTTTTTAAACTTGAATAATGACAATATATGACTGGAAAAGTAGTATTTTATTTGAAATGCACAAATACAAAACATGCTGTTGTGGGAAATTGTTATTACAATAACAACTAGAAAAAACATGAGATTGGACATAAGGCTTATCTTGAAATAGAATGAGTTACACCGTCACTTAGATTTACTTTGAACTAAAAGGTTTCTCAGCAGTATAAATTCTCATTATGCATCTTCAGTTTTTCTTCAAACTCAAACAACAAGACTTTTCTTAATCTATTTTTTATGCATCTTCAGTTTTTCCTGTCAAGTAAACAGTTTTGCCAGAAACTCAATTGAATGGTTTCTCTCCTGTATAACTTCTCATGTGTCTCTTCAGAGACTTGTTCAACTGAACTACTTTCCACACATTGAACTTCAACAAACAAAGACGTTTCTTAGTCTATTTAAAAAAAAAAAAATTTTTTTTTTTTTTTTTTTTTTTTTTTTTGCGATATGAGATTTCATCTCAACGATACATATCGTGACGTTTTACTATCGCGAAATTTCGTGGGACGATATATTGTGACACCCCTAGTGTTGACAGTAATAGAAGATGCCAAATCATTGAAAACAATTACGGTAAGCATTTTGCTTTTAGGAGCATTTTGCTTTTAGGAGCATTGTGCCAGCGTGCAGCGCTGTTCCAAAACATGTCAACGTGTCGTTGCATGCGAAACGCACATCCCATAATACAACTGTTCGCATCGCATCCCATAATAGTATGATGATACTTGAGATGCCATTGTGAACATAGATGCGAACAGGTTAGCTAAAAGTTTAGCGTCGCCAGCAAGGGCCCCCACCGTTGCGGTCGAGGTACGTTTCGAAATCCCTCCAGGCCTGAAAATTTTTCTAGGGGAAACACTGCTGTTATCTCCTCCCTGCCTCTCCTGCTCTCTGATTGGCTCTGGTCTGCGTTCTGTCTGTCCCTCCTGATCTCTGATTGGCTCTGGCCTGCATTCTGTCTCCAGTCAGCTGCAGGTACTTCCTGCGCCAGAGGTTTCCTACAGCGACTTCCTGGACGCCATCGACCGGCGAGAGGACACCTTCTACGTCGTCTCCTTCAGACGGGTGAGACTGTGGATTACAACACTGTTGCCACTGGGAAACATGCATTTACTTATGCATATAATGCTTTTATTTATTCTCATCATCTGCAGTATTCTATACTTGGATGAACAAGTTCTGTACAGTCCCACGGTGCGTTCATGGTGATGACATAAAGACCTGATCAGTGATCAGTTGATCTGAATGTCATTAGTCTGTTTGGCTAGCTAGCTAGTTAAAGCAGCTATGATATCAGACACAGAGACACAGACAGAGGGGAGGCTCTCTGACTCAGAGAAGCCTGACTGGCCTCAGACTGGTGGAGACAGTGGGAGGAGCCTCGGTGTTCAAACTGTCTCCTCTGCTCTGTGCAGGACCACCTGCTGCTGCCGGCCATCAGCCACAACAAGACCGGCAGGCCCAAGATGTCTCTGGTGATGCCGGCCATGTCCGTCAACGGTGAGTTCAGCTGCACAAAGTCTGGAGAAATGTCTCATAACAACCGGAGTTTACTCTGTCAATGTACGGCTCGTCAGTGCTGACAGTCAATGCAGTCATTGGTAAATTGATAGGTCCTTAGCGTAATGTTGTATTGTAGTCAGAGATGTAGAGGTAAATAAAAAAATGCGTAAGACATAACTTCTGCTCAGTGATCATCATAATGACTTATACTAAAGAGTAACTACACACCACACATGGGCTTTAGGTTCGATTCCTGAAATAAGGTCAGTAGTCAACAAAAGCTTAAAGGTCCCACTCCGTGCAAAAGCTGTTTTTACTTGTAAATGCATATATACTGCTGTCATCCCTCCCTGTAATGAGTGCTCAGAACCTCAGAACTGCCAGAGTTGGATTTGTCCCTATCCAGCTTCCCCCTGTAGTCTCCTTCAAGCCACGCCCCTTACACTCTGTTCCCCCAGACGGGTTAATGTTACGTCACGCGGGTCCTTAAGGAGAACTTACCTCCAAAACACTTTTTTTCAGCTTTTAACCAATATGACTTTGGGGGTGATGTGTGAAGAATTCTGGTCAGAATTTCCACATTTGACACCAAACTAGGGGTGCACCGATCACGTTTTTTGCCACCGATCACCGATTGCCGATCACCTATGAGAAATATCTGCCCAACCGATCATCGACCGATCACCGATTACCGATTACCGATCACCGATATATATATATATATTTATTTTATATTTTGTAGGCTAAAGGAAACTGCCAACATGAGACAGATGGGAGTTCAACCGTTTAGTTGTCAGTTCTCTTCAGTACAGTACAGCAGTATAGGCTCTTTACAGCATTATGACAGGAATAGTAGGATTGTGTGTGGTCTGGAAAAAGGAGGCAATAAAATATACAAACAGGTCAGTAACCAAGCTTGCTGTTATATAGGCCAATTATAGTGATAATTAACAACTAATAATATATAAATGATAATTAGGTAAACTGTAAGTCAGTTACTCTTAAACACCAGTCTTGAACCATGACTAAAGCCAAAGAGCTCCCACTCATAGAACCGGGGTTATGCACAATAACCGTCATACATTGGGATCCGCATCGAACGAACATCAAAACGACCCGCCCATCGAGGCCGAGTTACAGTGTTATAATTAGCAGCACTATGAGTGCGATCTACATAATGGTGACAGGGTTACATGACGGGAGAAACAACAGAATCACAAGCTACACACGAGGGATTAGAACATGTTCAACTGTCCAAAGAAAGGAAGAAAGTCCGTCTGAATGGAGCGCACATCCACATAGCAGCACACTTTCGCTTCCTTCAAAGTGCCCGCGGGAACATCAATGCTTGCGTGGAAATTGTCTGTGTGTGCGCGTGCACTACCCCGACTACCACGTTAATCTGGGACTTTAATACACACGGACTTAACAGCATGCAAATGCCTCGGTAGGCGGGAGGACTGGAGGTAACTTCTCTCTGCTGAGTCTGCTCTAATCACCAGCTGATTTGTGTGATTCAAAGACGCAAGAGGTGTGTTGACAGTCTGGTGCGGTGTGTGCATGGAGGTGAGTACACTGACAAAAGCAAAGCGTGTGCTTTGCAACACAATGATATAAACGTTAGAGCACAATATGAAAGTTAAACGATAGACATTGAAGACATGAAAATGGGCTGCCTCATGTTTCTCACGTGCAGCATGATCGGCTATGCGATCGGCAACATTAAAGGAATATCGGAAACAGCAGATCACATATTTGAGGTCCAAATCGGCCGATACAGATTGCGTGCCGATCGATCGGTGCACCCCTACACCAAACTGTTGCCATTTTACCATTTGTATCATTTTTCAGCAGCATACCTGGCATAAGCGCCCTCTAAGGGTGGAACACTGCTTTTTTTTTTCTCAAATGAATGGGAGATTAGGTACAACCTGACGTCAGGTTGTCCCCAAAGACTATGGGATTTCAAGATACAGTAGTTACTCCACTACTCCCCCTGTACCCTTTCGGCTCCTCACAACTCCAAGCCTATTCCTATTGAAGTTTGCTCTTAAAATACTGAACCAAACATCGTCAAAGTTGGCACATGTCTTAATTATAGTTAGTTTCCCGCTGAATGTGTCATTACTTTATTAATATCTTACCTGGATAAGCTTGAATGATGATGTTTATATTATCAGTCCGAGTTGGAAGCACTGTCTCCAGCCCAGGCAGGCGGGAGAGAGTCGTACTGTAAACCTCATGCACGAGCCCCAAGCTCCGGGGGCGCGCGCAGCAGCAGCTGGGCTCTCTCGGCCAGAGCAGAGAGAGCACAGTCTGACATTTCCGCAAACAAATCTCATCGCAGTTTAGCGCATATGTAAAATATAACGCTATACTACGACGTGACAACGTGACAAAGCTTCTCTAAACATATCGGCTAATATAATATCGTCACTGTGTACAAGCAACGCCAACTTTTCAGGAAATGAAGTCAGCAGAGCAGAGCGACTGGCTCTGTCTGTGTGTGTGTGCTCCTCGGGGGGATTTGCATGGGAACAGTCTGACATTTCCGCAAACAAATTTCGTCGCAGTTTAGCGCATATGTAAAATATAACGCTATACTACGACGTGACAACGCTGCTCTTAACACATCGGCTATAATATATTTCCCTGCATCCCTCCTACTGAGATTATATCGGTATTGAGTTTGGACAGACTGAATCGGCTGACTGAGGAGGAAGAGCTCTGCCCTGCGCTGCCTCCTGCGCCCTGAGAGGAAAAATCAGAGGTGCTGTAACTTTTAACACGAATCACGAAAAGCCCCAAAACGCAAATTAAAAACGGATTTCATTGCGCGGTTTATCTCTAGTTAGACGAGGGAATTACGTGGAGAAATCTCGCATTGTGTTACCCCAGAGCGGGGGTTAGTCCTATTGTGCGGTGTGCTGCGGTAAACGAGCCTCGCCTCACTTTGCTCTCCTAACGTAGTTAGACACGCTGCCATAGAGATACATGCAGAAAAATAATTAAATTTCTAGTTCGCCACTGAATTACCAAATTGATATAACTTTCAACCATTTTAAGCAACGCTGTTTTCATACAGACCACCAGCGTTGACTAGTTGTTGATATTTATAAAGATATTGCCCCTCTCAAATAAATTATTTTTGAGGCGGTAGGCAAACTGTAATGGCGTCGATTTCCGAAAAAAAATCTTGACTTGAACACAGCCAAAGAGTTTAGTATAGACAAGAGCATATGTAATTTCTTGGTTTTTTCCATAGGTGTTTTCAAATCACTGTTCTGATACATATCTAGGGGGTAAGTCCTCCTTTAAGCATACTGCGCGCGGTCTCTCTCACACAAGCTACCTGCACCATTTTGTCTATAGCCACAAAATTAACACTTCTAGCTGGAGCGACGCCAACTGTACGTGATCCAGCAACTGCGGAGGTGCATTCGGTAAGTCTAGGCATTTTGAGATGTCCTCTTTAGCGTAGCAACCGTTAAGTTAGCGATAGCTCGTTGCTAACGTTAGTTGTGGACACAACCTAGCGTGCTGGTCCACAGACGCTAATCTGATTGGCCGCTGGGAGCCTGGGGCGGGCTCTCCCTCAGCGGCCAATGGGAACTGTTAGTTCTGAATATATTATAGAAACAGACCATTCTTGGGAAGCGACGAGATGAGGAAGTGAGAACTCCATCAGAACGAACGGGTTTGCTATATTTTCGACAAATTAATCCAGAATCATGTTTTATGGACCAGAGACACAAGTTTTTAAGAGGTTACAGCACGAATTGGGACCTTTAATATGATACTTATCTTGTTCAGCAAGATAGTCTTGACAAATTAACACCACTTTTATGATTTTTGAAGCGTGAATGCGATCGCCAGAAATCACAATCACCAGAAAACCACAGACCTCATTTCAGGCATCTAACCAAAAACCTTTGAGATGTGGGAACCCGCTGACGCATTTCCAGCATTTCTTCATTCCTGCGGAACTATTCATTTCAGAGTGTAAACTTGACTTTGATGCTCTTGTGGAGTCTCGATCTATCTTATTGTAAACTGTGTTCCTCCCTGCAGAGAGCCTGTACAACTCGTCTGGAGGTTATGAGATGATGATGCAGGTGGACTGTGAGGTCATGGACACACGCATCGTCCCCATCAAGTCCTCCGCCGTGCCGCCGTCCCTCCGCGAAGCCCCGCCCCCTTCCCCCTCCGCCGGCCACCACCATCACCATGGTAACCACACTTCACTCCGGGGGCGGCACCACCCCGCCCCGTCTCCACGGCAACCCCTGCCCGCCCGCCGACGGACAGCGGAATATTTCATCAGCCAATCGGACGGAGTCTGAGGCAACGATCATCCTGAAGGGAATGGGTTAAGGAAAGGCAGGGTTCCTCCTACACAGGTCGGGAAACATATTAAAATTAATTTGATCATTTCCAGGTCTTCAGTAGTTCGGGAATTTGGGGGGGGGAAAAGTCCATCCATCCATCTTTAACCGCTTATCCGGGATCGGGTTGTGGCCGACCCGGGGGGGGGGGGCGGGGGGGGGAGTTCAGTATGCAAATGTTGTGGTTCAGGTCCACTGTCAGCATGCATACATGCAACATAGGGTCTGCCTGGAAAAATATGGAGTTTTAAAGTTGAAACCATGTAGGAACCCTGCCAATCATCTCACACATTCTGATATTTGTGGCTGTGAAGAACAATCTTCATCTATACAGTGATATGACCCAGTTAGCAGGGGAAAGATGTCTATCTCTTTAAGATTTCTATCTGTTTAAATCATATTGAACACCAGACAACCTCTTCAAAACAAAATCAAAGTCTGGAGGAAGTATTGGAGAAGGCATTTTATAATTGAAAATCAGAAGGAACCTTGTTTAAAGGTTTAAAGGAGGAAAGTCAGGGGAAAACCTGGAAACATTGAGACCCGTATCTCTTCATCTGATGCTAACAACGTAGCATCAGATGTAATAATCACGTAATAATCAGATTACACAGAACAGAACCAAAACATTGTCCCAATATCTTTCATGTCAAAATCACCTCTCTCCTTTAGGCGGAATTATTAAATCATTTAATTTAATTTTCCTGAAAAGTGTGAATTCAGGAGCAACAAACGCCAATAAATTCATTTGTTTAGTAGTTCCAACAATTACTATGCCACCACCACTGTTACACGCCGCTCTAGAAATGATACTCAACTTTATTAGATACGGGGTTGAACATATAGATTGATGCCTCCTTAGTAGATAATAATATCCTAATATATAATTATATATTTCTAGCAAAGAAAGAGTCTAGTGGGATGCAGACAGAGCAGCACACCGCACTTAAATCATGCTGTGTTTGATTATTTAAAGGTGACGTGTTTGTATGAAGCGCAGAGCAGAACATGCAGACATCCTCAGCAGGTGTAGGTCAGCAGAGAGAGAGCTGGGTCAGAGAGCCTCCAGTGAGATGTGGCTTTTTGCTCCATTATGGTTCAGTGGGTTACAGGGTTGCGTGTTCGATTCCCGCTGGGAACGGTAAGACGTTCCAGCGCTACGCAGATACGTTTCAAAAAGGCCTCGCTTAAAAAGTGTGGTACAAGTGCAAAACCTGATTCATCTTCTGCGAGCAAAACAATAAATCAACTTTTTCTGTGATGTGATAATTGATGTGATTTGGTGTTGGTAATCGCCCAAATCCTTTTTCATGTCTGTCAAACAGCTGCGTGATCCTTATCCACCTTATTTTTGAATGCCCCACTGTAAAAAATAATTGTGGGTACAAGGTCCGGTTTAACATGACTTATTGTTGCAGCTTGCCATTTCCTTTGTTATACTCTGCTGCAGACCCGAATTATAAACTGGAAACTGGAGTACGTTATAAAGGTTATAAATATAGTCACGTTATAAACAACTAACCAACGCTGGGGGTCCGTATGGAAACAGTGTTACTCGAAATGATTAAAAGTTAAATCAATTTGGTCATTCAGTGGCGTTTTACTGCCATGTAAAGTAACTATTACGCTAGCCGCTAGCATTAGCCACAGTAGCCGACTACCCACAATGCATTACGTTATCCCAGCACCCGAACAACACGGCTGTAGAGCAGAATGGCTCTGCTGTAAAATCCTCATAGACATTTTTTTTGTCAAGTTAAAACTGTGTAAAAATTACACCGGAAGCGGAAGAAGCACCCATCAGGCATCATGGCAGCTAGAAATAAGGTGGATACTGTAATTATCTTTTAGTCACAACATGGAAAGGAAACAACTTGACAAATTAAACGGATGTTTGTCTTGCTGATGGAAACTGAATCTGCTTTCGTACTCATACCATACTTTGTAGGCGTTTGCAAAATCAACATTCTTATCTGTGATATGTTATTGCTCATAAAAGAAGATGTATACGAGGCAAAAGAATAGTCTCTCAGCCTTTGAACACACAATACAATTTTTTTTTCCTGCATCTTCATGGTCTTTCTTGGCTTCCATATTGAATCTGATGCCAGCCTGAGTAGCTGTGATCAAGCTGCTCACTGTCCCAGTATCTTGCCTCTGACTGTGTGCTGCTGATTTGTTCAGAGCTGTTTGGGCTGCACAGTTAGGGCTGACATTATACTCCGATCTAAGACAATATTACATTATACTCAGATGTAATACAATATTACATTATACTCACATGTAATACAATATTACATTATACTCAGATTTAAGACAATATTACATTATACTCAGATTTAAGACAATATTACATTATACTCACATCATGTAATACAATATTACATTATACTCAGATTTAAGACAATATTACATTATACTCAGATTTAAAACAATATTACTATCAAGATTTGTCATCTTGATGACTTGGGGAACAAAATGAGTTCGCTGCATTTTGAGTCAACAACTCGACTGTCTTCAGTGGACGTTCTGAGTGAATATTGCAATATTATATGATTAAACTGCCATACTATGCTACTTTTTAGGGCCCAGTAAACAAACATAAATAAACTTTTGTTGTTATTTACATCTTAAAGTCATATTATTGAAGAGTAGGACTTCTGGATGGACAATGTGCTCTTTTGCTATTATCACACCATAACTCAAAACACAAGCCAGCAGTACACATGTAAACAAACGGTTTATGGTTTTCAAGTACATCTAAAAGTCATTTTTAGCTCTTACACTCTGATATTCCTTGTATCAAGAACTCTGTCAGAGGAGAACAAATGTTTTTGTTTCTGTTTGAAGGGCAGAAAAAGTTGCATAGTATATCTTAAGGAAACTGTGGAAACTAAACGTGTTATTTCTGATGAAAGCGTCTGACCTGTGCAGCCCAAACAGCTGAATGAAACCTGCCCATGTACCCTCGACTACACTGCTGACTCTCCCACTGGGAGAGGTGATGTTTGCTTTCTGTGCAGTTTGTGTTTGTATATTTGTGTTGTTGAGGCTCTCAGTTGGAGACAGAATACATTCAGAGAGGGAGAAATGCAGTTTGGATGCTTGTTGTCAAAACTCACCGCTGTTCCATGAAGTGGGATCATCATTCATCATGTCAGCTGGAAAGTTCAGAACCCGAAAATAAATCAGAAGAACTGACCACACCCACAGTGATTTATTTAGTCAGTCAAATCGTTAAAAGGCTTTCCTGAACTAAAAAGAATAAGACGTCAACGTTCAGGTTGTCTGTTGAATTAAGTAGAATTGTGCATATCCAAAAAACTCAAATTAAATCCCTGTTCACTTTCTGAATTATTTAATAGCTGTAAATATTGTGTTCGCTGTGTAGATTTTTTTTCATGTGACCTTTTTTTAAATCTGTTTTTTCACTTTTGACAACAAAAAGTAACAAAAAAGTACAAAAAAATAAAACTGAATAGATAGCCGTTGAATTCTGCATTGATCTTCACATTTGATACAAACTTCCCTCTGTTGTTGTCTGAACCTGTCAGGTTCCACCCATTCTGGAATAGAGGTTTCTTCCCCACTGATTTTTTTTAACATACATACATTTGAATTAAAAGCACTTAATATCCAATCAAGGAGGCTAAAACATGTCAATAAGCAGGAAAATCTCAGTATAAATAGTAAAAGTTAAAAAAGGCAGGTTTTCCAATTTCATTACCTGACCTTATTTGACCTCATTTTTTGTACGTTGAGGTAAAAATGGCCCCACATTTTAGAGCAGTTAGCTCTTCTCTTCCTTTGTGGTTCCATATCTTTTTAGTCTTTTTTTTATATATTTCTTTTATTTTGTTTGTTAGTAATCCAGAGAAAGACTGAAAGTTGTTTGTTCTTCTCTTGTTGTCTTTGTTTGTGTCAAGTGCCATCGATGGTCTTTGGCCTTGCTTGTCTTATCGGAGAATATGCCCCCATTTTTTATACAAACTAATTGGATCTTTTTTGTGTAAAGAAACAAAAGTTGATGTGAAGCTACAAGTTTTTTTTTTGTTTTTTTTTACTTTTACTTTTTTCTTATTATTTTTTTTACTTTTGTTGTTGATAAAAATATGGGAATGAATGCTACTATACTGGTGGAATCTGTTTAGTCCAAAAATCAGCAGATATTCAGAACCCCCTCCCCCAGAACCAGATGGGAACCACCGGCCAAATCCAACACATTCCCTTTGGCTTGAACATGTCTGTGTGTTGTCTCACACACACACACACACACACACACGCACGCACGCTTTCTGGCCTGTACATACAGTACACTCTCAGTCAGAGTGTGTAGGACACTCATCAGAAATGCTTTAAGTAAACTGTAAATACTCCAACATTCATTATAGTGGAAGAATCTAAAATCAGCCTGTGGAAACTGTCCATTCTCACACATGTACAGTATGTTTGTTTCATCCTACCTGAAGTCTCACATGGGTGGAGTCAGGTGATTTGTCCATGACAAAAGCCTTCAATAGTCTTCATTCTAAACTAACCTGAACTTTTACACTGACCGACTTGTTCCATGTGACTAACCCCACCCATCTGCCACACCAAGGAGGTTAAAACAAACACAGACTAATTTGTCTATGTGCACACACGCACACACACACACAACTGAACCTTTACGCATGCAATCTGTGGTGACTAAGGTAACGATGTAAATATGGTATAAATGCCTTTGTCTTTTTTATGTTTTCTTATTTAAATGAAACAAAAAATCATAAATCTGTATGTACATCTTTCTAATTCCATCCTTCCTAATTCAATGAGATGTTTGAACTGCTGCCTTTTGTGTTTGTAGAAAATGAAACGTTGAATTTGATAAATAAAGATATAAACTAAACATGCAGCACTTTGTATTGTTTTTATAACTTAGAATCATGCTGGGAAGTTTTGCTGATCGTGGCTCTTTAACAGCAACACTCTTCATATTCCTCGTCTGTTGACTTGCTTTGTGTTGAGTGTTCATTCTTCACACTAAATCATCTATTATAGATTTATTGGTTCAAATTAGACCCTTGCAGCTCGGCTCCAGCAGCCGAAAATAAAATAGAATATGAGCACATAAAGTATTATGAAATAGGCAATGACATTTTCAGTTGTCAGCAGCAGAGGGAGCCAGAGAGATGTGGAAGGAGAGACTGTGATGCTGACTAACTGTATTCATGTTAACTTATTTTAGTTTCCACAATAAAGTGTTGCTTTGTCTTTTAATTTCATTTAGAGCAGTGGTTCTCAACGTGGGGTCCGGGGACCACCAGGGGTCCTTGAGGACCTTCCAGGGGGTCCCCAGAAAACTGATGAATTGTTACAAGAGGTGAACACAAGTGTTCATGAGTTCTGTTCTCTCTCTACCTACAATACAGACAGTCATGAGTTCTGTTATCTCTCTACCTACAATATAGACAGTCATGAGTTCTGTTATCTCTCTACCTACAACACAGACAGTCATGAGTTCTGTTATCTCTACCTACAATACAGACAGTCATGAGTTCTGTTATCTCTACCTACAATAAAGACAGTCATGAGTTCTGTTATCTCTCTACCTACAATACAGACAGTCATGAGTTCTGTTATCTCTACCTACAATACAGACAGTCATGAGTTCTGTTATCTCTACCTACAATACAGACAGTCATGAGTTCTGTTATCTCTCTACCTACAATACAGACAGTCATGCGTTCTGTTATCTCTCTACCTACAATACAGACAGTCATGAGTTCTGTTATCTCTACCTACAATACAGACAGTCATGCGTTCTGTTATCTCTCTACCTACAATACAGACAGTCATGAGTTATGTTATCTCTACCTACAATACAGACAGTCATGAGTTCTGTTATCTCTACCTACAATACAAACAGTCATGAGTTCTGTTATCTCTACCTACAATACAGACAGTCATGACTTCTGTTATCTCTCTACCTACAATACAGACAGTCATGAGTTCTGTTATCTCTACGTACAATACAAACAGTCATGAGTTCTCTACCTACAATACAGTGATAGGATTTCTCTCCTTAGATCCCTGGTTTCCTGATAAGATCTCCATTTTTCCTAATTCATAACCAAACATTTCCTCATTAAGCCCAGATTGGATTCAGCAGGAGGCGGATACCTCAGCATGGAGGCCCAGCTGATGTGAAAATATGCAATTAAAGAGATTATGTTATCCTTTGCTAGTTCAAATATATCTTTTATTATGTGTTAAATGTTCCTGAAATACACTTCTAGGTCCTTGGGTGAGCTGCAAGGGGACATGCGGCCCTGAAGAGGTTAATGTTTAAATGGTCTAGCTGATAAGTTGCACAATGCTTTATTTGCGACAAGCTTTCATGATAATCCCTGTTTAGTGCAGGTCTGGAAAACATTACATAGGTTCTCTTTGGGACGGTCTCCTTGGCCGACTGGTTAGCGTGTTCGACCTTGATGGGAGAGGAGGAAAAACACCACTATGTATTTTAGAGGCTAATGAGTGATGTTTTTACCATGCGCTGACCTTTCCCCCAGAGGAGATGGGGCCTGCTCTCCGGTGTGACTACCAAATGGAATGTTTTTTGATGTTGTAATTCTGTGTGTTGAATAATTTCAATTTGCCTTACTTGCTACACAAGGAGGGCTATAATATTCAGATAAATATTAGCTTATTGTTACTGCTGCAACTTTAGGTTGGAAAATAAATGTATAGTCAAAATAGTAAGGATATTAAGGTTGCATCTGCCGACCGAATTGGCAGGTGGTCGTCAAATTAGTTGATAAATGGCAATTGCTAATTAATAAGTGTCCTCGTCCTAATCAGAATAAGGATGAAGCTGCTTTTTCTGTTGTGTTGAGAGTTGAAACTATATCTCTTCTCTTTTTACACCTCCTAGAGGTGGTTTTAGACCAAGAGATAGTGGGTTTGAGCTGTATGAAAATTGTTCCAGCTTCAGACTGAATATAGGGAATTTGATTCTATCCAGGATGTAGATTAGATTGTCTAGTCTAAAATAACCATAGATAAAGTGCTATAGGATTTTAAATAGAGAAAATAGCTAAATTAGCTGACCCAAATTATAGGAGTTAAAATAGGAATTTAAATGTATCAAGCTGGTAATATTAGCAAATATATTGACAGTTGTTTTGGTAGATAAGGAAATAAAAAAGATGACTAGTATTCAGTGAGGGTTAGTGCATGTGACCTCCTGTGGAAGAGCCACGTCACGTGATGCGGACCACGGAGGAGGAGAAAACACGCCTGCCAAGTAGGAGTGACAGAGGGGGAGCTCGCATAACTACCAATGTCAGCCCAGCAGTGAAGGGTGTCACCAGATGGAGGAGGAGCCTTCGGGGAGAGACCAGCCCATACCAGAAGACAACGCCCCCAAGGAAATGCACTTTAAAAGCCCACGCACAAGAGAATGAATTGGTCGGTTTTCAAATGTCTCTTTCTTGATCTGCTACATATCAGCTGTTAGGAAAGACCACTGGAAATCCACCCGGAGATCTCTGAGGGGTAATTTATATCACTTGACCTGCTCTGTATCATGATTTATGCAATATTCTCTATATAAAATAATGTTCTAAATATCAGAATTGCTTGTCATATTGGTTTTTCATATATCTGGAATAATTGGACACGCTGGAAAGGTATTAACATATGTCAACACCTTCTGATCGGTGTGGGCAGTTCTATCTAGGTTGGACCGGCACCGAAAAATCCTTTCCTATCAACAGACAGTCATGAGTTCTGTTATCTCTCTACCTACAATATAGACAGTCATGAGTTCTGTTATCTCTCTACCTACAATATAGACAGTCATGAGTTATGTTATCTCTACCTACAATACAGACAGTCATGAGTTCTGTTATCTCTCTACCTACAATATAGACAGTCATGAGTTATGTTATATCTCTACCTACAATACAGACAGTCATGAGTTCTGTTATCTCTCTACCTACAATATAGACAGTCATGAGTTCTGTTATATCTCTACCTACAATACAGACAGTCATGAGTTCTGTTATCTCTACCTACAATACAGACAGTCATGAGTTCTGTTATCTCTACCTACAATACAGACAGTCATGAGTTCTGTTATCTCTACCTACAATACAGACAGTCATGAGTTCTGTTATCTCATACCTACAATACAGACAGTCATGAGTTCTGTTATCTCTACCTACAATACAGACAGTCATGAGTTCTGTTATCTCTACCTACAATACAGACAGTCATGAGTTCTGTTATCTCTCTACCTACAATATAGACAGTCATGAGTTCTGTTATCTCTCTACCTACAATACAGACAGTCATGAGTTCTGTTATCTCTCTACCTACAATATAGACAGTCATGAGTTCTGTTATCTCTACCTACAATACAGACAGTCATGAGTTCTGTTATCTCTCTACCTACAATACAGACAGTCATGAGTTCTGTTATCTCTACCTACAATACAGACAGTCATGAGTTCTGTTATCTCTCTACCTACAATACAGACAGTCATGGAGTTCTGTTATCTCTCTACCTACAATACAGACAGTCATGAGTTCTGTTATCTCTACCTACAATACAAACAGTCATGAGTTCTGTTATCTCTACCTACAATACAGACAGTCATGAGTTCTGTTATCTCTCTACCTACAATACAGACAGTCATGAGTTCTGTTATCTCTACCTACAATACAGACAGTCATGAGTTCTGTTATCTCTCTACCTACAATATAGACAGTCATGAGTTCTGTTATCTCTCTACCTACAATACAGACAGTCATGAGTTCTGTTATCTTTCTACCTACAATATAGACAGTCATGAGTTCTGTTATCTCTACCTACAATACAGACAGTCATGAGTTCTGTTATCTCTACCTACAATACAGACAGTCATGAGTTCTGTTATCTCTACCTACAATACAGACAGTCATGAGTTCTGTTATCTCTCTACCTACAATACAGACAGTCATGAGTTCTGTTATCTCTACCTACAATACAGACAGTCATGAGTTCTGTTATCTCTACCTACAATACAGACAGTCATGAGTTCTGTTATCTCTAGCTACAATACAGACAGTCATGAGTTCTGTTATCTCTCTACCTACAATGTAGACAGTCATGAGTTCTGTTATCTCTACCTACAATACAGACAGTCATGAGTTATGTTATCTATACCTACAATACAGACAGTCATGAGTTCTGTTATCTCTCTACCTACAATACAGACAGTCATGAGTTCTGTTATCTCTACCTACAATACAGACAGTCATGAGTTCTGTTATCTCTCTACCTACAATACAGACAGTCATGAGTTCTGTTATCTCTCTACCTACAATACAGACAGTCATGGAGTTCTGTTATCTCTCTACCTACAATACAGACAGTCATGAGTTCTGTTATCTCTCTACCTACAATACAGACAGTCATGAGTTCTGTTATCTCTCTACCTACAATATAGACAGTCATGAGTTCTGTTATCTCTACCTACAATACAGACAGTCATGAGTTCTGTTATCTCTACCTACAATACAGACAGTCATGAGTTCTGTTATCTCTACCTACAATACAGACAGTCATGAGTTATGTTATCTCTCTACCTACAATACAGACAGTCATGAGTTATGTTATCTCTACCTACAATACAGACAGTCATGAGTTATGTTATCTCTACCTACAATACAGACAGTCATGAGTTCTGTTATCTCTACCTACAATACAGACAGTCATGAGTTATGTTATCTCTCTACAATACAGACAGTCATGGAGTTATGTTATCTCTCTACCTACAATACAGACAGTCATGAGTTCTGGACCAAATCTGACAATAAATATATTCTCAGATTTTTTTATTTTTTTATTTTTTTTTCACCTTTCTTTCACCAGGAAAATTACTTGAGATCCAAGATCTCTTTTTCGAGTAAGACCTGGCCAAAATGGCAACATCCATAAAAACAAAAAAACAAAAAAAAACAAAAAAAAACACAAGACGCAAGCACAACAAGAACATAAAAGGCAATACAGTCATGAGGAGAATTGAATGTGGGTTGGAGTAGTTAAGAAAAACGGGAGATGAGATGGGGGGGGGGGGGGGGGTAGAGGGGGTTAGGGTAAAAGGTAGGAATGAGGAAAAGGGGGTTGGGTGGGGAGGGGTTGTATACAAGATATTAAAAACACTTTATACAGAAAAGCAGTGACATTGACCCATCACATTCTTTAAAAAGTCTGCGACGTGAGTTTTAAAATCAGGAAAGGTGATGAGGTTAGCTAATTTTAGGGTTTTTTGCAGTTCATTCCAGGCAGAGGGAGCAGAAAACATGAAGGCCCTTTTCCCAAACTCTGTGCGAGTTTTGGGTACTGAGGCATGGAGGAAGTCCTGGGAGCATAAACTATAAGATGGGTTTGATGTGATGGAGATGTAGGAGCAGAGATAAAGGGGGAGCTTACTGGTGATTGCTTTATAAATGAAGATATACCAATGATGCAGCCTGCGGGCAGTGAGGGATGGCCAGTTTACCTTAGCATACAGAGTGCAGTGATGGGTGAGTGATCTACAGCCATTAATTAAGATTTGGTCAGAGAGACAAGTCAAATGTGTCTCTAATCTGGACTAGATTAGGCTCCTTGATATGAAAACATTTAGAGGTGTAGAGCATCTGCTGTGACATGTTGGAAGTCAACTGAAATCATTTGACTCCTCAAATCATCAAACTAACTGTTTTTTACCACAACAATTAGCAAATTAATCAGACTAGTGCAGTACCCATTCCCCCATGCACAACCCCGTGGGCGCTTCCCCCCGCACACACACTGCACTCTGTCAGGTTAAGGCTAAGCGCAAGTTTGAAGTCGATCCGACAAACGGTTCTCGAGATTCGCGAAAGACAGACATACAGACACTCCTAGAATAAGTCAAAATTGCATGAAATGCGGCACCGCACTGCAGCAGCACACTCCCCAAGTTTAAAGTCGATCAGATGAATGGCTATCGAGATAAACCGCTTTTTCTGTTGCCAGTAGGTGGCGCTATGCCAAATTGCACGGAATTCAGCTCCCTGCACTCCGTTGAGTCCCCCTAAGCGCACTCCCCGAGTTTGAAGTTTGAAGTCGATCAGATGAATGGCTATGGAGATGAAGCGCTTTTTGTCTTGCCAGTAGGTGGCGCTATGCCAAATTGCATATAATTCAGCTCCCTGCACCTCCTTGAGTTCCCCTAAGCGCACTCCTCGAGTTTGAAGTCGATCGGACGAACGGTTCTCAAGATAAACCACTTTTTGTGTGGCCAATAGGTGGCGCTCTGCCGAATTGCATGAAATTTGGCACTGCACGGTGTCGAGTTCCCCTCAGCACACTCCCCAAAGTTAAAGTCGATCTGACCAATGGTTCTTGAGATTAACCACATTTTCTATGTTGCAGGGCCGGCTCACCCTACAGGCGAAACAGTATCCTGCCTGGGGCGCCAGTTCGGCTAGGGCGCTGTAGCCCCTCACAAAACAACAACAAACAAACAAACAAATCGCTGGTAGGCGCCCCCTCCTTTTCTGCACAATCAGTGCCTGAAATTGGCTGCAGGATTGTGCATCTGTTTGAGCGAACCGATGTCTATTATTAGCAATTATGCGATGGTGCAGAACGCGACATACAGTATGATGTTGGACAAGCCGTTTGTCACAGACAGCATCCAGGTGCAGCGTCAGTACAGCTGCAGCAGGTGAGTAGAGTAGCCTACGTTGTGGGTGGTGAGTGTCTGAGTTTCCCAATCACTTCACCTGCCTTCTTCTCCCTCTCTCTTCTCCCCGTCAAAAGTGAACCAGGAAATTACATTTTTAAAAGGCTGTAGGCCTATAGGCTACGCTGCTTTAGTTTTCCTCTTTTTTAGTTTAGTTTCTGTTTGACATCTGCTAGACTAGCGTTTAATGCTGATCCACCACCACCATCATTTCCTTACTGCACATTACCCACATTTTCAATTAACATTCCCATTCAAATAGCCCTTTTCTTTTTTTACACACATTTCACTTGAACAATCACCCACACCCATTTCCACCCTCTCCTTTTAAAGCTTCTATCCCACCTGAAGCACCCAGTCCCTCTCAACCCCCAGTGGGGTCAGTCCTCTGCAGGGTCACTCTCTTCGGCCCCTTTTCTGTGCTCCACAGCCATTGCACGCACTGCAGTAGCTCCGCACGTCCTCCTTGTGTTTGTTCCAGTAGAAAAGTGCATGAACACGGAAGAGTGTCTCTTCAGACCCCCGATGCCCCTGACCGCTGCGGCCCCTGTGCGCCCACAGCAACACCAATCCCCCCAGGCAGCTGGGTACAACCCTCTGGAACTGTTTTTTCCCATGCCTTCTCCTCTCCAACAGCCCATCTACATCCAGATGCAGGTCGGTAAACATCTCCCACAGTCCCCTCGTGGCCCCGGAACACATGCAAATCTCCTCCACAGGGGGCCGGCGCCCGGCCGCCACCCACACGACCACCGGACCGATGTCCGCGTCCTCCGCCTGCCTGCGTTTCCACTCATCCTCGTCGACATCCATGATGTCCATGTTGTTGTCCATCAGGTCTACACAGTACTCCTCTTCCTCCGCCTCTTGCACACGCTCGTCCTCCCGTCCCCTTCCCCCAGGGGGCGGCGTGTTCAGGGCAGCAGGGAGAACACAACCGACGGCGATCTCCACCTTGGCGGCGTTAGCAACACCCGCTCATCTGGAGACACCATCGTCACTCTCCCGACCCTAACAATGTCCTCTTCCCCCCGGCTGCACACATTCTCCTCTGGAGACACAATAGACCCTTCTCACGGGGGCCATTTTGTGTCGAAAAGGCAGGATAAACACAGGTGCAAGCAAAACACTAATGAGGGTTTCCAACTTCCAATCATGGAAGATGGAAACCCTAATTAGTGTTTTGCTTGCACCTGTGTTTATCCTGCCTTTTCGACACAAAATGGCCCCCGTGAGAAGGGTCTATCGTCAGTCCCCCGACTCCAATAACGTTCTCTTCAGCCTGTGTCCCTCCTTCTTCCTCCACAGACTCAGTGCAGTTCCTGGCCAAATGTCCAGGCTTCTTACACGACCAACAGAGTCTCACCTGCCAGCCGCCTGCGCATCTCTCCTCTCCCGCTGTCCTCTGTCCTCCGACAGCCTCCAGACACTCCCTGGCCAGATGTCCAAACGTCCCGCACGACCAGCAGACACCCGGGTGCCGCCAGTACCGTTGCTCCGCGTACCTGGTTTGCCCCGAAGGAATGCTGTGACACCACCTCGCCAGATGACCCTGTGCTCCACAAGTCCAACACAGTCTCTGCGGCTCCTCCGTCCGCTTTTCTCCGCGCTGCGTGACCTCCTGCAGCCGTTTCATAAGCTCCTCTGCCCAGGCAGGCGTCGCTTCCAACAGCCGTCTGATCTCCCGCATCAAACGGTCTTCCACGCCGGCAAGCACCGCGCTGAACTCCTGCTTCAGGCGTGTCTCCATGCCAGCCAGTACCGCGCTGAACTCCGGAGTCGGTAGCTCCTCCCCCCCCCCCCCATCCAACGACGAGGGTCCACCAACGTGCGCCATTCCACGTGGTGTTTGTAGCAGTTAGCACACCAGCTAACCCCCGGCTAGAACACCAGCTAGCCTCCAGCTAGCACGCACAGCTAGCCTTGTAGCAGTTAGCAAACCAGCTAATGTCTTAGCACACACAGCTAACCGCTCACGCCAAGTCAATCCTCCAAGGCGTTAATCTTCACTCGGTTACGTTCCCCTTCTCTCCGCGCTGCCTCTTTACCCGCCCACTGTAGCACTCCAGCCGACCTACTTGAGGGAAATCCAGCCCGATTAGCTTGCAGCTGGCTGGAACCTCCGCGGCGAGCAGCAACAGTCTGTTCCTCTCTTTTTTCTTTTTCTGATGTTACCGCACGAGGCGAGCGGCAAAGTTCGTAGTTACCACTTCTAGACACCAATGTAACAGCCCGCTCCCGGGACCGTTAAGTGAGGAGGAGAAGAGGCAATACTTGGTACAGGCTTTATTCACAGTTAGTTACCACAACAACTCTTGGCGGTTGTCACGCTCATAGCTCCTAGCTACACACACACAGCTCCTAGCTACACACACGTCTAGTCGGCTTCCTCGTATCTTCCCTACTGGCCCCCACGAGCCAGGAAGTGCCACTCCCCCGTCTCGTATGCTGCCTTCACGTAACGTCGTAATCGCCACCGACATGTCAAACTCTGGGTCGCTACAATATACAGGGGACCCAGTTTGAAGTCGATCCGACCAATGGTTCTCGAGATACGCGAAGGACAGACAGAGAGACAGAGAGACAGAGACAGACGCTATCGTCATTATAGTATAGATTATCCTTTTAGCCACAGTTGCACACACACACATGCACACACACACCATTATCTGACTGCATGCCCTTTAGTGGTGACACTGTTCATTGCCGTATAGAGTGCAGTCTGGTATTCGAAACTCTCATATAAAGTCACTAATAGACTTGCTATAAATCCTATATGGACTTAGAGTTTAGTTTTGATAATATCCTTGTAACAAAGCTCTAGAATTGGTAGTACTTTGTTACCAATCTTTTGCACTATTTTCACATATATATGGAAACATGGAATTATTGACTAATTTGCACAGCATTAATAATGACACAAAGACATGTGTAGAGTATTTATTGAATATATTTTATTTGTGACTTAATTTGTCTTGTCCTGCTGGATCAGCTAGTATGATGCATGCAGTCACTTACCTGTTGTCTCTCTGTTCTCAGGGTGTTCGGGCAAAACAGTACTCTAGGTCCGAGCACCTATTTATGGTTCCGGGAGGAACTATCTAATGGGATAGCAGGAGGGGGGTGTTGTGCATTTGCTTCAACTTGAAATGTGTATTGTTTATATGTTGCATTATTAAATGGATTGAGAGCAACATTTATGTAACTGTCTATTTGATAGATATGTAGAAGGGTTGGTTAAAGGGGCAGTCTGCTGTTTTATTTAATGCTATTGTTAAAGTGACCCCTATGTAATTGGTTGCATCCAGCTAATTACCTGAGGCAGACTATAAAAAGCTGCCAGTGTGTGTATGATTCAATTTGGCGCTGGTAAGACTCTGGAGGGCTGCTCTCAGCCATGCCTCATTTCTGTCAAATCCTTTTTGTGCTGTTAAATATTTTTTGTCGTTTTTTGTTGGTGAATAAACACCTTTTGATTGCACAGTTCAACTGCCTCTTCTTGCTGTAAATCCAGCCGCTAATTGGGCCAGCCTTAACAATCCCTCTAAAGTTGAGGATTACTGTCAACACACAATACATCACTAATGCCTGTACAACAGTGTTGGGCAAGTTACTTTCAAAATGTAATATACTACATATTACTAGTTACCTTCTTTTGAAAGTAATAAGTTACTTTACAATATTAGTCTGTGTAGAGTAACTCGTTACTTATTACACTAATTTTGGATTACTTTTCCCAAAACAACAGCAGCAGCAGAATGACATCGCCGCCCTGGAAACATCCCGAAAAATAATGTCAACCGCAGTGTAAACAACCCAAAATTCTAAATGTTATTCTTTTCCTTTGTTATTGTCATCTATAGTGGTTATTTGCGTAAAAACAGTTTGATTAGGAAATTATTGTATCTTTATTTAAATATGTGCTTTGATTTTTTTTAAAATAACAAAATTTGTAACTTGAGTTACTTGACAAAGTAACTGGTATAATATTACTGAAATCCTATAAGTAATAAGTTATATTACTGAGTTACTGCTAAAAGTAATATATTACATGTAATATGTTACTTTTGTAATGAGTTACCCCAACACTGCTGTACAACAATCCACTTACAGTCATAAATAACATAGACACACACACACACACACACACACACACACACACACACACACACAGCGAACTGGTGTGTCCTTAAAACACTGTAAAAGCGTCACTATTATTAATGCAGCAGTACAGACGTCATCACAAGCACGCTCGCGCACGGCCACACGTGTGCACGCACGCATGCACGCACGCACACACACACACAGGTTCAGCATTAAATAACAGTGAAATAATCAGAATGGGTCAGATTTGTTTAATGGCAGATGTTGATACTTATATACACACTCATCTCTTCATGACCTCATATCAACAAGATATTCTTTGATTTGAGGAACATTGTCATCACAGTAAAAGCTATAAAAAGGTCAGTTATATAAAAAGTATAGAATAAAATGTTTGAAACAAATATGATCAAACAATGTTAATTTGACCTTAAATTGATTTATTTATTTAGAAGTTTATTTCAGGGACAACGCAACCCCTAACCCTAACGCACAAAAAACATTAATCTCAGGAGAGAAAAGATGCATTGCACTAGATTATAGCTTTTGCTATTTTACATCTCCAGTCCCTTGTTCATACAATTTAAAACAATACAATAATAATCAACAATGTAAAACAATAGTATAAACACTCACACAAACATATAGACATATAGTTAAACTTTAAACATGTGGTTTAAACACTATAAAACAAAAATGAAATAGAGAGTTCCGCTTTGTATCAAGAGAGTTCGGCTCTATGTTGATACGTTTTCACATTACAAGTAAAAAAGGTCTCACAGACGGTGCGACGTGCATGTGAGCGTCCTCTCTCTGTGCGAGTGTGCGAGTCACGTCACTGTGTGCTGATTTACTGATCCATTTACTGGGAGCAGTGGGCAGCGTCCAGTGTCCAATGAGATATAGCAGCGGTACTTGGTGCATGTCTTTTAAACACTATAAAACAAAAATAAAATAAAATAAAATAAAATAGAGAGTTCCGCTTTGTATCAAGAGAGTTCGGCTCTATGTTAATACGTTTTCACTTTACAGGTAAAAAGGTCTCACAGACGGTGCGACGTGCATGCGACCATACTTTACAAGTAAAAGGACATTAAGGATGTTAGGGGTACCCTACTGAAAGTGGGAACAGAATTGATTAGCTAGCAACTGTCCTTTCAGGTGAGCTTTGAAGGTGTAATTTGAGCTACACCTCCTCATCTCTTCTGGCAGACTGTTCCACTGAGTTATTGCTTTTACAGAGAAAGATGAGTGTCCAAACACAGTGTAGCGGAATGGTTTAACACAATCAAGTGCTGACACTAGTGTTCTTGTAGCTCTGATGGGATTTGTAGGACGAATGTGCACACAGTCGCACAGTGGAGGAGGTGCCAACCCATTAATGATTTTGTAGATCATACATGAGTCTGCTAGTTGTCTAAGTTGTTCAAAGCTCAGTAGCCTATGTTTCTCAAGTATCTTACAATGGTGGAAGTGCATAGGCTTTTTGTCTAAAGTTTTTAGGGTTTGCTTATACAAGGAAACAAGAGGTCTTGTAACTGATTAACTAGCTTGTCCCCAGCATGTGATACAGTATGCCATGTGGGAGAGGATCATAGCGTGCATAAATGTCTTGGGTGCATCTAAGGAGAGACAGTTTCTGATGTGTCTAAAATTAACTATGTTGGAATGATGGAAACATGAGAGATGTTTCGTTTGGTGTGACATGAATGAAATACAAACAAAACAAAGAACCTGTCAATCATCAACAACAGACTCTGAGGGGAACAATAACTCTGTGTGTGTGTGTGTGTGTGTGTGTGTGTGTGTGTGTGTGTGTGTGTGTGTGTGTGTGTGTGTGTGTGTGTGTGTGTGTGAGATCCTGTACAGAGTGAATATCGGATGGTTACACTGTAACCCAGGTTTCCTAAGGGAGACTTCTCTCAATCTCTCCCTATGAATTCCATTCATATTGAGATATACCTGATTCAGCGCAGCTGTCGTTGGATAACTCTTTAAGACACTTATTAGCACCACCTGTGTGCCCTCGCGGCCGCACGCTGATTGGCCAGCCCTGGCCATATAATCTACACTCAGGTGCGGCTCGCGTTCGCTTAAAGTCTCTGTTTGGAAGCCTGTTTCGGAGCGGCTTCTTGCAGGGAGAGAAGTCTCCCTTAGGAAACCTGGGTTACAGTGTAACCATCCGTTTCCTATCGGTCGACTTCTCTCCCTATGAATTCCATTCATATTGAGATGCCTCTGTAAGACACCCACGAGGAAACTAAGCAGACGTATCTGCTCCTCCGGGAGCCTAAGTGGTCGTTACATTCGAATGAGATGTCACCACCACCAGAGACACCCATGTGTCAATACACCCATGTGACATACACTTATGAACTATATACACTATGTACACACCCATAGCCAAGGTGCAAGACGCTACCAAGGCCTAGCTGGCCCCGCCAGACGCTAAGGCCAGCCGCAACGGGTGAACCACCTAGTCTGCCAAGTTGCTCGACTAGCTTTGAAAAAAAACATCACTCCGGCTGATGCCCGCTCCGGGCCCTAGTCTCGGAGGCACGGAATGTAATCCTGCTACTGTGCTATGCCCAGCACCCGGTCCGCAAACGGAGTGCCGGCTGCCACATTCATACAATAAAACCTGGTAAAGGTCGATGGGGTCGCCCATGAGGCCGCTGTGCAGATCTCTGCCAGAGAAGCGGCCCTCCACAACGCCCATGAGGTAGCTAGACCGCGTGTGGAATGTGCCCGCAGCACTGCCGGGGACGGTTTATTTACTGCCTTATATGCTTGCTGGATTGCCTCCACTACCCAGAGAGAGATTCTTGACTTGGAGACTGCCTGTCCACAGCGGTCAGGTCTGAAACAAACCAACAGTTGGTCTGTTGCTCTATGATCACGTGTCCGGTCAAGATACACCTGCAGGGCCCTGACAGGGCACAATCGAGATTGCCCCCTCAGCCCCTCCTCACCATCCTGAGGAGGGCGGAAAGGCCGTAGTTCTAGAGTCTGAGCACTTCGGGACTCAGACCAAACCTTAGGTTGGAATGCAGGATTAGGGCGCAGCACCACCCCGGCATCCTCCGGCAGGAACCGGCAGCACCCCTCATGTACCGACAGAGCATGAAGCTCACTAATTCTCTTAGCCGATACTATTCTAACACACAAGGGACAACGAAAACGTTTTCTTCCTTTTCTTATCCCTCTTATTCTGAAAGCTGTTCCGGGAAGTGCAGCGTAACCGTCACGCTTGACTTCCGCGTTTTAGCGTTCCTGCTAAACAGTAGCTTTCCTGAAGGTACGTTCATACATTCCCCCGCCTTGAGCGAGTTTGTTTATGAACCTTCCCTTTTTATATTACCAGACTGAAGGTACGTCCAAAACTCCCCCGCCTTGGGCGAGTTTGTTTATGAACTTTTAATGACACTCGGACACAGCAAGCTGATACCGATGTGCCAGCCTTCCGTCCAGCTGCTTCTAGCGTTCCTTCGCCGTGGGCGAATTCAGCTAGAGGCACACAGCATGTATGGACCGATGGTATGAACCACCAAACATGCAACCCGGAGAGGGACCGCACGCGTGACGCGACCAGCTCTCAAGTAAGTGGGCTCCTTGCAAATGCTCTCTGTCCACACACACCTCAATCACAACAACACGTCTGCTTTCTTTGGCTGGAAAACAGATAAGCGAACGCGAGCCGCACCTGAGTGTAGATTAAATGGCCAGGGCTGGCCAATCAGCGTGCGGCCGCGAGGGCACACAGGTGGTGCTAATAAGTGTCTTAAAGAGTTATCCAACGACAGCTGCGCTGAATCAGGTATATCTCAATATGAATGGAATTCATAGGGAGAGAAGTCGACCGATAGGAAACATGTCAGCAGCTGTCCTTGGTCATCAGTGTGTGTTTCTCTCTCCCTCCTCTACCTGACAAGAGACACTGAGTCACCAGACCCACACAAGGACCGGAAGCAGAACCCAGGGTAGAGTGGTTCAGTGAAGGTGGAGTGGAAGGTGTGGATGTGGATCAGTGTGTCAGAGGAAACTCTGTAGAAGGACAGAGAGCCAGCAGGCCAGTCCAGATACACTCCTACTCTGTCAGAGAGAGACCAGTAGATTCCTGTGGATACTTTTGTCTTATTGTGACAGGCAGAGTAATGATCATAAGAGCAGCTCAGACTCCAGGACTTTTCATTCCATCCAAGCAGGCTGTCATCACCCCATCCTCTCCTGCTGATTCCTCTGTAAGTCACTCCTATATCAACCCCTCCTTTCCTCTCCACCTCCCAGTAACAGCGACCAGTCAGACCATCTCTACACAGCAGCTGAGGCCAGATGACAAATCTCTCTGGGTGATCAGGATATGGCTGCTCCTTTCTCACACATGTCACCTTTCTGTTGTCTTCAGACAGGAGGAGGAGTCTGTGTGCTGTGTTTGGGTCCAGTGAGAGTTCACAGGCATCTGATGGAGAGAACAAGACACAATACAGAAACTCTTTTTATTCTAATAGAGCTGTTTATTATTTGTTGATTTATTAACACTTTGACCTTTATTTTCTTAACAGTTTCATGGTGACACATTATATCAGCCATCATCTTCATTCACAGCTGGACTTGAATGAATAGATGTCACAAGCTGCTGTGTAGAGGGACTTTATGTAAGCAGTTACATAAATACACACTTACACTTCTTCATTACTCCTCGTTCTTCATCACTCTGACGTTTCTGCATCAGCCACGAGCTGTAGACTGCAGCATAGTCCACACTGTGGGGGAAACAAAGTCAGATGAGAATATTCTGTTTGATTCCATATAAAGGTTTTATTAGCCAGATAGCTCAAGAAAGAAAATCTGCTGTAGATCTACTTTTATTGAAAACTCCAGAGCTATTTAGCTAAATTAAATGAATTTGTGCTCACTGCTGGATTGATTTGGTGGATGGTTCCTGCCTGCAGTTTGTTCTGCTGGCTGACTGCATTCACTTAGAAAAGAGTTTGATTTTTCAACATATTAAACTTGCAGGAAAGTCTAATGTACACCAAAACATGTGTGAAACAGTGTGAATTCACAATAGCTGTGACCACATATGCAAATTTCCAGGATGGCAGCAGCAGCCCACCCTACTATGCCTCTGCCACCCTACATTTCAAAATCCCCCCACTGCTCCTTTTAGTCAATTAGCATGAACACAAACACACACCTTCTCTCTCACACACACACACACACACACACACACACACACACACACACACACACACACACACACACACACACAAATTATTTATTCATGTCCACACCTCAACACACACAGAAACATACTTGTGCGTGCAAGCACACACACACACACACACACACACACACACACACACACACACACACACACACACACACAATTATTTATTCATGTCCACACCTCAACACACACAGAGACATACTTGTGCGTGCAAGCAAGCACACACACACACACACACATATCGTCATCATCATCATCATTGCCTCATCATCATCATCAACATCTATGTCATCAGTAAACGTCAGTCTTATTATTGGTACGTCAACATCAGAACATCCTCATCAATATTACAAATCTGTTGTCTGTACATGTTGAATCTGTACATGTATATTGTTGTTGCCCATAGTATACTAGGCATCTCGCGCGCTCGATTCAAAGGCTCACCCGCCCTGCAGCTCGCATTCGCATCTCGGCCGCTACGCGACCTTCCCTGCAGCTCGGCTGCTGTGTGGCCTTACCTACCCTGTTGGCGCACGCACAATGTCTCCCTCTCTCTCTCCCCCCTCTCTCTCTCCCTCAGTCTCTCGCGTGAGCCTCAGACTGATGACATCATCACTGATGACATCATCACTGTGCATGTCTCTCTTATGTGTGTGCATGTGTGTGCCTGTCTCTTGTGTGTGTGTGTGTTTTATATTATTTAACCTTAGGTAAGCTGGTCAACAGGCTTTCGATGGTGCCTCTGTAGAAGTCTTTGTGGGTCTCAGGCCAAACTTAAGAACAAATTCTTATTTACAATGGCGACCTGGCAGAAGGCACAGCCTTTTGAGGGATAGGGTTAAGGTAGGGGATAAAATAAATACAAAGTTACTTAGAACAAATTAAAACACAAGTGAAAACACAGTTAAAACATGGCAAGACAGACAGAGCAAACAACACAACACAGTCGGAGCAGACAGGCAGTGTCTGTGTGTGTGTGTCTGTGTGTGTGTGTGTGTGTGTGTGTGTGTGTGTGTGTGTGAGTCTGTGTGTGTGTGTGTGTGTGTGTGTGTGTGTGTGTGTGTGTGTGTGTGCGCGTGTGTGTGTGTGTGTGTGTCTCGTGTGTGTGTGTGTGTGTGTGTGTGTGTGTGTGTGTGTGTGTGTGTGTGTGTGTCTGTGTGTGTGTGTGTGTGTGTGTGTGTGCAGGGGCAGACTGGGATCATAATTCAGGCCGGGCATTAGATACCAAGCAGGCCAGGCCGATACGGGCCGACGCGCGTGTTTTAGTGAATATAATGCTAACGCGATGATACATGTTACCTATTTGTTCACTAATAGAAACATCAACATTGCCTAGATAACTGCAAGTATAATATGAAGAAGTAAAACCAAAAATATGCCTCTGTACAAACGCTTCACAGCTAACTTTATTTAAGGAAGAGTGATCAGCAGACAATTGGACTCGAGTCATAGGGACTCGGACTCGAGTCGACTCGAGTCGCAAATTTGACGACTTCCGACTCGACTCGGACTTGGAAGGTAAATACTTGAAACTCGACTCGGACTTGGAAGAAAATGACTCGAAACTCGACTCGGACTTGTGACAAGATCAGCCGAGTGCACCAGCTGGGCGTACGCCTAGGTTTACACGCTACGTCCGATGTAGAACTCAAAGTTACGACTAACTTAATTTTATGACTAGTGCACCCTGTATGCGCTGCGTCTGTGTATGGAGCAGGCGTAAAAGTTACACCCAAATGCGTAGCTACTCACTGACAGCTGTCTCATCTTGATCTGCGCGTGATGCGGCCGGAATCTTCTCCAAAAATATCGATCGATATGTGCTGTAAATAGACGCATCAGCAATGTAATGCAGTGTAATGTAATCAGCGTCTTGGTACAAGGCTAATGCGTCGGAAGATCTTTCAATTTCTTCCTGACTTCGTCAACTGCCCGCAGTGCGCAGTCTGCCATCGCATTCAGTACTGATTGCACTTGTGATCAAACTGCTTGTGTTGGCGCTGTTAAATTGAGCTGTGAGAAAGTTTCTATGCTTTGAATACAACTCTATAAGTTTGAGCTGAGTTGGAGCTGTCTGTCAGCTGTCTCGAGCTGAGAGCTCGTCTGAGAGAAGTGTGTTGCTTGGCAACAAGCACGTATTAACGTGAACGCGCACGTCTGCAGCCTAAATAATCTCTGCCTTGTCATTTTTTCTAACCTGTGACTCGACTTGACATAACCTGTGACTCGACTCGAGACTTGACTTGAAATAACATTGTGACTTGACTTGACTTGACTTGCCGACAAAAGGAAAGACTTGGGACTTGCTTGAGACTCGGGACCAATTGACTTGAGACTCGCTTGGGACTCGGATCAGAGGGACTTGGACAATTGTCTGGTGATCAGATCGTGCATACTGTGTTATTCTCCACAGGCTTAAGAACTACACGTCATAACAATAACAATAATAATAAACATTGACATATTCTCAGTTTCATTAAACATCTTCCTGTTTAAGCAAGCCCCTAACATTAAAGACATGGTAGTGTGTTCTGCTCAAGCCCCAACCTTTGTTTCTGAAAAATTAGGCCAACAATGGTTTTAGTCTCTATAGCCTATAGCCAAGTGTTGAGCAATGCAAAACTCAAGGCTCCAACACAAGAGTCCAGAAATGAATGAGTGACATCACGGTGGCTCTGTCCGTATTTTCATACCGTCTATGGTTTCCGAGCTTCTGAGTCCAATTTTACAATGAGATGCACCCACTTAATGATTAGTGGGATCAGGTGTAATAATTACACCTGAGGTGTAATTATTACTTCAGACTAACTAATAAAGTAATAAAACCACTAGTAAACCAGTAGGCGGCGCCTGGCCTGCTGTTCAGTGAGTGGCCTGACTGCGGGCACACGGGCACACACACACACACACACACACACACACACACACACACACACACACACACACACACACACACACACACACACACACACACACACACACAAACACACACACACACACACACACACACACACGAGTTACGAGACTGCAATTCTCCCCCGGGCTCTTTGCACTGGTGGTTGCAGGCAGCCCATTTTTGCCTGTCGGGTCAGCTCTCCTCAGGAAAGTCTTACTGACCCGACAGGCGGAAATGGGATGCCTGGAATTCCTGGCATGCCTGTACCAACTACTGCTAGGTGCCTGGGGACAATTGCAGTCTGGAAAAGCATGCTGCCACTTGGCCCCACGGAGCTCCATTCTAGGACTGGCTTTGACGCTATTGATCTCAAAACAACGCCTAGGAGGACAAAAATGCTGCGGAGAGCACTGGGTGAGTCGTCAGATCATAATTAATGTGAGGAGAGGGCTGCAGATTAAAAAAAACGAAATTCTCCTTTAACTCATTCACTGCCAACAACGTATGAACACGTTTTCAGAATCCAGCTGTTCCCTGCCAACAACGTGTTTACACGTTTTTGGCATCGATTTTTTTTTTTTGACGGTGGGTTGTGCATCTAAGCCTTTTACATCTCTTATATAATTATTGGAGCCACCGAACGTTTACAACCCATTCCACCGACCCACTAAGTGGCAACAGTGCTCTCCTCGCTAGAGGAAGGAAAGCATTTTTTTAACTTGTCAAGCCATTCTCAGCCCAGCCATTCTCCTTTTCGCGCTGATTGCTGGCGATGCGGGATTGCAAATTTACATAATAGATTCAGCCGATCTACTATGATCGGGTGATAGATTACAGGTGGACGAACACACTTTGAAACACGCAGCATAAATATGACCAGAATCGCAAAAGCTTCTCTCAACCAAAACTCCAAACGAGCGAGTCCATCCCGACTTCCTCAAACAGCGGCCCAGACATGCAGGCACAGGAGAGCAGCAAAGCACTGACTGGTGACAAGCTTGTCCGCCCACGGAGGGCGGAGTTGAAGCAACTCGAGAGGGAGGGAGAGAGAGAGAGAGAGAGAGAGAGAGAGAGAGAGAGAGAGAGAGAGAGAGAGAGAGAGAGAGAGAGGGAGGGAGAGCGAGAGGGAGGGAGAGAGAGAGAGAGAGCGAGAGGGGGAGGGAGAGAGAGAGAGAGAGAGCCAAAAATGAATGGTTAAAGTGACAGTTCCATCCAATTTCACAAAAAGCCGTTTATCTCTGAATATTCTTTTTCACGCTAAAACCATGCTGTATTCAACTGCTAATGCTTACATAACTACTAACTCTACAAACTAACTCTTTTAGACAGAGAAAGTACACATTCTATTAGTACTTTTGAGATATTGTATGTTCACAAACTCCAAGCTGAAACGAATCCTCGGCTCTTATAAAATGAGCCATAATCCTCAAAAAACGGCTTGGCAGAAGCTACCTACAGCAAAAAAAAACGTCTGGCAGTCAATGTGTTAAAGAAATGGCTCAAAATTATGAATAGATTATCAAAATAGGCAATTAATGTAATATTTGGCAATTAATCGATGCATTTACTAATTGTTGCAGCTCTTTATCAGTTTTTATAAAATGTATTTTTATGTATTTACAAAATACGTATTTGTATTTCAAATACATTTTTCAGACCAGTATTTTTGTTTGTATTGTGATAAAAAAAATTAGCAAGTATTTGTAATTTGTATATAAAATACTTTTTGATGTATTTTTGCCCATCTCTGACTGCTTGTTGGCTTGGGGGAAATATACTCTGAGTAGCGTTACTGATGTTAATTCCCTTGGGAGCCAGAATGGCGGCATTGCAACATGATGATGTATTCTAGATCGGGGGAACGGTGTGTTCCTTCCTACCATGTTGATGTTTATTGTACATCAGGCATCGTTTATCATGAAACACACTCCGTACTAATATTATTCAGTTTGTCGAGTTATTTTTCCGTGACAAGTATCATCCAAATGTTAATTTAAAGTGTAACTAACCCCCAAAACACCTTTTTTCAGCTTTTAACCAATATATATGACTTTGGGGGTGATGTGTGAAGAATTCTGGTCAAAATTTCCACATTTGACACCAAACTGTTGCCATTTTACCATTTGTATCATTTTTCAGCAGCATACCTGGCATAAGCGCCCTCTAAGGGTGGAACACTGCTTTTTTTTTGCCCTCAAATTAATGGGATATTTGATACGTCGTGACGTCACGATGAACCAAAGACTATGGGATTTCAAGATAGTTACTCCCCTACTCCCCCTGTACCCTTTCGGCTCCTCACAACTCCAAGCCTATTCCCATGATGTCACTTGACCTGTTAATTGATTACAATCGCCTGTTATTTTCCTACCAACTCCTATGTAACACAATACTATCAATAAACGCCACTATAATCATAAAAGGAAGGACATGGCATTGTGTTGCTGTAAATCATTACCAACCTTTTTCATACTAAGGGGCCCTATGATGAGATTTGGTCTCATGTAAATCTTATTTTTTATTTTTTATAGCCTAGATATGATTTTGTCCAGAATTCCATATAATTAGGTTGAGAGACAACGAATGCTGGAATCCTCTCAAGGACGACTGGTGGTCTTCTGTGCCCCTTTTCGCTGGGGACACAGAGCTGCTGCACTGACGCTCTGCCCGGAGGGAGGGAGGGGTAATTGTGTGTTTGTAGCAATCAGCTCCGAGAGCCCAGCACCAAAGTGAGAGCCTCACTTTCATCCCCGCCGTCAAATCTCATCGCAGTTTAGCGCATATGTAAAATATAACGCTATACTACGACGTGACAACGTGACAAAGCTGCTCTAAACACATCGGCTACTATAATATCGTCACTGTGCAATGAAAGCAACGTGAACTTTTCAGGAAATGAAGTCAGCAGAGCGACTGGGGACTGGGGGGGGGGGAGTGAGCAGCACAGCAGCACACTCTCTCTGTCTGTGTGTGTGTGTGCTCCTCCTCCACGTGGACTCGCTGCTTGTGTGTTTTGCTGTGCTGGGCTGAGCAATGCGCAGAATGGGTTTGATCAGGCAACTAGGTACGCTAGAAAAAACCTGTGCTCTTAAAATACTGAACACCACGTTGTCATATTTGACATATGTCTTCATTGTAGACAGTTTATCGCTGAATGTGTCATTACATTATTAATATCTTACCTGAATAAGCTCAAATGCTGTTACAGGATTATCACACCGAGTCTGGAACACTTTCTGTGCTCCAGGCAGCGGGGACGCGCGGGCGGAGCTCTTCACATGGAGGTCTGACTGTCACATACACTGCCCTGCGCTGCAGTAACTTTTAACAAGAATCATGAAAAGCCCATAAACGAAAATTTAAAGCGGATTTCATGGCGCGGTTTATCGCAAGTTGGGCGAGGGAATGACGTGGAGAAATCTCGCATTGTGATTACATAAGCTGAGAGCGGGGCGTTTGTCCGTGCTGTGTGCTGCGTTAACGATCCTCGCATCACTAGTCTCTCCTAACGTAACATAGACAAACTGCCACACACACACAGGGAGAAAAATAATTAAATTTCTAGTTCGCCACTGAATGGCCAAATTGATATAACTTTCAACCATTTTGAGCAACGCTGTTTCCATACAGGCCACCAGCGTTGGCTAGTTGTTGATATTTATAAAGATATTGCAGCTCTCAAATAAATTATTTTCGAGGCGGTGGGCAAACTGTAATGGCGTCGATTTCCCAAAAAAAACCTTGAGCTGAACACAGCCAAAGAGTATAGTATAGACAAGAGCATACTATGTCATTTCTTGGCTTTTTTCCATAGGTATTTTCAAATCACTGTTCTGATACATATCTGGGGGGTTAGTCCCCCTTTAAAATTAGATATTCCTCTAAATCTGGCTAAAAATGTTAAAACGTTTTTGCCAGCCCCTGCCCCTCTAACATTCTCTGTTGTATAAAGGGTTAGGTGATGAGAGGAAGTGAACATGGTAAGCAGTGAACATGGTTGAATAAAAAAAATAAAAAATAAAGCACACTAATAATAATAATAATAATACAACCAACGTGATTTCAATATGGCTCTGCTCTTGTGAAACCATGCAGGTATTCGCCCTTGTGTGGCCAAACACAGAACTTGAAACAAACAAACATCACCCACATTCTCAACAACCACATACAAAATTGTATGTATCTAGATAAAATAATAATAAGTTAGGTGGGGATGCATTCCAAAAATAAACAAAGGCTACTTAACTCTACACATTGAAAAAAAGGAAGAAATATACTAAAAACTATTTACAGTGAAAAATTGCTTACTCACTCTTCTTTTTGCGCCATGTTGGGGGGAAAAGAATGAGAAAAGGAGCAAATTTGATGGTTAAAACTGAATAATGACATCACAACAGTCTAATCCTAATGTTAATTTAAAATGTCTCTAAGGGGCGTTTTAACACCTAAAAGTCGGGACTAAGGTCCGAACCAAATCCATGTTTTTGTACAATTGTATACATTTGGTCCAGTTAGGTTTGCTTTTACACTGCAATTATGCGAGTGGACCAAAGGAATTTACATGACATACCTGCGTGTGACATACCTCCCTATACTTGACATTGATTGGTTTCTAGATCATGCGTGCGTCTGATGTCGGCTTGTTGTGAATGTGATTTTTGTATGGGTTTGTTATCGGGAGGGGGGTGAGGTAGCATATTTCCTTTGTCATATGAAACAGCGTTTTGGAGGTTGACTCACGCCACTCATTTCATGACGAGGCTATAGCATATAGCAGGGGTCCCCAATAACTTTTCACCAAGGGCCACATTTTGCTGAAGGCCGGGGGCTGAACGGCGCCGGTGCCCGAAGGTTGGGGGCATTTGAAGCCAGATTCAGAGGAATAACTCATTTTAAATTAACAGTTGTGATGTCATTATTCAGTTTTAACCACCAATATTTGATCCTTTTCTCACTCACTCCTATGTCAGCACCTGCTCACCCTGCAGAGCTTGAAATTAACTTTTTGGGCCACCTGCCAATATTGCTGCTAGATTTTAAAGTTACCAGATTAGAATTTCCACTAGCCAAAATGTTTTTCTTGAAATAAACATTTAAGCATAAGTATCAGTAAGTGGCCCGGGATTCTCAAAGCCTGTGTTGAGGGTCACACAAGAACAAAAATGTACTCTTAAAAAAAAAAAAAAAAAAAAAAAAAAAAAAAAAATAATAATAATAATAATAATAATAATAATAATAATAATAATAATAATAATAATAATAATAATAATAATAATAGATTGGATTTAAAGCGCCTTTCTCGGACTCAAGAACAATGTACAATTTAAAAGTAGTAAAAAAAGTGGTAAAAAGGCATACGAAAAAAGTAAAAGAAACAACATAAAAAAAAATAAGAAGCTAAAACAACTGAGGGATCATGCTATTCTGGACCCTGGCCATGCTGTGGGAAGGCGAGGCAGAAGAGGTGCGTTTTCAGTCTGTTTTTGAAGGTGGAGATAGCGTCAGAGTCCCGGACGGAGGAGGAGGGGAGTTCCAGATCTTGGGGGCAGCAGCTGAAAAAGCTTGGTCACCAATGGGTGGAACGTTTAATGCGATACCACGTACTCTTGAAGCTAAATAAATCCAAAACCAACGAGTTAATTATTAAAAATTTTACTTCAAACTTCCTCAATGTAGAACAGTCATTTCTTACACATTAGTCATCAAGATTATTGAAAAATATTCTATATTGAAGACTGAAATGTTATAACAGAAGTGGAGTAGAATTGACCAGAATGACATGAACATTTTAACACTTACTCAGCGCGTATCTTGCATGTTCAGGTGCACTGTATATAATATATAGATCCTTTCCAAAAAATTGTAATATCATGGAAAACTTCAAACTTCATTACACACAAAGTTAAATATTTCTAGCCTTTATTTGTTTCATTTTTCATAATTTTGGCCTACAGCTCCAGAAAACCCCCAAAACAGTATTTCAAGAAATTAGAATAGTGTGAAGAAAATCAGCAGTTACTTCTCAGTTATGACTGACTCCAGCCTCAGTCCACTCCCTCTGAATCTCCGCCAAATGTTTTAATTGTCTTTGCTTTACAATCTGCTGAAGACCACGGTTATCCATGGTATTTCCATGATATTCTAATTTTTTGGAAAGGATCTGTATACAGTGCACCTGAACAAATATATTATATATTTTTTTGCAATTCCAGCAATCCTGGCCTATAGGCTATTACTGCCATCGAAAGCTGAACAAAAAATGCCAGCCGCATGCAGCGTTGTCACCAATGTTGGGCAAGTTACTTTCAAAATGTAATATACTACTAGTTGCTTTCATTTGAAAGTAATACATTACTTTACAATATTACTGTCTGTGTAGAGTAACTTGTTATTTGTTACACTACTTTTGCATTACTTTCATCAAAATAACAGCAGTAACAGAATGACATTGCCACCCTGGAACATCCCAAAAAATAATTTCAACCGTCTTAAAGTCAGTGTAAACCGTCAAAAATTCGAAATGTTATCCTTTTCCTTTGTTATTGGTGGTTATTTGCATACAAACACAGTTTGATTAGGAAATAATTGTATCTTTAATTAAATATGTGCTTTGATTTAAAAAAAATACTCAATTTGTAACTTGAGTTACTTGACAAAGTAACTGTATAATATTACAGAAATCCTATAAGTAATACGTTATATTACTGAATTACTGCTAAAATATATTACATGTAATATGTTACTTTTTCTAATGAGTTACCCCCAACACTGGTTGAGGGGCTAATTAGGAATCGTTAGGAGAGACTGTTCGGCATATAACAATAAGCCACACCTATTTCCATAAAATATCCACCTTTAGCCTGCTGGAACACCTGTCAATCATTCACCAGTGGCTCCTGCATTACATTACTTTCCTTGGGAAGCTAAGCAGGTCTGGCCTAGGATACTCCTTGGATGGGAGACTGGTGCTGGAAGTGGCGTTGGAGGATCAGTAGGAGGCGCTCTTCCCCTCTGGTCCGAATGATCTGATGACTAATCTGATCTGATGAATAATCTCCCCAATGCCCCAGGGCAGAGACAGGGACTCTGAGTAGAGTAGGGGTGTAACCCCGGTGCCCTGGCTAAAATTCCCAAACAGACCTTCCTTCAATCATGGCCACCTAATCATCCCTTGTTACTTAATTGGCACATTCAGTCCTCAACTCTCCACCGTGAGAGCTGATGTGTGGTGAGCGTTCTGGCACAAACTGGCTGCTGTGCATCACCCAGGTGGGTGCTACGCATCGGTGGTGGATGAGTTGAGTTCCCTCCCCTCCCTCCCTTGATATGTGAAGCACTTTGAGTATCTAGAAAGGCGCTATATAAATCCAATCAATTATTATTATTAAATTCCCTGCCTGCTGAGCGAGGTCTGTCTGTACATGGTCTGGATTTCCCCCTGTGCTGTGTCAGATATTAATTAAGGGACTAGTTTGTGTCTGCGTGTTTGTTTATTACAGTGATGTAATATGATGTCTGTGCAGCTCACCTGAAAAAAAGGCAAGTAATTTATTTTCTCCCATAATCTCCCGCTTCCTGCTCATCGTTGATTGGTTGAATGGATTAATGCTACACAAAAGTACGGGGAGAGGGGGCGGCTGCCCCTAGCGGCTGCCGGGGGAGTTTCCGAATTTGTCTCAGAGGCTTGCCAAGCCAAACAAAAAAAAATATATATATATTTTTTTTATTACATTACATTTACATTACGTCATTTAGCAGACACTTTTGTTTTGTCCAAAGCAACTTACAATATCACAATTTGTCAACAGTACAGAAAACCACTATGCAACACAATCAATGACAGCCAAGATATTTTGATAGACTAGCACCATGTAGGAAGTAGTTTGAGAAGGAAAAATTAACATGTAGCATTTTATTTTTTAATAAAAAATAAATAAAAAAAATACTTGAAAACTTTTCGCGGACCCCCTGGCAAAGTGCCCCCATTTGAGAACCACTGGCTTAGCCTATGTGTTTTTGTTCGTCTGCTAATACCAAGACATGGCCAAAATGTATTCATAGTGCAACGCTAGTATTTTCTCATTGTTAGTTGTATAGTCATTCATTGTTAACTCTAACCCTACTAATTTCAAACGCTTGAATCACTGCTGTTTTTTATAGGCATGCAAACCAAGGTGTATGCCTGAAGCCCAGGCTAGCACCAGCCAGTGGGATGAAGAGGAGGCAGGGTTGCAGAGAGGAAGGTCAGCTGTAGGACGATAGCAGATCTTGTCGACATCCTGAAGAACCGCATAGCTGATGGAACTGGTCACGTCATTCTGGTGTAGCCCATATTTTAGTTTTGCAAATAAAGTATTTTTTCTGATAAACGAAGTTGTGAAATCAATGTACTGAGAAACATCACATACACTGTCTATTATATAAAGTAGGCTATATATACACAGAACACAAATACTGGTAGGCTACTGTAGCTAGACACACTCAGCTTTAGGCAAATCTAATGTTACAATGGACAACAGACAGTCACAATGGAGAATAGTAGTGGCCAAGAGACATGGATGAAGTCATATCAACTTTATTGGTGCACAGAAGATTGCAGACAGCAAACATCAAAACATCAAAGATGATGGAACATGTATTATACAGGTTTGCTATAAAAGCACCATTTCTCCATCTCAAATATCATAATCGTGGGTCCACTTGTTTTCTATCTTGACTATCGTCAGGTCTTCTGGATGACTGGAAATCAGACAAATGGAAATGTGTTTAGTATTCATTTGAATCATCTATTTTGTAGCTGCTAGATATCAAGGCAGGGTTCCTCCACATTGTCATGAATTAGATATTTTTACCAAGCCTTGATTTGTTTGGACGGTGTTACAGCTATTTTCTAATGTAACGTTGCTTAGTGAGACAGAATAGAAAAACAAACTGCTAACATTAGCGAAGCTAGCTTTTCTCCATGGCGTTTCTAAGTGTTTACACATTACTATACCGTTCTGCGTCATAGTGACAGCAACTGGACGTAATTATAACAGAAAATGCATGCGAAATTTGTAATGGGAAGTAACGTTATGTCATGCATGTCAACTTGTCACCAGAATGTCTGTGTATAAGTTATACATGAACAACAAGCTAATCTAATCCAGCAACAGGCCACACTAGCAGTGTAAAGTCATTTGAATAGCCATGAAAAGCAACAGTTAGCCAAGTGATTACAACATTCCCAGAACAAATTCACAATATCGATAACAACTTGTACATTTCGCTATCATGCGTAACGTTACTGAAATGGGACATGCAAAAGCTATAACGTTACTTACCATGTGTAAGTACAGGAGAACACGCCAGCTCCGAGTCACTTTGCAGGCCAGATATAGCTGCTCGTAGGGCTCTCCATCTAGTGAAAGCCAGACCGGCAAGGTTGACTCTGGTCTGAATCTTTCTTTTCGGCGGCGATTTGGCTAAAGTATGCGGTTTCTAAGGTGGATCAGAGAATGGAATGCCTGGAATGCCCGCATCAGGGGTCCGCCATCTTTGTCTGCAAAATTCTGTTTTGGGCTGTGGGATGGGAGGGGCTCACTAGGTCGGCCTCTCCAGGGAGGGATTTCTATGTAAACAGATCACGCCCATTCAGGATCATGGGAGGAAGGTTTGGTGGCCCATCACAACACAGGGAGGGGGCGTGGCTTAGTTGTAAACACAGAAATGAATCACTGTAAGTCCTCAACATATACAAGGTAATGGTTTGGTGATATTTAATAGTGCAGAATCCTACACATAGTGCCACGTAGTTCTTAGCGCTAAGAAGCTTTTGGGAAATGCATGCCTTCTTAACGAAAGATCATCTAAGGCTAAGAAGCAATTGTGAAACGCGTTTGCTTCTTACGGGAGCCTTAAGAAGGGTTAAAGAAGCTTCTTAGCGCTAAGAAGCTTTTGGGAAACGCAGCCCTTGTCATGTAGTGAATCCAACCCTCTACTGACCTCAGAGTCTCCAGTTTACAGTCTGGACTTCCCACAAGATCATACAGTGCTGAACCATTCAGCTTGTTGTCGCTCAGGTCTAGTTCTCTCAGATAGGAAGGGTTGGACATCAGAGCTGAGGCCAGAGAAGCACAGCTGCTGTCTGACAAGCTGCAGTCACTCAATCTGAATGAAGAATGAAGCAAATGCAGTAGCTATAAAATACAATATTCTTGGATAGAAATCCTGCTTAAAACCACGCAGTGTTTCATCCCATCAGAGCTGTGGAGGCTTTAAATGTAGAATATTCTAACATTTTGCACTCCACTCCAAACACCTGACCCCAATAGGGTTCCAGGTTAAAAAACACTAGTTAATATTAATGACAACCTGTCGCTGCTCAAATTAACGTAATGAACAAAAAGTAGAGACTGAAGATTGAATTGTGGCGTGTACCTGCAGGATTTTCATTGTTATATTAAGGTTTTAAATATGTACAAATAGTACAAATATGTATGCCATAATAAATTAGCTATATCATTATATTAGTGAATTGGCTTCACAATTAAGCTGGACAGTAGTTTCAACCTTTTACAGATGTCACCACTTTACATAATATTCATGTCAACAGAAATAAATTATGCTGTCTGACCTCAGAGTCTCCAGTCGACAATGTGGACTCTCCAGTCCAACAGACAGCAGCTTCATGCCTGCATCCTGTAGATAGTTTTTACTCAGGTCCAGCTCTCTCAGATGGGAGGGGTTGGACTTCAGAGCTGAGGCCAGAGAAGCACAGCTGCTGTCTGACAAGCTGCAGTCACTCAATCTGAATGAAGAATGAAGCAAATGCAGTAGCTATAAAATACAATATTCTTGGATAGAATCCTGCTTAAAACCACGCAGTGTTTCATCCCATCAGAGCTGTGGAGGCTTTAAATGTAGAATATTCTAACATTTTGCACTCCACTCCAAACACCTGACCCCAATACTGCCCTGCAAAGCTAAAAGGGGGTAACTCGCCAGAGTGTAGAACTGAGAAAAATGACTTTAAAGTTGTGTTGTTGTCCAGCCAAATGTATTGTAGGAAGAAAACTGGACATGTGTTAATTATATGTTGTTTTAATGTAGTTATTTATCTACATAATTGTGGTGATGCCAAACAAAAAGACAGTAACTTCAATTTGATCCTTCATTTGGTTGCTTATAGGGCTGTCCCAAACGATTATTTTCTTATCGATTCGACTAACGATTATTTTTTCGATTAGTCGATTAATCTAGCGATTATTTTCTATTTAATTTTTTTATTATATAACAATAAATTTACCCAAAACAAATAAATAAACAAAAACTTCTCAATTTCAGTATTTTATTTAACCATCTCATTCTCGTTTGGGGAAAAACTCTTCCACACTGCTTTGCTTCCTGAAAAGAGAGAGAGATAAATAATAATATAATACTGTAGGGACATATTTAAAATTAGTCTAAGTCTAATTTCCATGTCTGTTATTATGATATGATCATATGAATTATTATTATTATTAATATGAATCTTATTATTATATAATAGATAGTGCCTGCCTATTTGTCAGTTGCCTGCTCTCATCACGAAAATACTGGACCACCTGACACATAGATTAAATTGATCATCATCATGATTCATCACTGTATGTATGAACCCTTTCCCTAAACTGAGGAGGATCAGTATTTTTACAGGACATGGATTTATTTAATCACTGGAGTAATGTGCATTGTGCAGCTAACTCAGCCAAATGTATGTTTGCATCAGTGTGGGGGTAAGGAAATAAATAATACAAACGATTTACAGACTAACAGTCACAGACTGTAACAATGGTCTGTAACGTTAGTTTTGATCTCATCTTACATGGCCGTGAACCCAAACAGAAGAATGTAAAAAGCCGAATAGCACTGTTAAATGATGCACGCAGTAAATTAACGTGAGCAGCAACAGACTAACAATGGTCTGTAACGTTAGTTTAATCAATTTTCTACATGTTAGCCGTGAAAGCAAACGGAAATATGTACGTTAACGTTAAACGGCCGAATAACACCGTTAAATGGTGTAATGTTATGTTCGCTGCGGTGCAGAAATGACTACTTTTTCCGGCCATCGCTGTCATCTTTTTTGTTTTGTGACGTGTCGACGCACGTAGCGTAATTACGTAGTCGACGTCATCGATTACGTCGACTCGCTGGGACAGCCCTAGTTGCTTATCACTATATAAAACCAGTATATATGATAATAATGATAACATAGACATGAAGTCTCATGTTCATGGCACAATTACGCTTAATATAATATACGTATAAATATAATATAACTAGATTATCAGGCTGCTACACATCCTTAAAGCCTAGTTTGGTGGGACTCTTGTTGGCCCGTTGTGTGTCTGTGTGTTGGCGCCTCGTGGGTTAATGTATGAGCTGGCGCCTCTGGGGTTAATGTTGTATGAGCTGGCGCCTCAGGGGTTAATGTCATATGAGCTGGCGCCTCAGCAGTTAATGTTGTATGAGCTGGCGCCTCGGGGGTTAATGTCATATGAGCTGGCGCCTCAGGGGTTAATGTCATATGAGTTGGCGTCTCTGGGGTTAATGTTGTACGAGCTGGAGCCTCGGGGGTAAATGTGGTATGAGCTGGTGCCTCGGGGGTTAATGTCATATGAGGTGCCTCGCGGGTTAATGTATAAGGGTTAGGGGGTTAATGCCGTATGAGCTGGCAACCTTGGGAGTTATTGTGGGTGGTGTGGGTGTCTGTGTGTGTGTGGGGGGGGGGGGGGGGGTGGTAATTGGTCCGATGTCACAATCATGACATTAGGCCTGCCCAGTAATGTAACTCATCAACTCAACCTGAGCATTCTGGTGAGTTACCCCCTTTTTGCGTTGCATGGCATAGTATTCAGAGTGCAGTCAAACCAAACCAAACAACCGTAACTGATGTTACCTCAGTCTTGCTTGGCTTTTCTAGGGCTTTTGGAAGTTACTGTAAATATGACCCCCTATTTTCTCCAAAAAACAACACAATTCACTCAAGATATTTTTCCACATGATAAAGCAGATCTTCAATGTTCCAAAAATGACAAAAACTCATTTTTGACAAAAATTGAGTTACCCCCTTTTAGCTTTGCAGGGCAGAATAGGGTTCCAGGTTAAAAAACACTAGTTAATATTAATGACAACCTGTCGCTGCTCAAATGAACGTAATGAACAAAAAGTAGAGACTGAAGATTGAATTGTGGCGTGTACCTGCAGGTTTTTCATTGTTATATTAAGGTTTTAAATATGTACAAATAGTACAAATATGTATGCCATAATAAATAAGCTATATCATTATATTAGTGAATTGGCTTCACAATTAAGCTGGACAGTAGTTTCAACCTTTTACAGATGTCACCACTTTACATAATATCCATGTCAACAGAAATAAATTATGCTGTCTGACCTCAGAGTCTCCAGTCGACAGTGTGGACTCTCCAGTCCAACAGACAGCAGCTTCACGCCTGCATCCTGTAGATAGTTTTTACTCAGGTCCAGCTCTCTCAGATGGGAGGGGTTGGACTTCAGAGCTGAGACCAGGACTTCACACTGAGTCTCTGAGAGTCCACAGTCAGAAAGTCTGTAATTACAGATTTAAATTCCATAATTATCAAAGCAATTCACTTTTTGCATGATGTTGAAAGAGTAAATGTTCCAAAAAGTTATCAATATATAATATATGCAGAAACATAGAAAATGTGCTCAGTAGAGCGCAGACCTCCTCCATTTGTAACAAGTGGCAAAACCACGAGTGAATTTTGAAGGAAATAGGGAAGTAGCTGAAAGCTGCAGTTCTTCCAACGTCCACTAGAGTCCAAGACTCCAAATCCCATCCAACTCCAAGTAAGTCAATGGGACCACAACTCAACTTCTCACTCTAAATATAAAGTCAATAAATGTGTACGAGGTTTTGCTCTCAGTAGCTAATTTCCCTTCTCCTAATATGTGCCCTTATGTAGATTTTAAAAATAATCATTACAGTTGTAATCTGCTATGTGTAACAATGGGGGGCTCGGGCTGTTTGAAGGGCGAGTACTGCATGACATGTGGCCCCACCAACACGCAAAAAGCTATGCATCATTTATAATGACCAAGGCCCATATCTTCACAAACACGCTAATTAGAGTGGAGAACCCGACACATATTTGTATTATTGATCATAATCAAAACATTTCCACCTCATAATTGTCACATAAATCACCCAAATAATGTTATTTTTAATGTGCACTGCACTCCCAGGAGTATGAAACAGATGTCTATTCATTTTAACAATGGCATTTGCAAATGAACTCTTCATGATCTATCTACTTATATTTTTACTTTGCTGAGAGAGAAAGATAGAGATATACAGTATAGAGATGGAGAGAGAGAGAAAGGGAGGCAGGTGGCAAGTGATTTCTCAGATATAGGCAGGTAATACAATAGGGCTCATTGTATTGTAGCCTATATATTCTTATCTTTTCTTCACTCAGTTTAGGCTAAATAAGCAAACATTCCCATGTTGTGAAATAATATATGTCCTCATTCTGACTACTGTAAGACGTTTGCTTCATCACATGGCTACAACATACACAGAGAATTTAATTGTAGCTCTAGAGACAGAGAGAGAGAAAGCGATAATCGGTTTGTGCACTATGTAGCCTACATTTTTCACTCTCTCATTATGTCGCTATAGATCTTTCTCACAGAACATCCGACAGGCTTATATAGTTAATTCGTTTGAGTATCTATTTATTTAACAATCTTTCATCAATGCCGAGAGGATGCGAGGGAGATCGAGAGAGGCATCCCTCAGCCCACATTTGATTGACAGGTGATTACAGGAGCATGCAGCCAACAGCTGAATAGGCTACGTGTGTGTGTGTGTGTGTGTGTGTGTGTGTGTGTGTGTGTGTGTGTGTGTGTGTGTGTGTGTGTGTGTGTGTGTGTGTGTGTGTGTGTGTGTGTGTGTGTGTGTGTTTGAAGAACCGAATGTGAGAGCCTATACACGAACATTCCACATGATTGTGGTCTAGAAGCTATGGAGTTTTACCTTGGCCCTAAGAAAGATGATCTTCCTGTGGAATTGCTTTTGTCTCTCATTAAATTAATTTTGAAATGTAATTATTTCATCTTTGATAACAAATATTATTTGCAAGTTCAAGGCACAAGTATGGGATCACCTTTCGCCCCAAATTATGCAAATTTATTCATGGGTTTGTGGGAAAATAGATATATTTTTAACAATAACCCTTTTGCTAACAACATTCTGTTCTTTAAACGGTATATTGATGTCATCATCATGGGGTTCACCGGTTCTGAACAGGAATTGAGAGCATTTACTGACTATATTAATAGTACCTACCCCACTTTACACTTTACTATTGAATTTGGTTGTGAAAAAATTCATTTCCTGGATCTTTTGATTTCTATTAATGAAAGGAGACAATTGGAGACATCTATTTATAGACAAGTTTCCTGGGCACTTCCGGTTTGCTTCCGGACTCGGCCGCGATCGTGTCTGTCGGTTCCGGTGTTTGTGAATACGGAGAAGCGTAACGTACTACCGTAGTAGCCATAGCGACCGCCGAAAAAATGCAAACTTGGGTTCATTCTGCGAGTCTCCTATCTAATGAAAGAGTGTCTATCCCACACCCGTTGACAGTGGACACATGGGAAGATAATATGTGTAAATGGCCGAACGTAGCTACAGGCAGGATTATAGCGTATTTTGAGGAATCAATGGCGGTGGACGGCAACGCAATGAACTATCTCAAAAGCTCCGAAGCGTCAGCCAGACTAACGTAACGTAGGTTACAGTCCTCTCCTCTGTCACAGTCAGTCACACTAATGTTAGGTTACAGTGACAGTACTCTCCTCTCTCACAGTCAGACTAACGTTAGGTTACAGTCCTCTCCTCTCTCACAGTCAGTCAGACTTAGGTTACTGTCCTCTCCTCTGTCACAGTCAGCCAGACTAACGTTAGGTGTCTCTCCATTCAAAAACAACCCAGTTTGCCTTGATCACTGCAAAACATGACATGCCGTGTGTAGCCTCCACACAATAGGGCTACACACGGTAAATAATGGTAAATACGCAGCACAATACCCGCCGTGGTAAACAGAAGAAGACTGGGATATTAACTTTAAGGCGACTCACTTCTAGACTTGAATGAAATTGTATTCACCTACTATCTGCTCTGTGGATTACCATTTTACAATTTCGGAGACGAAATTGTAACATAGCAACGTTGGTCCACAAACGTTGCTATTTAAAAAAAAATTGGGAGATCGGGTTGGGATTATAACGTTAGTTTGCCGAGTCGCACCTGGTAATCCAGAAATGGCATTATGGTAGGCTACCTTTGTCTACTTGTAGATCATCAAGAAACTTTAAATTAATAACGTTAGATGTGTTTAACAGAGCTGTATATCGGGTCTAGCAGCTGATCAGCAGCTCAGACAGCCTCAAACACGAGGTGATTGTCAGCTCTATAATTCGCAAAATAGCAGTGGATGGAAACACGCACTGTGTTTTGTGACAGCCACGCACTGCACAATGTGTTCCAGAATAACCCATTGTTAATAACGTCTGCTAACATTAGTGTAGCTGATGTTATCGATCGTTGTAAAAAAGTTTGGATATTTCGGCTGCTGCCTTCTGATGTGCTTGCTGCTGTGGACGTAATGTGGACTTAAACGGAAGCCGGCGACATGAAAGGCTGCTATGGCGCCGCCCTAGGAACGGCCCAGGAAACTTGTCTATAGAAAGGAAACCGATAGAAATACTCTTTTGCACTCCACCAGTTTCCATCCTGACCATAGTAACATCCCTTATGGTCAGTTTGTGAGACTGAGGAGGATTTGCAGTAAGGAGGCCGATTTTCAAATTAAGGCTAAATCAATGGCTCAACGTTTCAGACAAAGAGGATATGACCAAACACTTATTGACAAAGCTATTGAAAAAGTGAATGGCCGAGATTGGGAGGAGCTCTTCAATCCCCCTCCCCAACACACTGAAAGCAGAACCACTTTTGTGTCTGAATACTGCACTGCCTCCAAGCAAGTCAAACATATTATAAACAAGCATTGGCATATCTTGGAATGTGACCCAGGCCTGAACCACCTGTCCTCTTTGAGACCCCGGTTCAGCTTTAGAAGGGGCAGAAATATAAGAGATGTTGTTGTTTCCTCCATGTATAAAGAGCCCATACAAACAAACTGGCTCGCTCAACAAATGTATGGGAACTACAGATGTGGTAAATGTGCACACTGTTCAAATACATTTGATACTAAGAAATGTAATCATCCCCATTCAGGAAAGAAATATGTTATTAGGGATTTTATTAATTGCCTCTCGACACATGTTATTTATGCCTTACTTTGCCCATGTGGATCTATGTACATAGGCCAGACAAAACGCCTTCTCAAGCTGAGAATAGCAGAACATAAAGCCGCCATTAGGAACGGCAACCTGGACTACTCCATCGCCAGGCATTACAAAGAAAAAAATCATGGTTCAGCCTCCTCTCTCAAATTTATAGGAATTGAAAAAATACAAGCTAATCCAAGAGGGGGTAACATAGTCAACCAACTTCTCAGACGAGAGTCCTTCTGGATCCATGAGCTAAATACAATTGAACCGTTTGGCCTGAACGAAACCCAGGATTTTAGTTGTTTTCTGTAACTGTATAACTTTGTGATTGTATATGAATTCCTGTCTCTCTTCTCAGATCGGTGTCCTAGGGAGAGATGAGCCACTGAGCCACTATGCCCCCTGACACTCACCCCCTCCCCTTTAGCAATTGAGGGAGATACAGGTCCTCTACTTCTATACTAAAGTGGAGCTTAACCTTTTTTATTTCCAATTGCTGTAATTCTTATTATTGTCCTTTTCTAAATCGAATTTGAGCTTAACTTTGTAATTGTTTGCATTGCTGTAACTCTTAGATTAATGTTGTAGGTCCTCCTTTTCTAAATAGAATTTGAGCTTAAGCTTGTAACTGTTTGCATTGCTGTAACTCTTAGATTAATGTTGTGGGTCCTCCTTTTCTAAATATAATTTGAGCTTAACATTGCATTGCTCTAACTCTTATTGTATAGGTCCTCCTATTCTTTGTAGATTTTGAGCTCAACCTTCGAATGTGCTCATTTCTGTAACTCTGACATTGCTACAGATTAATGCTATCTTATGTCCTTGCTTTTTAACTTGAACAATATTATTATATATCGCCATTCCTTTTTTGATATTGTATTTACTTTGTTGTCCATTATATTATGTATTTTTCTACAACCTGTAAAAAGAAAAAAATTGTGATTTCCTAATTGGTCATGTGACCAATTAGGTCCTGTTACTACTTAGGCTCACCTGGGCCCTCATGGTTGTATGAGCAAACCTGATGAAGCTGCTACAGCGAAACGCGTTGTTTGCTGAATAAATCACAGTAAATGTGTGTGTGTGTGTGTGTGTGTGTGTGTGTGTGTGTGTGTGTGTGTGTGTGTGTGTGTGTGTGTGTGTGTGTGTGTGTGTGTGTGATAACATGTGGAATAACATTGCATAGTGTGCCTCTGACAAACTATGGATTTACTTTGGAAATCTGATGGCTTATGTTGTCAGATATGAATGTATTTCTACACTGTTTTATACTATTGATATTCACATCAGGACTAACCGAGCATTCCTGCAGTTCCTCACAGCTGGGATCAATCTGCGTTTTCCCTCCACTGACGTGTTGTATGCCTTCAGGTCCAACACATCCAGAACCGTATCTGCCATCTGCAGCATGTAGGCCAGAGCTGAGCAGTGGATCTCAGAAAGTTCCTTCTCTGATCTGTTCTCTGACTTCAGGAACTCTTGGATCTCCTGATATACTGACTCGTCTTTCATCTCCATCAAACAGTGGAAGATGTTGATGCTTCTGTCAGGAGAGAAATTGTATGTGTTCATCTCCTTCAGGTTGCTGATCGCTCTCTGGATTTCCTCTGGTCTGCTCTTTGTCTGACCTAGCAAGCCTCCTAAGAGTCTCTGGTTGGACATCAGTGAGAGGCCATGAAGGAAGCGGACAAAGAGGTCCAGGTGGCCATTTTTGCTATACAATGCTTTGAACATTGCTGTCTTCAGGAAGGCTTCCAATTTACTTGTGCCATATCGACCCCAGTCATTTCGCAGGAATTTGTCCAGTATCATCTCATGTGTCAAGATTCTTCTGTTTGTGTAGCAGTGGAACATGTAGACTGCAGCGAGAAACTCCTGGATGCTCAGATGAACAAAGCAGTAGACCATTTTCTGGAAGAGCACACACTCTCTTTTGAAGATCTCTGTGCACACTCCTGAGAACACTGAGGCCTCTCTGACATCAAGACCACACTCCTCCAGGTCTTCTTGGTAGAACAGGAGGTTGCCTGTCTGCAGATGTTCAAACGCCAGCTTCCCCAGCTTCAGAAGAACGTCCCTGTCAGTCTCTGTCAGCTCCTGCTGACTCATCTCATGTCTCTCATCATACTTCTGCTTCTTCCTCTTTGTCTGAACCAGCAGGAAGTGTGAGTACATCTCAGTCAGGGTCTTGGGCATTTCTGCTCTCTGGTCTGTAATCATGTGCTGCAGAACTGTATCAGTGATCCAACAGAAGACTGGGATGTGGCACATGATGCGGAGGCTCCTGGATGCCTTGATGTGTGAGAGGATTCTGCTGGCCTGCTCCTCATCATTGGATCTCCTCCTGAAGTACTCCTCCTTCTGGAGGTCTGTGAACCCTCGTACCTCTGTTACTCTGTCAACACATGTAGGAGGGATCTGATTGGCTGCTGCAGGTCTGGAAGTTATCCAGTGGAGAGCAGTGGGAAGCAGATTCCCCTTGATGAGGTTTGTCAGTAGCACGTCTACTGATGATACCTGTGTGACATCTGACACAACCTCGTTGTTCTGGAAATCCAATGAAAGTCTGCTTTCATCCAGGCCGTCAAAGATGAACACAACCTTACAGACAGAGAGCTTCTCTTCTGTGAGCGCCTGTAATGTTGGATGGAAAACATGGAGCAGCATGAGAAGACTGTACTGCTCATCTCTGATCAAGTTCAGCTCCCGGAATGAAAGCAGAATCACAAGACTGACATCTTGATTTTCCAAGCCCTCTGCCCAGTCCAGAGTGAACTTCTGCACTGAGAAGGTTTTTCCAATGCCAGCAACACCCATCGTCAGAACTACTCTGATGTGTCTCTCTTGGCCAGGTAAGGGTTTAAAGATGTCATGGCATTTGATTGGAGTGTCATGGAGGGTATCCATCTTGGATGCTGTCTCCAGCTGCCACACCTCATGTTGGGTATTAACCCCTTCACTCTGTCCCACTGTGATGTAGAGTGTCGTGTAGATCCTGTTGAGGGGGGTTCCAGTTCCTGCTTCAGCTGTTCCCTCTGTCACAAATTCACATCGCCTTATCAGAATGATCTTATGCTCATTTACAAACTCCTGGAGAGCACCGTCCACTGGAAGAGAAGACGCAATATGCAAGTGTTTAATAAATGTGCGATTATTTCCTCATTAAAACATTTTTCTTAGACAGAACTCTTACTTTGTGAGATGCTGGTTTGAATGGGTGTCTGCAGTCCAGGTCTTGTTTTGGATATGTTTCCACACTGGGGACAGGTGGAGTCTCCTGATGAACCAGACTGGTCCAAGTATGAGGTGATGCACTGTCTGCAGAACCAGTGTCCACAGCTGGTAGAGACTGGATCCCTAAGGACCTCCTGACTGTTAGGATGACGTCGTCATTCCTACTTTGACGTCGTCATTCCGACTATGATGTCATCGATCACTGATGATGTCATGGTTCATAAGTGTCTTTCATGCCTTTCGCTAGTGATGTCATAGCACAGGTGATGTCATGTCTCTGATGATGTCACAAACGGTATGATGTCATAGCACAGGTGGTGTCATGCTCGGATCTATAAAGGCCTGTTCCGGCAGGCTCTGGCCAGTGATTCATAATCTAAATTAGGATCATACCAATCTCAAGCAACGTCTGCAACCTGCAACCAACTGTTCCCAAACCCCGAACAGTGCAGCTCCCAGCTTTCAAGCTACCAAGTTCCACAGCACCCCGGCTTCTCCAGACCTACCAAGTTTCCCGTGGTCATCAACTACCCGCGATTAGATCCACACTTCTCACTCCGATCCTGACAGTATGAATCACTCTGAAATGGATCTAGCGGGCAAATCTCTCACCCCAATCAAGGAGGAGGCCCCCAATCACTCTAAAGCGGATCCAGCAGACACACTCCCGCCAGTCAAGGAGGAGGCTCCTGAGACCCCAGTTTCCCCGCCGGCCACGTCAGGTGGTCCACCAGACGACTCCCTCCAAACAGCACTGATTTCTACTATTTCTGGCCTGGGCGCGCGACTCGCGGAGATGCAACGGGAGCAGGCGCTCCTCGATGACATCCTTCGGGACGTAGCTTCCAAGGCTTCCCAAGCCGATGATCGGCACGCCCTCATGGTCGAGGAGAGTCAAGTTCAGGCTTCCAAGGCCGAGGACCTGTACGCCCTCCTGGCAAGACGGCTAGATCATCTCGACCAGGGGGGCATTGCGCAGCCTTCTGCCCTCCCTGCCCCCGCTTTCGAGCGATCAGTCGCCCCAACGCCAGTCACCCGGCCGGTCGCTTCAGCTGACCCACCAGGCGGTCAGCTGGATATCGCCACTCATCCTGATACCTTCACTCATCCTGATGTCTCCACTCGTCCTATCACGTTCGGAGACTTCCATGTCATACTTAAGCACCTAGATCGAAGGCTAGATCGTCTCGATAGAAGGCTAGATCGTCTCGAAGGGCTAGGCCCCCAGGGTGTCACCCCGCAGCCTCTGCAAGACCTCGCACTTGAGTCAAGACGCCTGATTGCCCACCAGGAAAAAGCAATCCAGGCTCTGGCTTCCGCAGCCGCTGATCGGCACGCCCTCTTGATTGGCCGGCTAGATCGTCTCGAAGCCCCAGCTTCCGAGCGCACCGCCGTTCCGGAGGTTTCCAGACCTGCTACTCCCCCGCCCACAGCGGTCGTTGCTTCTAGCTCTGCCTCTCGGCCGCCTCCAGCTGCTAAGGGCATATTCTGGGGGGGAGTTCGCGTCATCCCAGAGCAGGGGCAGCCACATTCGAGTCCCAGCAGCCATCTGTACCGTGATCCGACCGGCAGGGTTCGCATCACACCAGAGGAGAGGCAGCGCCGTTTGGACACCCGGAGCTGCCTGTACTGTGGTCGAGCCGGGCATTACCTCTCCTCCTGCTCCCGGCGTCCAGTAAGTGGTCCCACCGCTCGCCGGCCCGTGGTACTCTCAGTAGATCAAGACTCTACGTGTACAGCCGAAAGATCTGTACGGTTGGGTAGCGCTCCCTGCAGGACCCAGGAGTGGCAGTGTGTCTCCAAGAGGGTTAACGAGTTGGAGAGGACTGTCGACCGTCTCATTGGGAAGCTCAATCGCTGCCTGCAGATCGGCTCCGTCCCCCCGCAGGGGGCCTCCGAGTCTGCTGGCCCTGAGGCACAACCTGTGGACCTGCCCCTCGCCGAGTCTGAACCTGTACCTGAGGCACAACCTGTGGACCTTCCCCTCGCCGAGTCTGAACCCGTACCCCAGCAGCAGCCAATTCCTGTCCTTGACCAACAACTCATGCTGGACCAACAACTCATGCTGGGAGGCTCCCGTAGTGTCGTCAGCCCTCGGTCAAGAACAAGAAGAAATAAGAGGCGTTTAAAGGAGGAGACGGTGAGTGACCTCCCCAAACTACAGGTCGGGAGGGCAGGCCTCGCTGTGTCAGATCCCCCTGCGGCTCTGCCTTCGGAGACGGCGGCATTTGACCCTTTTGATGGTCCCCAGCCTCCCATGTTTGGATCGTGCCCCGGGGGATGGCCGGTCCCAGAGGATCCACCAGACCCGGTGGAAGTTCTATCCACGTATCGGTCCATCTATGGCTTCGATATCCTGTATTAGGGAGGAGCACCTCCACTGTCCTGCACCCCCTTTGGGGTCTGACCACCTGCATCTAACCACCTGCTGAAGAGCACCTCACTCTCTTACACCCCCTTTGGGGCCTAACCACCTGCGTCTAACCACCTGCGGAAGAGCACCTCCACCAGAACCTACGGATTTTTTGTCTCCCAGATGCCATCCTTGATGGCCTCATTGGACGCCAGGTGACGTCCCTTGAGGGGAGGGTACTGTTAGGATGACGTCGTCATTCCTACTTTGACGTCGTCATTCCGACTATGATGTCATCGATCACTGATGATGTCATGGTTCATAAGTGTCTTTCATGCCTTTCGCTAGTGATGTCATAGCACAGGTGATGTCATGTCTCTGATGATGTCACAAACGGTATGATGTCATAGCACAGGTGGTGTCATGCTCGGATCTATAAAGGCCTGTTCCGGCAGGCTCTGGCCAGTGATTCATAATCTAAATTAGGATCATACCAATCTCAAGCAACGTCTGCAACCTGCAACCAACTGTTCCCAAACCCCGAACAGTGCAGCTCCCAGCTTTCAAGCTACCAAGTTCCACAGCACCCCGGCTTCTCCAGACCTACCAAGTTTCCCGTGGTCATCAACTACCCGCGATTAGATCCACACTTCTCACTCCGATCCTGACACTGACACAATGCACAGCAGGGCAGCTGCTCCATCACAACACCATGACTCCTCTTCCTCTTTCTGTGGAGATGGGCAGAATTCATTGTGACTCAATAGGAATAATTGTCCTCATTGCATCTTTGAATATTGTCAACATAGCATCATGCGACCACAACCATATAACATTTACTTTCACATTTCTATCGCTCAGACGCTCACCATAGTTGTAGTTTATTAAACCAACACGGCACAAATTTACAACAATTTACCCATCATGGATAAATGTCACTGTGGTGATCATGGATGAATGCAACATTACAGCATTTTTTCTGCTTTATTTCATGTGAATATGGTGTATACTAGGGCTGGGGTGACTCATCGATGTCATCAATGTCAACGATTTAGTAAATACGTGGATTTTCACAACTTGCATCAATGGTTGTGTCCGGTCAAAGTATGACAGAAAAAAACTTGCCCATGATCATCTAAAGTGTGGGAGTATTACACAGAGACCCAACAATGTGGCACTCTGTAAGCTATTGACAGAAGCTAAAACGCTAACAGATGAAAGCCTGAAAAGTTAAAGTTAGACACTTGTAGCAGTAACTTCAGCAGAGCTCTCTCTGTTGTGTGTGATGCTAGCTTCTGGGTAAACATGGAGAGATCGTGAGTTCTCATTGATCTCGTCTAGCAGCAGTATGTGCCTTCGAACTCGTGCCTTCGAGCTTGTGCACCGACTTCAGAAGGGGTGCGCATTAACGTGAACGTGACTTTGAGCTCATCGGCTACAGTGAAGATTTCAACAACAAAACTAGAACGACCGCACCGCGGATATATGCCTCCGCCAACAAGTCAGCAGTTGACATGCATTTCTGTCCAGACTTTGACGTTTGACCCAAATGTGAAGACATTTGGTCAAGGTGTTACTGAGATATTTTTTATTAAATTTTTTATTTAACCTTTATTTAACCAGATAAGACCCATTGACACAAGATCTCTTTTACAAGGGCGAACTGGCCAAGAGGCAGCAACAACAGATATGGCATTACCAAGCTTGAAAATGGTGTTTGTGAGGTCACAGTGACCTTGATCTTTGACCACAAAAATGTAATCAGTTCATCCTTTTGTCCAAGTGGACGTTTGAGGTAAATAAGATGAAATTCCGTCAAGGCATTCCTGAGATCTCACGTTAACGAGCATGAAACGAGTGGTCGTGATGTCACAGTAACCTTGAACTTTGACCACCAAAATCTAATCAGTTCATCCTTAAGTCCAAGTGGACGTTTGAGGCAAATTGGAAGACATTTCGTGAAGGCGTTCTTAAGATATCGCTTTAACAAGCTTGAAAATGGCATTTGTGAGGTCATGGTGACCTTAAGCTTTGTCCTTTGACCACCAAAATCGAATTAGTTGATGCTTGAGTCCAAGTCGACGTTTGAGCCAAATTGGAAGATTCCATCAAGCCTTTTTTGAGATATCGCATTAACGCACATCAGACATATATACGTACGTACGTACAACCCGAATTCATAATGCCTCCGGCCTGGCTATCGCCGGTGGAGGCATAAAAAGGGTATAAAGGATGTCTTCAAGTCAACTTGGGATTTCGGACGTTTCGAAGATTTACAACTTTGATTTATGATGGACTGCTAAAGTTGAGGTTGTGCAATGTTTTGGTATTACTCCTGAAAGTGACTTAAACGGGTACATTGTTTCATGTATGTTGTTGTTGATTTGCTAAACTAGATTATCAGGTCACTACACAGCCTTCAAATCTAGTTTGGTGAGACTCCGGCCCGGTATTGTGCTGTGTGTGTTCTGGGCTTTTATTTTGAAGGTCTGCATGGGTATCAGTGATGTCACTTGAGCAATTGTGATGTCATCAGTGATGTCACTCAAGCAGTTGTGATGTCATCAGTGATGTCACTCGAGCAACTGTTATGTAGTATAGACCAAATCAGCGGGATGTTTACATTTACTTCCGGGTACCCCTGAGGTCCACACATTATAATGGCGGTGGACGGCACAAACTGACGTGTTGAAGACAAAAACAGACAAAGAAGACAAAAATGGTTCGTCCGTGTTGTGTTGTTGTTTAATATCATTCATAACAACACTTTCACTAACGTTAGTGGAGACCAGACTAGCTAATTTACCTGTTGGACCAGACTAGAGTAGACTTGAAGCTAAATTAAATTGACGTGGCGTCAGTATCTCTGTCTGTACCAGGCTTTCTCGCCGAGAAGAAGAGCCTGGTGACGCGAGGTTACTCTGTAACGTTAACGACTGCAAAAAAACTGCGAGTTTGACAGACAAACAAACGTTATTAGCTAGCTAACACTACATAAAACAAACACAGAAGAAAGGCTAGATACGTCGGACAAGCATGTTTACCAACCGTTTAACCATTTAAATTGAAAGTAGTCGGCTGAAAACAACGAGAGGGTTTGACAGCATTTATTTGACAACACGCACATTTAAACCTGCCGCCTTCCCCAAGTGGTACCCGGAAGTAAATTTGTTTACATGGTGACGTCACGGTGATTTGGTCTATAAGCCGATGCACGATGGCGCCTAGGTGGGTGGGCGGTGTCTGTCAGTCATGATTTTGAGATCCCGCAGAGTGGGCGATTTCCATAACTGCAGCCATGGCGCATCATCTCCAGAGTCTCCAGCCTACGAATCGAGCGGCACCAGGCGCTATGGGCGTTTAAAAAAAAAAAAAAAAAGTTGAACATTTGGAGGAAAAGCACACTGCTCGTCTTTTCACTCCTCCTACATTTTCTCCTCCCAGAGGGATCCTCAACCTCCGCTGCTGCCAGAATTGGCAATAATCTGGCTTTCATGTTGACACTGAACAACATCAAACAGATGAAACCAGCTGGCTACCGCCCATGTGGTCATTGTGTTCTAAACTGTACTGCACACAACTACAGGGGAAAACAAAACAAAGCGCAAAAATACGGCTCCGTGCGCTGTTTTGTGCGCAATGGAAGCACTCTCGACATGATTTCCATAGCGTTCTTACTGAAAAAAGCGTGTTGTGTGTGAACGCCACCTAAGAACGCTGTGTCTTTTTCAAACTGCCAAACTTGATTAAATCCCAAAAGGTAACAAAACAACATAAGTGAATAGAAATACAGAGAAATTACAGATTTCAGTTCAACGCTACAATCCTCCTCAGTGTTTAATGTAACAATACAGTGAAACATATCAAACTGATAGAGCAGTGTTTTGCCTTCTATCAGGTTCCATCAGGTAGACTCATACAGTAGTATAACAGTCCTCTTACCTTGTGTCAGAAGGTCCAGGTTCATTACTGAAGAGTGGAGGACTGTCTTTAGACCAGTCAGTCTTCACAGACAGACAGCTGAAGAGTGGAGGACTATCTTTAGACCAGTCAGTCTTCACAGACAGACAGCTGGGTACTGGAGACTCTGCTCTCTGCCTGTGGTACTGACCTCTGGAAACACAAATGTTGTATACATATATCATCGTTAGTTCAGGACTTCCCTACAATCAATCAATCATTGAAAATATTAGATTAAAAAACTTTAAAGTCCCTGGAAACCAAAGATACAGTAAATGTGTTTTGAGTCTGTAACCCCCCAGGAAAATTTGTTATTAACCGCCCAGTCATATTTGAACTGAATTGAATGTCGCCAAGTATATAAAACTAGGCTATGGGCCCTATCTTGGTACAGGCGATATTCCCTATTTGCGCTTGCGTACCTGTTTGCGTGCCTTAATGATAGCAGTCTGCCTTGCGCAAGTGTCCAGGTGTTATGCTGAGTTTTGCTTCCCCGGCCGGCAGCAGCTAAACCCATCCCCACCTCACGGGAGCATATTGTAATGATTTATACAGAAATGTAACTTTTTAAAAGTGATACAATTGTCTGGGTAGACGTGACCTCCCTGTTTTCTAAGTTAAAACAGCCGCGAAATATGGTGGGCATGCAGTTCTCGGTGGGGATGCGGAAATGTTCACGGCACATGCCGCACGCGCAAATTAGAGCCGTGCCAAATCATCCTGGCCCTCAAAATGCCAGCGCAAACAGGATTTGGGTGATCTTAAGCACCAGAATTATTCACAGGTTTGGCCAGGCAATGCCTGGGCATTACATCAGTCAAACCAATCAGATTCCCATCTCGCAATCGCTGTGTTTGCGGGAGGCCTGCAATATGCTGTAATTCTTTCCATGCGTAATAGAGTGGACTCACTCGTGCCGAGGACAGAGAGAGATGGAGAGAGCTTGTTGACAGATCGTCTGTGGTGCCAACGACTCGGAATGAAGAATGAAGGCTGAGTCTCGTGCCAAGGCTAATACAGTAGTATAACAGTCCTCTTACCTTGTGTCAGAAGGTCCAGGTTCATTACTGAAGTTTAGAGGAGGATAATCTTTAGACCAGTCACTCTTCATAGACAGACAGCTGGGTACTGGAGACTCTGCTCTCTGTCTGTGGTACTGACCTCTGGAAACACAAATGTTTTATACATATCATTATAGAATTCCCTACAATCAATCATTGAAAATATGTATTAGATAATAGAAATATAAAATGAGATTCCTGCAATATTTTGAAAAAGTACAACATGCTTAGTTTTGAGAGTTGTATTCAGTTTTCCTATCAAAAATGTTTTAATTTTACCCCACGTCGCTCCCTTTTTACTCAGAGGTCCACAATGGAATTGATGATATTTTAAATGTATGAATTCCTGCTGGGCAGATGTATACATATCTTTTTATGAATTATCAAATGAATCCAATCAGCCTATTCTAATATGTATTCTAATATGTTGTTGTTACAGACCACCAAGTTCCAACATAGATTATTTAGATAAAATATGCACTAAGCTTCAAAAAGTTACTGATTCTGATTACGATATAATATTTGCAGCAGACATGAATATAGACTGGTTTTGTGGTAAGTGCTCCTTAACTCATTCAGGGCCAGTTTAGGACTGCCAATATTTAGCACAGGCCAAAGATTTTCATAATTGTTGGTCATCTTTCAAGACCCACAGTAAATTATCTATTAGCACCAGAGTGATTTGCAATACCTCAAAATGAAGATGTACGTCTCTGGGTTCACCAGGAAAAAAAAAGTGAGCTTTTAGCATGTTCTGTACTCTACTTATAGCCATTTATATACACCCTGTTTTCCCCCAAATGGTCTCCCTGAGAAAATAAACAGGAGAAAAGGCAATTTTTGTAAAAGGGCACAATCTCAGACAGAACTCACTCTCAATTCTTTTATTTTGAACTGTATTGACATCAGACATATAAATATTATTCGTTAGGACACAAATGACAAAAAAAAAAAATATATATATATATATATATATATTGTAACACTGGAGGACGTGGGATGGGGGTGTGGGTGTGTGCTATTGGAGGGGGGTGCTCCGTAGGGGTATATGCCGGTGGGTCAACGGGGTGGGACCAGGGGGAAGTTTTAGGTGCGACACCGTGCTGTTGTTGTTGTTCCGGTAGAGTCTGAAAGGAGAGACACGTTACTGCACCGTCTGAGAGACATGCTACAAGTAGTATTATGTAGGCTACCGAAACCGGCTGTTGTTTATATAAGTTTCGGAGCGCCTCCAACTCCCGGGTTACTCTGTGAGCTGCGGCAGGGAATAAATAACACTCACGTGAGGTAAAAGTGTAACTTGTCTGTCTCTGTCTATCTGCTAGCTTAGTTAGCCACACCGCAATGCTACATTGGTGTCAGAGGTGTGGATTTTTTTACACACGTCGCCTGTGGCTAACAGAAAGCAGATAAGGACGAGGGAGTGTTAAAGAAAAACGAACATTTAAGAAGAAAAAAAAAAAAAAAAAAAAAAACGAAGATAATAAATATAAGCAAAGAGAAGAAGAGGAGATAAAAGATAGAAGAGGAGAGAAGAAAGCATGGCGGGATATGGAGTACCGTCATCTGTCCAACCAGAACCCAGAGTGAAGCTGCTGGATGCATCACGGCCGGCTGGCCTGGAGCGGGGTGAAGAGGAGGAATGGACGGAGGAGCTACGTGCAGAGGGGTGGAGCGTGGAGGTAGGGGAGCGGAGAGGAGCTTCTCGAGCGGATGATAACGGGGACGCAGAGAATGGACATGAGGGGGGTATGTTTGGACATTTGGGGGGGGGTGAGATATGGTGCGGGGGGGAGGCCTGGCGGCTTTAATATTCACAGCACACCCGTACAGCCTGTGTTTTATAGCCCAGTTGTTAGCCGAGCTGGGGGCCCTGAGACTGTCAATGTGAGCTACACCATCCCTCCGCCTAACCAGCCTGCCTGTTCCCACAACGGGCAGACAGACAACACTACGATGTTGACTAGTGCATTCACCAGTGCGCTGGCGGGGGCTCTGGCCGGGATGATTCCGACCACCGCCGCGGCGCCCTATCGGGGGGGGGACACAGTGAGAGTGGGTCGTTATGATGGTGGTCCTGGGTGGGAGACATACTGGACACAATTCCGGCTCATAGCCAGGGCTAACCGGTGGAGCGAGGCTGAGAGCGCGGTTCAGTTGGCTGCAGCCCTGGAGGGGGAGGGGAGACGGGTCCTGTTGGATCTCTCGGAGACGGAGTTGGCCAACCCCCAGGCAATAGCGAAGGCAATAGAGCGACAGTTTGGGGAGCCTACATCCAAATCTGCTGCCCGCCAACAATTCAACGAGAGGAGACGCGGGGATGGAGAGAGGCTGGGCGTGTATGCAGCTGATCTACGCCACCTGGCCCGTAAGGCATTCCCAGAGTTCAGCGAGGAGCACCGATTCATACTAGCCAAAGAGGCTTTTATCAGTGGACTGACCCCTGACAGACTGCGGGAGCAGGTTTGCCTCAGCAACCCTCCCTCGTGGGATAGCGCATTGGAGCGCGCACAGGAAGTGGAGCAGGTACTCACTGAAGGACGGGTTAGGAGACCCCAGCAGTTTCCCCCACCTAGACCCCCTGCACAGGCACAGTTCCCTAAAAGCCTCAGGACGGACGGAGAATCACAGTTTTTCCCAGCTAGACCCCCTGCACAGGCACGGTTCCCTCAAGCCCTCAGGACGGACGGAGAATCGCTGTTTCCCCCAGCTAGACCCTCTGCACAGGCACAGTTCCATCAAACCCCCAGAACGGACAGAGAATCGCAGCATGGCTGGACAGAGGCACAGGACCGCGTCTGTTGGCGATGTGGTGAGAAGGGGCACATCCAATACAACTGCTCCTTAGCCATGGACTCCAGACCCCAGCGGGAGCACCTGCCGGGAAACGAGAGGGGGGCGGAGTAGGAAGAGGTTACTCCGCCCCGGACCTGACACATTATCTGCCATCGCCGGGCCTTAACAACTGTCTGGCTGAAGAGTGCACAGGGGCCCCTCAAGGGCCTGAAGTAGCAAGGGTGAAGGCTTCAATCAACGGGAGGCATGTTATGGCCTTAGTGGACTCCGGGTCCTCGGGGACATTCATTCGCACAGATCTTTTAGGGGAGGAGCTGCAAGTGAGTCCTAATGTCCGCCCCTTCCTCACAGCGACGGGGGACAGGGCTCACACACTGGGTCAGCATGCAGTGGTGGTGCAGGTAGGGGAACAGAGTTTTCCATGTCGCATGTGGGTGGCCGATATCCGTGAACAGTGCATTCTGGGGTTTGATTTCATGAAGGTTAATGGGGGGGTGGTAGATTGGCCACGGGGGACAGTGACATTTAAAGGCGGCACACCACAGCCTATGTTGTGGGGGGGGGGCCCGGGACACAGATACGGGGGATAACAGGGATTTAAGAGAGTCAGCCTCAATGGGGGCGTGTCCGGGGGAAGCACAGACAGAGCACGTAGCGGATATAAAGGAAAGGCCGTTGCAGCCGGTGGGGGAGCACGATGCTCTGATGAGGGACCAAACACATGAGGGGGGGCTCAATATGTCCCCTCCAGAAGAGGAGACCCCTGCAGAGCCCTCATGGGAGGCCCTACCCCAGCGGAGTCGCCGACCGATTGGAGTTCCTGCGGCTGAGACAGTGGCCGTGTGCGGAGCGGTGGTTTCCCCCACTCCCGACCCCCGGGAGGAAACCGTAAAGACAGTGTGGGAACAGAACAGAGAGGGACTCTCGGAGATGGAGCAGCGGCAGTTGCACGATGTGCTCTGGGAGTATCGGTCCGTTTTCTCCACCTCCCCCACAGACTTGGGACGGACGCAATTGATTGAGCACGACATAGACACGGACAAGGCTCACCCCATCAGACAGCGGCCGCGGCGTATCCCGCTGAAGAGGCAGGCAGCAGCACAAAAGTGTTTGGAGGAAATGCGGGCGGCTGGAGTGATTGAGCCCTCAAACAGCGCATGGGTCTCACCGGTAGTCATGGTGCCAAAGAAAGATGTGGATGATTTGCGTTTCTGTGTGGATTTCCGGCCAGTGAATGACGTGACCGTCAAAGACTCCTACCCCCCACCCCGAGTCGACGATGCACTGGATGGAATAAGGGGCTCTGCTTGGTTCTCGTCGTTGGACCTAAAGAGCGGATACTGGCAGGTGCCACTGTCAGCGGCAGCCCGGCCCAAGACAGCTTTCACCACAGGCTCGGGATTATGGCAATTCACAGTGATGCCTTTCGGGCTGTGCAACGCGCCAGCGACCTTTGAAAGACTTATGGACTGAGTTTTGGCTGAGGTGCCCGCACAGAACAGAGAGATCTACCTTGATGATGTCCTGATACACGGACCGGACTTCCACACCGCTCTGGGGGCGCTTCGCCTGGCCTTCTCCAAGATACAGCAGGCGGGGTTAAAATTGAACCCGGGGAAATGCAAGTTCCTGCGCAGAGAGCTCATCTTCCTCGGCCACAAGCTGAGCGGGGAGGGAGTGAGTACAGTGGAGAAGAAGACTTCTGCGGTTCGGGACTGGCCAATGCCAACAAGCGTATCAGAGGTTAAGTCGTTTGTGGGTCTGGCGGCCTACTACAGACGATTTATTCCGGGGTTCTCGACGGTGGCGGCGCCCCTAAATTTCCTGACCAAAGATCATGTACGCTTCACGTGGGGCCCCGAGCAACAGCAGGCATTCGACGCACTCAAGGCCGCTCTGTGTCAATCCCCAGTGCTGATGACTCCGGATCCTGATGGAGAGTATCTGTTGGATACAGATGCGAGCAGAGATGCCCTGGGAGTGGTGCTCGCCCAGGTCACCCCTGAGGGGGAACGAGTGATCGCTTATTACAGCAGGGCATTCAATAAGGCAGAGCGGAACTAATGTGTGACCCGGAGAGAGCTGCTGGCAGTGGTGGACGCAGTGAAACATTTCAAGTACTACTTGTGTGGGATCCACTTCACGGTTCGGACAGACCACGCATCACTCAAGTGGCTCATGTCCTTCAAGGAGCCGGAGGGACAAGTGGCGAGGTGGATAGAGAAGCTGCAGGAGTACAACTTCTCTATTGAGCACAGAAGAGGAACCGTCCATACCAACGCGGATGGGCTCTCGAGACGGCCATGCGGGACCGACTGCTCTCACTGCAACCGTGCGGATGCAAGGGAGGGGAGAGCAGAGCTCTGTATGGCTCTGCGGCTTGACGACCCGATACACTGGGCCGGGGAACAGGACGCTGATCCGGAACTGAGGGTGGTGCTTGGGTGGTTGGCGGAGAATCGGAGACCAGAGTGGCCCGACATTGCAGCCGCAGGTCCTTCATTACGGGGGCTGTGGTCACAATGGGAGGGCTTGGCGCTGAAGGATGGTGTGCTCTGCAGGCGGTGGAAGGAGCCGAGTTCGGGCCGGGAGAAATGGCAGGTGGTGGTGCCTAAGGGCCGGCAGGAGGAAGTGCTGCAGTTCAGTCACGGCCGTCAGGGGGTGGGACATTTCGGGGAGAACAAAACACTCAATAAGGTCAGAGAGACATTCTATTGGAGCACTTGCAGGAGGGATGTGCAGGCATACTGCCAGAAATGTGACCCCTGTGTGGCCCGCAAAGGTCCCACGGGACGAAGCAGAGCTCCATTACAGCAGTACCAGGTGGGGGCGCCCATGGACAGAGTGGCTGTAGACGTGCTGGGGCCATTTCCACGCACCCCGCGGGGTAGCCGGTTTGTGGTAGTCGCGATGGACTACTTCACAAAATGGCCGGAAGCCTACGCCGTTCCGGATCAAGAGGCGGCTACGGTATGTGAAGTGCTGATTGAAGGGATGTTCAGCCGGTTCGGGGTCCCCACTGAGCTGCACTCGGATCAAGAGAGGAATTTTGAGGCGAAACTGTTTGCGGAGATGTGCAGACAGTTGTCCATACACAAGACCCGTACGACACCACTCCACCCTCAGAGCGACGGGTTGGTGGAGAGGTTCAATCGCACTCTGGGGGTACAGCTGGCCCTGGTGGTGTCTAAAGATCAGAAAGACTGGGACTTGCAGCTGCCGCTGGTCCTTCTGGCATGTCGCTCGGCAACCCAGGAGACTACAGGATGTACCCCCGCCCTGCTGATGCTGGGGAGAGAACTCAGAACGCCGCCAGCGTTGGCATATGGACAGCCGCCGGACGCGCCTCAGGTGCCCGCAGGCGTGGAGTATGCGTCTCAACTGAAGGGGAGATTGGAAGTGGCGCACGAGTTTGCTAGGAAGCAATCGGAGATGGCTGGAGTGCGGCAGAAGAGAGGATATGACCTGCACACTAAGGGAACGCATTTCCAGGCAGGGGACTTAGTGTGGGTATATGGGCTGAAGAGGACGAAGGGGAAATCACCCAAGTTGCAGAGCCACTGGGTCGGGCCGTGCTGTGTGTTGGAACAGATGGGGGAGGTGACCTACAGGACGAAGATGGCTCCGCGGGGGCGGGTGGTGGTGCTGCACCGCGATCGTCTGGCGCCGTACCGAGGGACGGGCCAGGCTGCTGATGGGAGGCCAAACAGGACGCCGCCGCAGTCACCGGGGGAGGGGGGTCAACTGGCGCCTCAACAGTCCCCGGGGGGTCTGCAAGCGCCCCCTGAACCGCCGCGGATGGACAGTCCAAGTACGCCTCGGAGGAGAGGGGGGTTGAGCGAGAACAATGGGGGGAATGGAACTGTGGGAGGGGCTAGGCCCAGGAGACTGCGAAGGGCACCCCAGCGTTATGCGGATTATGAAGTGGAGGGCCTCGGGGGCGAGGAGTATTAAAAGGGGGGGGCTGTGTAACGCTGGAGGACGTGGGATGGGGGTGTGGGTGTGTGCTATTGGAGGGGGGTGCTCCGTAGGGGTATATGCCGGTGGGTCAACGGGGTGGGACCAGGGGGAAGTTTTAGGTGCGACACCGTGCTGTTGTTGTTGTTCCGGTAGAGTCTGAAAGGAGAGACACGTTACTGCACCGTCTGAGAGACATGCTAGAAGTAGTATTATGTAGGCTACCGAAACCGGCTGTTGTTTATATAAGTTTCGGAGCGCCTCCAACTCCCGGGTTACTCTGTGAGCTGCGGCAGGGAATAAATAACACTCACGTGAGGTAAAAGTGTAACTTGTCTGTCTCTGTCTATCTGCTAGCTTAGTTAGCCACACCGCAATGCTACAATATATACACATGAAGTGCTTTTTTTTTTACATTCAACAATACAGTTTACTCGGTGTGAGTGAGTGTGCAGACAGACAGACAGACAGACAGACAGACAGACAGACACACCGACAGACAGACAGACAGACAGACAGACAGACAGACAGACAGACACACACACACACACACACACACACACACGATCCCCCTTTTAGATTTCTAACCCCACATAGGATAAGCAATAACCACGCCCTGTGGCGCTGGGATTGGCCAGGAGCAACACTGGAGGGCACGCAGCCCAGCGATTTCATGAACCAACTGAATAGCTCTTGAGAAAGGACAGCGGGCTGCTGTGACTGCCGCTTCTGCCTTGTGTGTTTATTTTGTTTTGTTCTGGTCCACCAGTCCTCGTCCCTGTCTCCCTGTCATATCCTCCCTGCTATCTGATCGTTCCCGTTTTCCCCTCGGCTATTCAACACGTCCTCACCGCCCTCGCAAACTGATCGATCATTTCCTCATTCCTCCGATGATCAAACACATCTCTTGATTACTTTCTCCCGTTTTCTCCCGGCTGGCACAGAGGAAGGCGACTCCAGCTCGTGCAGCGCGCCGAGGCGCGTTTCAATGGCGTTTCTCCTGTCTGCACAAGGAAGCGTTACCCGTTTTCTGCTTTTCCTCTTGCTCAATTTCAAAACAACAGCTGCGGTATGTGTTTGTTCAAGTTCAAGTTCAAGTTCAAGTAGTTTATTGTCATATGTATAATACAATGTATAATACAATGAAATTCTTTATGCTTTGAGCACCCTCAGCCTTACATACACAGGGACATGGTCACAAAGACCGACAGAAAAAGGGTGTAGACCTACATAACTATGTAGGCTACACGTGATACAGACATGTCTGTACACAGTACGTGTAGACATAACACAAACCACAACAGTGTTCACGTGTTGTCTTAGATGCTAGGGACCTGATACCATGTGACAGGCTGGGGAAGTGTTTTAACTATGCGCTGCACGAATAAAAACAAAAACACGTCAAACACGTCATTGGCCCTCTGGGCTATTCCTGATAACACGTCAAAGACGTCATTGGCCCTGAATGAGTTAAAGAAAAAACTGTGTGATATAGCCTCTGTTTGCAACTTGTCTCAGATTGTGAATATCCCAACCAGAATTAACATCAATAGTGATTTCCTCAACTTGCATTGATCACTTTTTCACGAATGCACATCAAAAATGTTCTAAGGTGGTGTCGATTGCTGTCGGTTTTAGTGACCATAATTTAATTGCTACAACGTTTAAAGCAAAAGTTCCCAAAAGCGGACCAAAGATAATTCATAAAAGAATGTATAAGACCTTTTGTAGTGATACGTTTATTAATCATGTGAAAGAGGTGAATTGGGTGTTGGTTCTGGAAAATAGAGACACAGAGGCGGCATTAGCAAGTTTTACGAGTATATTTACCAAAATATGTGATAAACATGCCCCAATTAAAATAATTACTGTAAGAAAAACTAAAGCCCCCTGGCTTGATGATAAATTAAAAAAACATATGAAAGAAAGAGACGCCCTTAAGGAGTCTGCGGTGACATCAAAATGTCCTGCAATCTGGAAGGAATACCGAACTCTTAGAAACAAAATAACTAAGATGAATAAACAGAGGAAGAAACAGTACTACCAAGTAAGATTTGAAGAATGTAAAAGTGACAGTAAAAACTCTGGAGAACATTAAATGAAGCTATGGGAAGGGACAAAATGGGCAAAACAACTTCATTTATTGAGGTGGATGGGGAGTTTATTACAAAACCAGTTGAAGTTGCAAATTACTTGGTAACACTTTACAATAAGGGTACATTAATTAAGGGTTAATTAATGCTTAGTTAATGCTTAATAAGCATGAATTAACATGAATTAACAGGGTTAGTAAAGCTTAGTAAGCCTTAATTAACCCTTAATTAACATTAACTAATGTGCATTAAGTAAGGGTTGGTTAATGCTTAATAAGCATTAATTAACACACCGTAATTAACATGACTAGTAGTGCTTAATAAGCATCCATTAACCCTTAATTAACGTTAATTTGAGGTTTGCTGGTTCCGTTTCTTTATGTGGCCCTAATTTATATGCATGTTCTATAAGCATTACTTAACTGTAATTAACCATATATTAATGCTGTTTGCGACCCTTATTGTAAAGTTGCAAACATATATCCCTTAAGTAACACTTAATAAAAGCTTGAGTGTGCCTAATAAGCATTACTTACCTGTAATAAACCATGTATTAATGCTCTTTGTGACCCTTATTGTAAAGTTGAAAACATGTATGCCTTAACTAACACTTCATTAATGCATTAATGTGCTGAATAAACATTACTTATCTGTAATTAACCATTTATTAATGCTCTTTGTGACCCTTATTGTAAAGTTGAAAACATGTATGCCTTAACTAACACTTCATTAATGCATTAAAGTGCTGAATAAACATTACTTATCTGTAATTAACCATTTATTAATGCTCTTTGTGACCCTTACTGTAAAGTTGAAAACATGTATGCCTTAACTAACACTTCATTAACACATTAAAGTGCTGAAAAAACATTACTTATCTGTAATTAACCATTTACTAATGCTCTTTGTGACCCTTATTGTAAAGTTGAAAACATGTCTGCCTTAACTAACACTTCATTAACAGATTAAAGTACTGAAAAAACATTACTTATCCGTAATTAAGCATTTATTAATGTTCTTTGTGACCCTTATTGTAAAGTTGAAAACATATATGCCTTAACTAACAGTTCATAAACTTATTAAAGTGCTGAAAAACATTACTTATCCGTAATTAACCATTTATTAATGCTCTGTGTGACCCTTATTGTAAAGTTGAAAACATCCCTTGAATAACAACAAGCGTAAGAGTGCTGAAAAAGCATTACTTAACTGTAATAAACCATTTATTAATGTTCTTTGTGACACTTGGTAAGCTGAAAACATGTATCACTTAAGGAACATTTCATAAAAGCACAAGAGTGCTGAATAAGCATTACTTAACCGTAAATAACCATCTATTAATGCTCTTTAACAATAACAGCGCCCTGGAAGCCGAATCAACAGCCCTCGGAGCAGAGCTTCCGCAATTCCGTTATGATGCGTTGTGATGTGAAAAGCGTCACAGCTGAACATTTTGCCAGAGGATGAATTGGGAGCTCTCAGTCTGGAAAACATGTAGCAAAGGTAAACATTGCCCATCTGCTTATATCAACAAGCATTATAATGATACAAAGTGAGTTGATAATCAGTAAATGAATGCTCTTTGATGACTGTAGCATATGTACTGTAATTCTGAATAATAATAATAATAATAATAATAGAATATTAATATAAATGAGCATGGACAAGTACCAGATTTTCAGAATGACCAGAGCCCTTAAAAATGTATGACAGCAATGAAATTAGACAACACAGAGTTTTGGCTTTTAGCAAGATTATCTTAGTAAGAGTTAGATGAATTTAAAGCCTTTTGTTTGTAAACATGAATTCAGTACTTCAGCTTTTCACAGTTGACAATTTATAATTCCCCAAAAATAATAAAGTGCGCCCACAAATAAAATATGTTGTCCCTTCAGTCCAAAAAATTAAATAAAAAATTGTTTGGGGCCAAAAGTCGATGGGTGTCTGTACGCGTCCCGATGAAGTTCATCCGCTGGACTGTGTGTGTAACGACCGCTCCAGTCGTACAGCAGGGTAGTCCTTGATGCTACTGCAGTGAATGTGTGGATTGCTCTTCTAGATGCTCAGTGGTGGCTCGCCATCCCAGTCGACTGGGAGATCTGTAGTCTCGCTGTATTCCCCTGGATCCTGGGATTCATCCTGGAAGTCCCCGTCTACAAAAATCTGACAAGGTCACACCATTTCTCTCAATTACTATTCTGTAATCAAATCAATTGGTACAGGCGACAATATTTATAAAATTTGTGTAATATCCCAGTAAACCAATAGTAATTCAATCTACAAGCTACAGTGTAGGGATGTTCATCAATAATCGATAATTGATAGTTGAGGAATGAATTCGATCACGTGGAATTTTTTTATCGATTTTTGTTTTTTGCGGACTAGGTTTGGGTGGAATTTGTTCCTCCTCGCCCCACTCCATTGCACAGCCGACTAACGTGAGGTGGAGCTTCATATAGCCTTTAGTTTAAAACAAAACTGTTTTAAACATGTGGAATTCACAACGGCATGCGCCGCGGACACAAACAAACGCACCCAGTGGTCTGTGGACCTCAGCGAGGCTGTTATAACTATGACATTTCGCACACTTCTCTCCTAATTTTCAACAAAGTGTGAGTAGCGGTACACGTGTTTAAGTGAATTCAAGTCATTTTATTTGTTTATAATGTTATGAACTATGAAGTAGCAGCAGTCAGCATGGACTCAGCTAGCCTTTAGCTGCTAACGCCCACCTGAATCAATTCACACACATCTCGGCAAATAATAATATCCACGCGTCGGACTCTGAGAGCAGCTGGATGGAACTCGACCATCAGGACAGATGAGGTTTTTGTCGCGAGTTTATAAGCCTGGAAGCCGCAGCCGGTGAGCTGCCTGAGTTCTACTTTCAAAATGTGAGTACAGTAGCCTAGCTAGCTAGTGTAAGGCTGTGTGACTGTGGTTGTCAACGTTACCGCAGGCGCACTCATGACGTAAGGACGCGCCGAGCTCAGGCCTGTTGATTTGACTCTTGTGCTGTCAGCTAAGCTGGAAGACGCCGATTGCCTTACATCAGGGGTGGCCAAACTTTTTTGGTTGTGGGCCGCATACAGAAAAATATAAGGAGTCGCGGGCCAACCACTATTAAGCGCGTCAGTTTTCGCGGCAAAAAAATTGGACCAGAAAACCCTTCAAAACTTTTATTTCTACCTAAATAAATATATGACACATAGTTTATTGATGCGCTCACCTATTACAATGGGTATTTCTGTATGTTATCAAATTTTATTTTCCTGTGCCAACAGGTTAAGACAGAGATAATTTAACATAACATTAGTATTAAACATGAATTCAGTATATATATATATTTTTAATAAATAGACCAGGTCAGGGTGCCCAAGTATAACCCATTTTCAATGGTTTTAAATTGAAAAAACGAAATGGGGGAATCAGTTTTTTTGTTTTTGTTTTTCAGTTTCTTTTTCTTAATGTTTTTGTTTTTCCGTTTTTTCCCCCGTTTTCGTTTTCGTTTTCCGTTTTAAACTTTGAAACAGAAAAACGGAAAAACGTTTTTAGCAAAAAATAAAAAATAAAATAAAAAACGTTTTTTTTCTTCTAAATTCATGGCGGGCCACTTAAAAACGGGCAGCGGGCCGCAGTTGGCCCGCGGGCCGTAGTTTGGCCACCCCTGCCTTACATCATGTAACCCAGGGGCACTCAATTAAAATTCATAGAGGTCCAGTTAGAGAAAACGTCCTGATTGCAGTAGCCTAATGGTACAATGTCTGTATGTAGTCAACAACTATGTTAAATCAAAATAAACATCAACAATGTTTATTTAGTTTTCATATTTAACTGGATTAATTATAAATAACTAGCCTACACTAATAATAAATACATGTTATTTTCTCATTTCAAGTAAAATAATGGCTGCATTTAAAAATAACATACAACAGAGTGCTTTGGGAAAATGTGCATCTTAAAAGTGCTTTAATTTGAGAAAGAAAATATTTTCTTCCCTCAACTCCACCTTTTATCTTGAGAGAAGTGAGCTCCCTATCTATCTATCTATCTATCTATCTGTCTGTCTGTCTCAATGTCTGTCTCTATGTATCTATCGGTCTGTCTGTCTCTATGTATCTGTCTGTCTGCCTGTCTGTCTATCGATCGTTCGCAATGCAAACGTCACATGCCGTTGGGCAGTGAATGTGTGAGTGTGCCCTCAGTCTGGATTTGAGTGTGTTTGCTCGTGTGACGCTTTCATAGACAGGTTAGGATCGCATCGCACTTCATAATGAGACATACTGCCTGGTTTTGAGCTGCCCGTGAGAACAATGAATGAACATCTAAGAGTCTGCCTGCTCCGGATTAAAACAAAATCTTTGTTTTTGCGGTCTACTCGAGCACGCCATGTGAAATGACTTATATCTCTCGCATATCTCTGAGTCTCTCGTCTCTACTTCGTCCATGTGTCACTGACACTCTCTCACCTGCAGCACTGGAACCGACTGGAACAGGCAATATCGAATCGGATATTTGATTGGCTGAGTAGCATCACGTGTGATGATTTACAGCGCATGCATTGGTCTGTGAGCTTCCTGGCAGATAAACCAGTACCGTAAAGGGTAGAAAAGCATGTGCCGGTTAAAAAAGAAAAGCTCCGTGAAATGTAACAATTCTCAATGATTTATAGGTTAGGCTGGGTTCACACCAGCGACCCAAGCCTTGCCTATGCCTTGCCTTTACCCACGCTTTTAAATAGGCGTCCGTTTTAGTCAACGAGGCTGTGTACACGGGGCGCCTCAGCGTGAACCCTGCGTGTACCCATGCCTTGCCTGTGCCTTGCCGATTTTATCGTTTAGGCGTGAGTTCTATTTTCAAGCCGACTAGGCGCGTGCAGGCAGGCTTCTTCTGTCAAGCTTCTTCTGTCAAGCCATGAAAGAAAAACGCGACAATATCGGTGGGAAATGGCAAAGTCAACTGAATTTCAAAATAAAATGGAGTTACTACAACCGTGTTGAGCAGAGAGAGAGAGAGAGAGAGAGATTGACGGGTGGCTATCACGTGGGGCTTTCTCCCTTTTTTTGCAAACAAATCTTCATGAGAGAGAATAGCGACCGAAGAAGCAAGATGGACAATGTTGTTGTGCCAGCACATATTCTTGCAAGATCACCTCTCTAAAATGTCTGACTATAGTCAGACCTGGTTATACATATCCAGCATCAATAGAACATTAAATATATCAGATTTATTTTACCTAGGCTACCCATGACAATTCTGGACAACACGTGAAAAAATACAGTCGGGAGAGAGGAGAGGCGCTTGAGACTCGGCTCCAGGTTCGGCGTGCAAAAGGCGTGCGGTGTGATCGCAAAAGCGTGTAACAGGTTCACGCCCAGCTCGGCGTAGGCGTGGGTTGAGGCAAGGCAAGGCGTAGGTTGTCTGTGTGAACTAAGCGTTATAGGGCTCGGTCCGGATAGGACGGCGTCTGGGTCCGGACGCGGACCGGAGTCCGGACTTTGAGGATCGCTGATGTAACCTGACATGTAACATGTTTGTTTACCTGGCCACAGCGCTAGTGTCTGATATTCTTACTACACAGCGGCATCGCCATTATACCTGGCTGAGAACGCGCAAAGTTATTACCAGACCAGAGTTAAAAAAAAAAAAAAAAAAAAAAAAAATATTATTATTATTATTATTATTATGCTATCGATAATCGATAATTGATCGTTTATTTTCCCGAATTTCGATTATGGAAATTGATTCAAAATGAACATCCCTACTACAGTGACAATAAAAGGAATGTATTATTGCAGTAAACCTACATATAACTTACATTTGAATCTCATTTTGGTTGTACAACAATGTGTGGATCTATACTCTCAGGTATCAAAAGTGCACTTACATTAATTCATAATTTTATAAAACAAAATGTAAATTGTGTAAATGTAATTAAAGTATCAGGAACTGTAGATACAGAGTAACTTTATAAACAAAATATAAGCATTAGATAATGTGCTTAGTCACAGAACCATAGTTAGTACTGTAACTAGTAACTCATATAAACAAAACAGAGGCATCAATGTGCTTAATCACTCCTTGTACCACCACAACAAGAGGAAATACACCAAAAATTAGCCTCAAACAATCACCACAAACAGTGACAGCTATACCAACATTAGCATGCTAGCTAGCTAGCACCTTAGCACAACACACACATGTATCAGACAGAAACTAACTTAAAACTCTAAACGTACCTGGTAGGCTGCTTGTTACTAAAGGGGATAAAACGCTTCTAGGTCCTCCTTCCTCTAGGCTGCAGGTTCGGAGTTTAATCTTTTATTTGCTTTCTTTGGTGAGCTCTTGGCTCCGTGGCGCTCAGTTTGCAATGTGGTGTGTGTGTGTTACGTTCTGAAATTGTCCGATAAACACGGGTGCGTCAGATTAGTTCCGCCTCTAGACTACGAGATTAACGGTAGGACGGTAGGAACAAAACAAAAATAAAATTATAGCTGCTGCGCAGCAATGAGTCGTGGCCGGGCAAGTCAAGCTCAAAGCCTTGAGCTCAAAGCGTTGAGACTTGCCCGCTATAATTTTTGTTTTGGTCCTACCGTTAATCTCGTAGTCTAGAGGCGGAACTAATCTGACGCACCCGTGTTTATCGGACAATTGAGAACGTAACACACACACACCTCGATTTGCAAGCTGAGCGCCACGGAGCCAAGAGCTCACCAAAGAAAACAAATAAAAGATTAAACTCTGAACCTGCAGCCTAGAGGAAGGATGACCTAGAAGCAAGACATTTTATACCCTTTAGTAACAAGCAGCCTACCAGGTACGTTTAGAGTTTTAAATTTGTTTCTGTTTGATACATGTGTTCTGTGTTGTGCTAATGTGCTAGCTAGCATGCTAATGTTGGTATAGCTGTCACTGGTTGTGGTGATTGTTTGAGGCTAATTTTTGGCGTATTTCCTCTTGTTGTGGTGGTACAAGGAGTGATTAAGCACATTGCTAGCTAATGCATCTGTTTTGTTTATATGAGTTACTAGTTACAGTAACTATGGTTCTGTGACTAAGCACATTATCTAATGCGTATATTTTGTTTATAAAGTTACTCTGTATCTGCAGTTCCTGATACTTGAATTACATTTACACAATTTACATTTTGTTTGATTAAATTATGAATTAATGTAACTGCACTTTTGATACCTGAAAGTATAGATCCACACATTGTTGTACAACTAAAATGAGATTCAAATGTAAGTTATATGTAGGTTTACTGCAATAATACATTCCTTTTATTGTCACTGTAGTAGGGATGTTCATTTTGAATCAATTTCCATAATCGAAATTCGGGAAAATAAACGATTGATTATCGATAGCGTAATAATAATAATAATGTTTTTTTTTTGTTTTTTTTTACTCTAGTCTGTTGCGCGTTCTCAGCCAGGTATAATGGCGTTGCCACTGTGTAGTAAGAATATCAGACACTAGCGCTGTGGCCAGGTAAACAAACATGTTACATGATGTAAGGCAATCGGCGTCTTCCAGCTTAGCTGACCGCACAAGAGTCAAATCAACAGGCCTGAGCTCGGCGCGTCCTTACGTCATGAGTGCGCCTGCGGTAACGTTGACAACCACAGTCACACAGCCTTAAGCTTCTGGCATACTCTTAGCGCATGCGCTGGAGGCGCGGCTCCGAGGAGGGCGCGCGCACTCTGCGCGGGCCAAAACAGAACATACTCAGTGCTCAGCTCGCTCCTCCAGGCAGTCTGAATGAAATTGAATGTAACGTTCCAAATTCTATGTATTAAATTCTAAAAAACGACCCTCAACATTTGGGAAGGCTAAGCCACACAACTAGTTTGTTATAATCGAACGCCATGCTTCAAAGGCAACTTTACGACGCTGAGGACTCAATCACAGCAGATATCCGCTGATAGCCTACCACGGAGATCTCACAGGCACAGGCAGAAAAACCCGACGCGCTGATAGAAAAATCTCCATGGACGCGCCGCGCACACAGCCTCGCTGAGGTCCACAGACCACTGGGTGCGTTTGTTTGTGTCCGCGGTGCATGCCGTTGTGAATTCCCCATGTTTAAAACAGTTTTGTTTTAAACTAAAGGCTATATGAAGCTCCACCTCACGTTAGTCGGCTGTGCAATGGAGTGGGGCGAGGAGGAACAAATTCCACCCAAACCTAGTCCGCAAAAAACAAAAATCGATAAAAAATTCCACGTGATCGAATTCATTCCTCAACTATCAATTATCGATTATTGATGAACATCCCTACACTGTAGCTTGTAGATTGAATTACTATTGGTTTACTGGGATATTACACAAATTTTATAAATATTGTAGCCTGTACCAATTGATTTGATTACAGAATAGTAATTGAGAGAAATGGTGTGACCTTGTCAGATTTTTGTAGACGGGGACTTCCAGGATGAATCCCAGGATCCAGGGGAATACAGCGAGACTACAGATCTCCCAGTCGACTGGGATGGCGAGCCACCACTGAGCATCTAGAAGAGCAATCCACACATTCACTGCAGTAGCATCAAGGACTACCCTGCTGTACGACTAGAGCGGTCGTTACACACACAGTCCAGCGGATGAACTTCATCGGGACGCGTACAGACACCCATCGACTTTTGGCCCCAAACAATTTTTTATTTTATTTTTTGGACTGAAGGGACAACATATTTTATTTGTGGGCGCACTTTATTATTTTTGGGGAATTATAAATTGTCAACTGTGAAAAGCTGAAGTACTGAATTCATGTTTACAAACAAAAGGCTTTAAATTCATCTAACTCTTACTAAGATAATCTTGCTAAAAGCCAAAACTCTGTGTTGTCTAATTTCATTGCTGTCATACATTTTTAAGGGCTCTGGTCATTCTGAAAATCTGGTACTTGTCCATGCTCATTTATATTAATATTCTATTATTATTATTATTATTATTATTCAGAATTACAGTACATATGCTACAGTCATCAAAGAGCATTCATTTACCGATTATCAACTCACTTTGTATCATTATAATGCTTGTTGATATAAGCAGATGGGCAATGTTTACCTTTGCTACATGTTTTCCAGACTGAGAGCTCCCAGTTCATCCTCTGGCAAAACGTTCAGCTGTGACGCTTTTCACATCACAACGCATCATAACGGAATTGCGGAAGCTCTGCTCCGAGGGCTGTTGATTCGGCTTCCAGGGCTCTGTTATTGTTAAAGAGCATTAATAGATGGTTATTTACGGTTAAGTAATGCTTATTCAGCACTCTTGTGCTTTTATGAAATGTTCCTTAAGTGATACATGTTTTCAGCTTTACAAGTGTCACAAAGAACATTAAAAAATGGTTTATTACAGTTAAGTAATGCTTATTCAGCACTCTTACGCTTGTTGTTATTCAAGGGATGTTTTCAACTTTACAATAAGGGTCACACAGAGCATTAATAAATGGTTAATTACGGATAAGTAATGTTTTTCAGCACTTTAATAAGTTTATGAACTGTTAGTTAAGGCATATATGTTTTCAACTTTACAATAAGGGTCACAAAGAACATTAATAAATGCTTAATTACGGATAAGTAATGTTTTTTCAGCACTTTAATCTGTTAATGAAGTGTTAGTTAAGGCAGACATGTTTTCAACTTTACAATAAGGGTCACAAAGAGCATTAGTAAATGGTTAATTACAGATAAGTAATGTTTTTTCAGCACTTTAATGTGTTAATGAAGTGTTAGTTAAGGCATACATGTTTTCAACTTTACAATAAGGGTCACAAAGAGCATTAATAAATGGTTAATTACAGATAAGTAATGTTTATTCAGCACTTTAATGCATTAATGAAGTGTTAGTTAAGGCATACATGTTTTCAACTTTACAATAAGGGTCACAAAGAGCATTAATAAATGGTTAATTACAGATAAGTAATGTTTATTCAGCACATTAATGCATTAATGAAGTGTTAGTCAAGGCATACATGTTTTCAACTTTACAATAAGGGTCACAAAGAGCATTAATACATGGTTTATTACAGGTAAGTAATGCTTATTAGGCACACTCAAGCTTTTATTAAGTGTTACTTAAGGGATATATGTTTGCAACTTTACAATAAGGGTCGCAAACAGCATTAATATATGGTTAATTACAGTTAAGTAATGCTTATAGAACATGCATATAAATTAGGGCCACATGAAGAAACGGAACCAGCAAACCTCAAATTAACGTTAATTAAGGGTTAATGGATGCTTATTAAGCACTACTAGTCATGTTAATTACGGCGTGTTAATTAATGCTTATTAAGCATTAACCAACCCTTACTTAATGCACATTAGTTAATGTTAATTAAGGGTTAATTAAGGCTTACTAAGCTTTACTAACCCTGTTAATTCATGTTAATTCATGCTTATTAAGCATTAACTAAGCATTAATTAACCCTTAATTAATGTACCCTTATTGTAAAGTGTTACCAATTACTTTAACAATTTTTTTATTGATAAAGTAAGTAAAATCAGAGGTCAGATGAATCTGGTGAATGGAAAACTTTCAGAATCAATTATAAAGAACAAAATTATGAAGGACAAGGTTTGTAGTTTTGAGTTCAAAATGGTGTGTGTAAAGGAGGTGGAAAGATTATTATGCAAAATAAAATGTGATAAGCCATGTGGTTTTGATAATCTAGATGGAAGATTGCTACAGATGGTGGCAGAGTTTGTAGCAGTCTATCTGTCACATTTTTAATTTGTGTTTTAAGAACAGTGTTTACCCAAACTTATGGAAGATATAAGATCACTCCACTGCCAAAAAACACTAGGGAGTCCTTTGCTGGACCGAACAGCAGACCTGTAAGTATATTGCCTGTTGTAAGCAAACTTTTCGAGAAAATTATGTATGACCAGATTCAAAGATATTTCAGAGAAAACAGCATTGACTCAGAACACCAGCATGCATACAAGGTTGGCTATTCCACAAGTAGCACTCACAGCACTTACAGATGAATGGCTGAAACAAGTAGATAGAAAGTAAATCGTGGGTGCTGTGCTTCTGGATTTTAGCGCGGCATTTGACATCATTGATCATGAGCTACTCCTCAGGAAGCTATCAGCTTACAACTTCACTGAGTTTTCGAGTAAGTTAATGAATAGTTATTTGGATAATAGAAAACAATGTGTATTGTTCAATGGAACACTTTCGGAAATGAAGACAATGTGGTGTACCACAAGGGAGTTGCTTGGGGCCTTTACTCTATTCTATTTTTGTTAATGATCTACCTTATGTATTAAACAAGGCAAGCATGGAAGTTTATGCTGACGACACGACAATGTATGTATCTTCTGAGAGTGTGGAGTCGGTTAGGAGATCTTTACAGGATGAGTTAATGCTGGTTTCCAAATGGGTTGGTGAAAACAAATTGAAGTTAAATGTTTCAAAAACAAAGAGTATCACGCAAACGCGTCGATTTGCATAGGGACCGTCGTGAAAAGTCACAACCAACATTTCAGGGTGTCCAATTGTCCCTATCAACTTTTAAGCAACCTTATTTGCATTATCTTTGGAGTGCAGTTATATAGGTAATTTAGATTGTCTTCCCATATTTTGCAAGGATAGAATTGACCCGACCATTATTGAGTGAAATTAGTTTGCATTATGTTCAAAGTTACATTTATCCCTGTTTTTCACAACTGAATGGGCCAGTCCAAATTTTCCCCCCCAAACTGACGTTTGATTGGCTCATTTGGCTGATGACCAAACAAACGCCCACCCACACACATGGCTCTGACACACACTACTAACATGCCGACATGCCGCCTCCTCCTCATCCTCCCGCTCGGAAAAAGAGGGACATCAGAAGCTATTTTCCGGGTCCCCCTGCAGCAACTGTAAGTAACGTCGTTAAGTTAGGTTAGCAAAACGAGACGTCATTGTTGTGGAGGTGGAGGAACACACCACTAATTTTATTACTGAAAGTCTGACGCGCATCATGCGTCGCATTTGTGCCCCAGGCTGTCAAACTGTTGAATCAGGCTAGAGGCTCTAGATAGGGATTAAGGAAGCGCTGCAGCCACTTTCCTTATTCTTGTATTTTGTTATTGTTATTGTTTTGTCTACTATGCACTTTGAGGATGGTGTTGGTTGTCGTTTTGCACTGTTGTATGTATCGATGAGAAACAAGTGTCTGAGGATGCAAGACAAATTTCGGACTCTGTCTGACAATAAAGTAATATCTTATCTTATCTTAACGTTAAACTGTGTGAACCAGCAGAGTATCATTTTACATTACAGCTGCTAACCTGCAAAACGCGAGAAAGAAGATGCTAGAGAAAAGTGTCCTGTCCAGTTACATGCATGTGTACATGTTACATGCATTGTTACATGCATAGACTAAGTAGTATCACCCCCCCCCCCAAACTGTGTATCCCCCTATATGAAGCAAGGGGGGAATTCCCCCCATTTTGAAAAATGAATTTCTCCCATGAAAATATATATATATTTTTTTTACGTAGGAAACACAGCAGCAACCAAGAGAGAGAGAGAGTGAAGGGACACAGCAGAGAGAGAGTGGAGAGACGGAGCAGCAACCAAGAGAGAGAGAGAGTGAAGGGACACAGCAGAGAGAGAGTGGAGAGACGGAGCAGCAACCAAGAGAGAGAGAGAGTGAAGGGACACAGCAGAGAGAGAGTGGAGAGACGGAGCAGCAACCAAGAGAGAGAGAGAGTGAAGGGACACGGCAGAGAGAGAGTGGAGAGACGGAGCAGCAACCAAGAGAGAGAGAGAGTGAAGGGACACGGCAGAGAGAGAGTGGAGAGACGGAGCAGCAACCAAGAGAGAGAGAGTGAAGGGACACGGCAGAGAGAGAGTGGAGAGACGGAGCAGCAACCAAGAGAGAGAGAGAGTGAAGGGACACAGCAGAGAGAGAGTGGGGAGACGGAGCAGCAACCAAGAGAGAGAGAGAGAGTGAAGGGACACGGCAGAGAGAGAGTGAAGAGACACAGCAGCACCAGCAACCAAGAGAGAGAGAGAGTGAAGGGACACGGCAGAGAGAGAGTGGAGAGACGGAGCAGCAACCAAGAGAGAGAGAGAGTGAAGGGACACGGCAGAGAGAGAGTGGAGAGACGGAGCAGCAACCAAGAGAGAGAGAGAGTGAAGGGACACGGCAGAGAGAGAGTGGAGAGACGGAGCAGCAACCAAGAGAAAGAGAGAGTGAAGGGACACAGCAGAGAGAGAGTGGAGAGATGGAGCAGCAACCAAGAGAGAGAGAGAGTGAAGGGACACGGCAGAGAGAGAGTGAAGAGACACAGCAGCACCAGCAACCAAGAGAGAGAGAGAGAGAGTGAAGGGACACAGCAGCACCAGCAAACCAAGTTTGTGTTTGTTAGTTACAATTATGCTGACAGGAGAGTTGAGCAGGTGGTGACATGAAAGTTATTGAGAAAAGGAGAAGATACTACATAATAATGACATCACAACAGTATAATCCTAATGTTGATTTAAAATGATAACTAATTTTTTTTTGCCGAAGCCGCCTCCCCTCATGCCGTCCTCGACCCTACCAACTTTGAGACCAAAACGACGCCCTTGCCACACTAGCCTCTAGGAATAACTTGAGAAATGAAAATAAATTATGTCTTGTGTTGAATGGAGATGCTATTGAGCAAGTCAGAGAGGCCAAATTGTTGGGTGTAGTAATTGATGAGCGGTTGAGTTGGTCAACTCATATTAATAATGTGGTGTCTAAAATGAGTAGTGGTATCTCAATGATTAGAAGGAGTGTACACCTGTTGAATAACAAAATGGTTAAAATAGTATTACAATCTTTAGTCCTATCACGCCTCGACTATTGCCCAACAGTTTGGTCAAGTGCATCAAAACAAGATCTGATGAAACTTCAGTACACCCAGTACTCTCCGCTGCTCTGTTAGGAGCAGCGTGGAGTGGATGCATGCTGCACTGTCCTGGTTGAGAGGAGAACAGAGGCTGACATGCAGTATTGTAATTTTTTTATTCAACATTGTTAAAACTGGTAAACCACATTGTATAAGGAAAGAGCTAAAAACCATAGACACCAGACACAACTACTCAACCAGACACGCCTCAAGCACTAAATTCATTTTACCTCTACCTAGAACCAATGCACTAAAAAGAACTGTGATGTATAGGGCTGTTAAATATTGGAATTGTTTGCCTGGCAATATTACTATGATTAGTAACAAATATAATTTCAAGAAGAAGTTAAAAAAAGCAACTTTGAATAAGAACATTAATTTCAGTTTTTTCGTTAATTAGTTAGTTATTTTTGTTTGTGTTGTATTTTGTAGTTGGAGCATATTTTTGTTGTAAACTGAAGTTGTTTGTTCAAGCTGTTGTTTGATAGATCAATTGTAACTGTTCCAATGTCTTTATGTTGTCTTTTTATATTATGTGTTGGACCCCAGGAAGAGTAGTCCTTGATGTGGACTAATGGGGATCCTTAATCAACATAAACATAAACATAAACATAAACAATCCAATCCAACTTTTTTTTTTTTTTTTTTTTTTATATATATAGTTTATTAGGAGGAAAAAGAGGTGTACAGAGTTATGCAGGAAAGTACAAATCAAGGGGGTTGTCCCTCCATATTTTCAAATTTACCCCCATTCCTCTCCTCCCCAACCCACCCCCATTGCCGAAGCACAAGCACAAAAAACAAAAAATAAACAAAATAAGCATAAAATAAAATACAGTGACAAAGTACATATAAACGACAACAAAATTACTCATTGGAAAATAAAATATAAGAAACATCTATTTTGTTATTTTACAATAGTCATACTTAAAATCGAATGATCAGGAGAAAACAAAAGAAAAAGGAATGTCCCATACACATTTACTGCTGGTCATTGGGAAGTACTGCTAAGCGGTCAAAATAAGATAGAAGCGGCTGCCAAGTAGAATAGAATTTCTGGACTGAACCACGAATAGTAAATTTGACTTTTTCCAATTTAAGAAACAACATCAGGTCTTCTATCAAGGAAGATAATGAAGGGGGTGTAGAGGACTTCCAAAGAAATAATATCCTTCTACGAGCAAGAAGAGAACTGAAAGCAATGGTGTTTAACTGCATTGATGTAAAATTTTTGTCGTTAGGCACTCCAAAAATTGCTATCTCAGCACTTGGTAAAACCTCCATCCCAATAATTTCAGAAATTATATTAAAAAAAGAGGACCAAAATGGTATCAATTTAGGACATGACCAAAACATGTGTGTTAAGTCAGCAGGAGATTGTGTACAACGGTCACATTTGTCTTCAACTTCAGAGTAAAATTTTGAAAGTTTGGATTTACAAAGATGAATTCGATGTAAAACTTTAAACTGAATTAGACCTAAACGGGCGCAAGAGGAGGAAGAGTTGATACAGGCAATAGCTCTATCCCACCAAACATTGTCCAGCTCTAGACCCAACTCTTTCTCCCAAGCCCACTTAATATTGCTAAGAGTGTATTCTTTGAGTGATATAATTTGGTTATAAATTTGTGAGATAAGTCCTCTAGATATAGGAGGTATATCAAGGATTAGATCCATACCAGATTTGGAAGGTAGTAAAGGAAATTGTGGGTTTTGTGATTTTAGGAAGTGGCGTATTTGAAAATAACGAAAATGGTTGGAGTTGGGCAAATTCAATTTGGCAGCCAGGCATTCAAAAGTGGCAAAGGAACCGTCCACGTATAGATCGCCAAAGTGTTTTAACCCCAACCTGTTCCACTGCCCGAAAACAGCATCTAATTTAGCTGGGAGGAAAAGATGATTGTTGCAAATGGACCCCAACAAGGAAAAGTTTCTGAATTTATAATGTTGACGAAATTGTGTCCAAATTTTAAGTGTGGCTGTAACAATTGGGCTAAAAGTGTATCGGGCAGGAGTCAGTGGTAAAGGTGCACAGACAAGAGCCCGAAGAGAAGAAGAGCAAGAGTCTGCCTCCATACGACACCAATCTGTATCAGGCTGATGTAACCAGAGGATGATCTTCTGGATATTTGCTGCCCAATAATAAGTCATGAGATTTGGAAGGGCCAAGCCTCCTTTTGATCTACTTCTCTGAAGGCAAGACTTATTTATACGTGGTACGCGGCTCCTCCAAATAAAAGTTGAAATCAAGCTGTCCACAGAGTGAAAAAAAGATTTGGGCAAAAAAAGAGGTAAACACATAAAAAGATACAAAAAGCGAGGTAGAACATTCATTTTTACACATTGGACTCTACCTGCTAAAGATAAGGGGATTGCCTGCCATCTCTGGAGATCTAGTTTAACTTTTTCCACCAGGGTTGTGAAATTCTCTTTATGAAGAGTTTTAGTTGAGTGAGTTATTTTTATACCCAGGTACTTAAAACCCGATTTAGATAAGTGAAAAGGAAGTTCTCCTTGATTGATCGATAATGCCAGGGAGTTAACTGGAAAACATTCGCTCTTTGTCAAGTTCAGTTTGTAACCTGAGAAGGAGCCAAATTTATTTAAAATGTCTAGAATTTCCAATTTAGAAGCAACAGGGTCAGTGATATATAGCAAGAGATCGTCTGCATATAAGGACAAACGATGTTCAACACCCCATCGACGGATGCCCTTAATCAGAGGGGATGTTTTTAAAGCGATGGAAAGGGGTTCGATGGCTACGGCAAATAAAAGTGGCGATAAAGGACAGCCTTGACGGGTTCCTCGTGTGAGGGGAAAGTATGGAGAATAGAGGTTATTGGTACAGACACAAGCCTGTGGAGATGAATACAGAAGACGAACCATTGAAATGAAGTTTTCACCAAAACAGAAATTTTTCAAAACGGCAAATAAATATTCCCATTCTACCCTATCGAAAGCTTTTTCCGCGTCTAATGAGATGACTACCTCTGCTACATCCGAGGAAGATGCAGATTGAATAACATTTAGGAGCCGGCGTATGTTAGAAAAAGAATGACGACCTTTCATAAAACCTGTCTGGTCCTCTGAGATAATATCCTCCAAAACTGTTTCCATTCGACGTGCTAGAACTTTTGCTAATATTTTAACATCCACATTCAAAAGAGATATAGGACGGTATGAGGCACATTTTTTGGGTTCCTTGCCAGGTTTTAACAAAACAGAAATTGATGCTTGGGTCAACGTTTGAGGTAAAGAACCCACAGAAATGGCGTCATCAAACATCTCCAATAAAAGAGGGGCTAGTTTATTTGAAAACTTTTTGAAAAAATCACTAGGATACCCGTCAGGGCCTGGGGATTTGCCGTTTTGCATAGTTTTAATAGAGCTTATCACTTCATTCAATGTAAAAGATTTGTCTAGTTCTAATTTGGATTCGTCACTAATAGCGGGCATTTCTAAATTATTAATAAAACTATTCATAGGTGAAATATCACTAGGGGCCTCAGATGTATACAAACTAGAGTAATAAGATGAAAATATATTATTAATAATAGCAGGGTCTGAAGTTAAATTTTCAGAGGAGTCCACAATTTGAGAGATCATGCGTGACGCAGACTGGCATTTTATTTGGTGAGCAAGGAGCCGGCTTGCCTTGTCTCCATATTCATAAAAAGTACCGCGAGAGCGGAGTAACAGTTGTTCTGCTTTGGCAGTAGAAAGTAAATTAAACTCTGTCTGGAGGCCCAATCTTTTTTTGTATAACTCTGGAGTAGGAGCTTCCGAGTATAGTCGATCCAGATCTAGAATTGAATCAGTTAGTTCTTGTAATTTAATCCTACACTGTTTAGCAACATGAGCAGAGTAAGAAATGATTCTGCCCCTGAGAACCGCTTTTAGTGTTTCCCAAATCACTGAAGGAGAAACATCGTCAGTTTTATTGATTTCTAAGAAATGGTCAATGGATGTAGATATATACTCACAAAATGATTTATCTGCTAGTAAAGCTGTATTTAACCTCCATAACGGGCGTTGGGATGTCGTCGATGGAAAGGACAGTTCTAATGAGAGGGGGGCGTGATCCGAGATCACGATGGCATTATATTCTACAGATTTAACAAAAGATAAAAGTGCCTTATCAATGAAAAAGTAATCTATTCTGGTGTAGGAATGATGAACATGAGAGAAGAATGAAAATTCTTTAGACCTTGGATAAAGGAATCTCCATGGATCCACACAACCAGTTTGGTTCATATATGCTGACAAGGTTTTGGACATTATAGAGGGTGATACCTTTTTGGGGTTTGAATGATCCAGTATGGGGTCAATCACACAGTTCCAGTCCCCCCCTAGGATTAAGTGATGAGTGTTAAGATTGGGAAAAAGAGAACAAAGTTTAGTTATAAATGCAGCATTATCCCAGTTGGGGGTATAAACATTGACCAGTATCACAGGCATATGAAACAAGGACCCAGTTACTATGATGTAACGTCCTTGGGGGTCTGAGATGATATCTGCAGGAAAAAAGGGGACTTTTTTATGAATTAATATAGCTGTACCTCTGGACTTACTATTAAATGTAGAATGAAAAATCTGGCCCACCCAGGGTTTACGCAGTCGCTTTTGATCAGAAGCGCGTAAATTTCTTGCAGAAATGCTATACCTGTCTGCAGTCCCTTCAAATGTGAAAATACTTTTGTTCGCTTTACTGGACCATTCAAACCCTTCACGTTCCATGAAATCACCTTGACAGGCATATTCCCAACAGTACGAAAATCAACCAGTGTGGTTAGTGTTGATAAAACTATGAATCAAAAGTAAGTCAAGTATGTTTATATATGTATGAAAAGAAATGTAACATGAAAAAGACCACAGACGTGTGTGACTCATAAGCAGGACATCAAACTTAAAGAGAGTGAAAATATCACTAATTTTCCCCAAAATCCGGTCCATTCTAAAGCTTCTGTTCAGTATGACTATTTTAAGTGCATTCAGCAAAAACAATAAATAAAATAACAAAAAAAAAAAAAAAAAAAAAACAGACAAAAAAAAAAAAATACATGTCTGAAGCTCGCCCACACATAACTGGCGAGCAGCCAGAACCGGTGTATATATATAAAACCGGTTATCCTGTTGTCTTAACTGCTCCAAATGACAACAATTTTACCATCAACATTAATCTTATATTAGATAGAGAAAAAGAGAAGGTAAAGGGGTGAGACAGACAGCAGACAATATAAGGTGCACTGCAACCCCAAACCTCTAGATGGCAGCGTCAAACAACAAAAAAAGGCATTGAGATATCTTCACAATGAAAGCCGTATGTCAGCGCCAAGCGTTGCAACTTTCTTTTTTTTTTTTTTTTTCCCTCCTCCCTCCTCTTCCTCCTTGTCCGGAGCTTTATTTTGAAGGCAGAGACGATCCACCGGAACTGCGTTGCCATGTTGAGAGACATTATGGCTAGTTTCCTCATTAGCTCTGAACGAACATTGCAAAGTAGGTCACCACGCAAAAGTTTCAGCGATACGCTGGCACCGAACGTAAACATAACAAACAAGTCACGTCATTAACGTAAGGACCACTGCTGTAATAATAACAAAAGCAAACAAGCCGCAAATTTACAGCTGACCAAAATACATGGCCAAATGCATAATGGCTAATAGCCTAAGCTAAACAAAGTAGTGTCACCTGGGGAAGATGTTATTAAACTACCCCATCGATGAATCCTTTTGGGCTGGAAAGTGCCGCTGGTAAAACGCTTCCGCAGCCTCGGGAGAGATGAAGGTATGTTCCTTGTTGTTGTGGGTGACTCGGAGCCGTGCTGGATACAACATACTGAATCTCACTCCTTGTTTGTAGAGAAGCCCCTTCACCGGGTTGAACGCTGCTCGCATCTTTGCCACTGCTGTGCTGAAATCCTCGTAGATCTTGATTCGGTGCCCGTTGTAGGAAGAGTCCTTGTGCGCCTTTGCCCATTTCAAAACCTCCTCTTTCTCAATATATCGATGGAATTTAACAATAACAGGACGTGGAGGTTCCCCTGGTCTTGGTTTTGATTGCAGGCTGCGGTGAGCGCGGTCTAGCTCAGGCGGGGTGGAGAGCAAGTCTCCCAGCAACGTAAAGAACATCGAAGCCATAAAGATCCTGGCCTCTTTGCCTTCAATATTTTCCGGCAGTCCCAACACTCTGACATTTTGGCGTCTTGATCGGGACTCCAAATCTTCCACTTTAGCTTTAAGTGTCATGTTCACCTCTGTCACCGACAGCAGGTTAGATTGAAGCTCACTCACATCATGTTCCAGCTGCGTTAGCTTGTCGCTATGGTCAGACAGGCTCGTCTCCATTTCTTTGATAGTGGAAGTTTGTATTAACAAAGTCTGCTGAAACATTTCAACCGAGTTTCGGATAGGCTCCAATGCACTATTCAGCATACTTATGAATTCGCCGGCCATGCTTATCCTCAGCTTCTCAAGTTCCTCCACAAACTTCCCCGTTGTCAATGGCGAAGCAGGGTCGGGATCCCCCATGTTGCTAATGCGGCTAGCTTCCCCAGCGGCGCTCTGATTCTGATTGTGGGTTTTAGTATTCTTTCGTAACACCCACGTTTTGATCATTTAGACTCAGAATAGAGTCTCAGTTTCTACCTCAAGCAGGTACTTCAGGTTGGCAGCAATTTGTGAAGAGGGATGGTATTTAACGACGAGATTTTACTGAAACAATTCGGAGCTCAGACAACGTGCGACTTAACGCCACATTGTGTAACCGGAAGTCTCCAATCCAATCCAACTTTAATGTTTATATCAATATTATATCAATATAGATAGGACTAGATATCATCTTAGATATGGTAATCAGTGTTGGGGGTCGTTACTAAAAAAAAAGAAGAAAAAAGAAAAGAAAAAAGTAATGCCTTACTTTACGCCCTGGAGAATTGTTTTGTAAGACTGCTCATTACATTACTTAACATCACCTGAGATGTGCAGGAATGCATATCGCCACCCCTCAAAAGTTTTATTTATTTGTTTTTTAAAAGGATCCCTATTAGCTGCCACCTAGACCAGTGGTTCTCAAATGGGGGTCCGCGGACCCCCAGGGGTCTGTGGCACTTTGCCAGGTGGTCCGCGAAAAGTTTTCAAGTAAAAAAAAAAAAAAATTAAAAAGAAAATGCTACATGTTACTTATTCCTTCTCAAACTACTTCCTACATGGTGCTAGTCTATCAAAATATCTTGGCTGTCATTTATTGTGTTGCATAGTGGTTTTCTGGACTGTTGACAAATTGTGATATTGTAAGTCGCTTTGGACAAAACAAAAGCGTCTGCTAAATGACGTAATGTAAATGTAATGTAGAAAATATTTTTTTTTTTTTTTTTTTTTTTTGCAAAATCTTCATAGTTCAACGAAAATAGTTTATGCTTTAAATCTAAAATGGTTCATGGATTACATTCTAATAACAAACCTATAAAATTAAAAGTCAAGCACGTTACCATGGAAACAATTAAGCTTAGCCCAAAATCACAAATCAGAATGAGGGGGTCCGCGGTATATTTTCTATCTTGTAAGGGGTCCTTGGCTGAAAAACATTTGAGAACCTCTGACCTAGACAACAGCTAGTCTTCCTGGGGTCCAAGACAAAATATTCATTACATGACATGCAATAGTTAAAATACAAAAAGACAAAGTCAAAGAACAGAAGAAATAATAAAAAGCAAATCTAAGACAGACAAGAGCTTGGTCAGCATGAGAGCTGTTCAAAATAGCGGATCCTCTTTCCTTTGGTGGGGGGGGGGGGGGGGGGGGGGGATAGTGATCTGGTAAGATTTGGTTCAGATTCGATCGGGGGCTCGGGGCAAAATGCCCGCAAGAAAATCTAAAATTGCCCTTGGAATTGGGATGACCGGGGCTTTTAATGTCCTGTAAAATAAGGAGTTAACATTCTGTGTTAAAATTCCTGTTTGCAAAGTGTGTCCTGACACCAGTACGATCACCCGGGCACTCCGCCTGCCTTCTCCTCCCTCTTACAGGGTGGTGCAGGGATCGCGGAACCGCCCGGGCCACCCGGGCCGCGGCCCGGGTACTTTTCATTTCCCAAAAAAAAAAAAAAATTTTTTTTTTTTTTTTTAAGATTTTTTTTTTTTTTTTTTTTACAATTAAACCTCATTTACTTATTACACTCGACTGGTTGTTTTTCAGATGTGATGTGAATCTAAAGTGAACTAAACAAGTCAGATCCACTATAAATGTTTTTCAGTAGATGCTGTGATGTAGCCACAAGAAAGGTGCAATATTAATGTTTTTCAGGAGATGGCGATGTTGCTAGCTATAGGTTCTAAACAAGAAATGTGGTTCAAATGTTTACAGTAGTTTTCCTTTCTTGCTGCACTACAATGTTACAATGCTGTGAGACAGGCCCGGCGTTGGAGGGGGGCCTGACCGGGCCGGGCCCCCCCATTCCCTAAACTGGCCCCCCCATTCAATTTTTTTTTTTTTTTTTTGTGTGTGCTAAAAACGTTTTTCCGTTTTTCTGTTTTAAAGTTTAAAACGGAATCTGGCTGTCATTAGGCATTGATTAACTGAATGCTATTGCTAACTGTTACTTTGAACCTCCATTTGCAATGATTCTGGCTGGATATTAATTAACTATTGTAAATTTGTCACAATGAATGCAATTTGTGCACAATGTGTAAATACATTTAATATTAATTGTTTAGGCCTATTTGTAAAGTCACAACACATTAGAGATGTGTGTAGTTCCTCATAGATTTAGCCTCTTTCTTTTGCTCTCAAATGCACCAGTTTGACGAATTTTACTTTAAAATGTACAAAATCTTCTTCCGGGGGAGAATCCCCCCGGACCCCCCTTGGCCCCCCCAAGCTAGGGGCAGGCCCCCTCTGTAATTTGGTTCTGGTGTGAGACGGAGCTAAACACAAAAGATGCAATATTAATAGTTTTTCATGAGATACTCAGTATTTAATATTAATACTAATACTAATAATAGAAAAGGAGAAGATACTGAATAATGACATCACAACAGTATAATCCTAATGTTAATTTAAAATTAAATATTCTTCTAAATATGGATAAAAGTCCAAAAAACATAAAATTTTCTTCGCCGCTGCCGAGATTCCATTCCTTACAGCACCCCCTACTTAATAATAGTTCCAGCGCGGCTGCAAAAATATGGTGGCGCATTGTGTCAAGTGTACTGGCTCGGGGAACGGTCCGGCCCCCGGTCCCTTAGGTTTCTGACAATGTGGCCCCCTGAACAATTTAGTTGAATAGCCCTGCTGTAAAACCCAGTCGCCCTCATATTCTGGTTTATTTCAAGAAAAACATTTTGGCTAGTTGAAATTAATTGGCTCGTAACTTTAAAATCTAGCAGCCATATTGGCTGGTGATAAAAAAAAAGTTGAATCTCAAACCCTGCAGTGAGAGCAGGTGGTGACATAGGAGTGAGTGAGAAAAGGAGCAAATATATGATTGTTAAGACTGAATACTGACATCACAACCGTCTAATCCTAATGTTAATTTAAAATGAGATATTCCTATATGAATCTGGCTTCAAACAACCAAAATCTTTATATGATGATAATAATAATAATCAATGATGGTGGTTCACAGACGTGTGTGTGTGTGGGGGGGGGGCACGCCCCCCCGACGGGGGGACACGCCCCCCCGACACGCCCCCCGGCCCCCCCAAGTTCAGATGCGTTCCGCTATCCCTGGGGTGGTGAACATAGATCGTGTTATAACTGAACCACGCTCTTTCCCTCTCTGCTAATGTTGCTTTTCACACCATGGCCGGACATTTGTCAATCAATTCTGCATGCACAGGTTTCCCCGACAAGATGAATGATGAATGTGCACGTTAAATTGTCCATTTCCATATCAACAACACAATCCACGTGTGTGAACTGCAGCAGCACTAAATTACTCGTATTTCAAGACCTAATGTCAATGATCTGCATTCTAAACATTACAAAAGGTGACGCCATATCCTGAATTCACTTCTATGAAATCTGTTGTGTAAATAAAGTTGCCTTGCCTTGAATGCAATTCATGCAACACTTCGCTGCTAAGAAAGTCGTCAGATACACTCTGCAGCCCTGCTCAGCGGACTAGCAGAGGGAGAGGGTGGGAGTCTAACCTGTGTGTGTGGTGGGGAGCGGCAGGTAGTGAAATTTGGGCACACCGATCAGAAGAACGGCTCTCAAGTAGGACTCGGTTCCCTTCATTCATAGCAAAGAGCCGTTCAATAGACTTGGATAATTCGCAAACGTCACAATTGACTACTATGAAAGTTGGTGCTACAATGGATCAGCCGGAGGGATGACTGTCTTTGATTGGCCTGAACCAACCAATCATCGTTCCTCTTACCTAAACCTAACCAATCATCACTCCTCCAAGTCCTCCCGATCCCTTCAGTCCATCCATTCTAGTAATGAATGGCTTTTAACAGTCAGCTGTTGTTGTGTTGCACAATCCTGCATGAAAAAGCTATGCACATTTGATTTCCTTTTTTCACGAAAATGATCCTGCAGCTGATAATTTACTAACTTATGTAATTCAAGTAGGGACATAGGGCTCTATCGTCACAACGGCGCCCATTTTGCACTGGAATAGCACCGCGCAAAGCCCTAATTGTGGGTGTGTCGGCCCGCTGCGCTTTGCGTCATCTCGGCGCAAACTTCCATAGGCGTGTTTATGCCCAAAACAGTATTCACACGTGTGAGCTCATGTCCAGTCCACTCCCCTTAGCCACAGTCACATCTGTGACAGCAGCTTCTTTTGCTGCATGAGTGCAGAGGATAGAGTGAGAGAGAGAGAAAGAAAGAAAAGAGAGAGGGGAGTGACAGAGGGGGGGGGGGGAGAGAGGGGGGAGAGAACGAGAGAGGGAAGAGAGAGGGAGAGATTCATCCTCTGAACCAGTTCAATTCAGATAAGGGACTGTTCGTTATTTATGAGAGGGGGGGGTATGGTGCAGGGGCGACTTTGTTTTGGTTTTTTTCCTTCACCTTCCCCAGATCTCTAAATATTTTTCCATGTCCCTCCCTGAGTGACTGGAGATAAATGCATGACCTTCCCTCCACCATAAATAACCACACTTTATCATATTCACACAAAAGGTAGTAGGCTACTGAAGAAAATATGACCTTTTCCGATGATTTGGCTACATTTCATAGCGCCCTATGACATCGGGGGAGAGAGGGGGCGGGGGGCATATAACTTTAGTACCCAGCCCAATAACGACCTCATCTCCTAGTTATAAAGCCGATCACCTGCTCAGTACCGCACAGTCCCGCTCCAGTTTCAATCACAACATGTTCGAAACAGAATGCATCGATGCGTGGCTAATTGAGCCACATATGAAATCTCCCAGCATGCTTTGAGGGTAATAGATTGACAAGAAATAGCAACCAAATCAGACTAAATAGGCCAAGTGGTAGATATAAATAATGTTTATGTTAGCACATGCAATTGTAGAACATTTCAATATTGGACAAAATAAAACAATAAAAATGAAAACACAACCCTATGTGAAACATGTATGTAATCCAGGTGCTATATATATCCCTTGCAGATTTAACGTTATTTGGAAGAGTGACACTGATGCACTGTGATGTCCGCTCCAGCCTCCAATAAGACTTGGCTTAGCTACTTCATGTGCACGCCCACTATTTTGTTGCCAGCTGCTGCGAGAGAGAAGGAAGAGAAACGAGCATGCAGCCGACTCTGCTGAGCTCATGTTACTATTTGTAGTGAGCAATGCCCATTGCCCAGGCGTTTAAACGCAAATTAAAACACCCTGGCCTTTTTATCTCTTTTATTCTTTTGAGCGGAGCAGTGAGTGCGAGCGGGTGAAATCTGTATCGAGCGGTGAGCGGTCTGGAGCGAGTCCAGTCACCATACAGGTAAACCATAGATATAGGGGAGTAAACACGAATTTTGGAACGAAAAAACGCATTTAAAAATATATACAAAATACAAAAAATGAAAGTTGTATAACCCTCCCTAAAGCCAAAATAAAAAACACAAGTCCTTCCCCAGTACTCAAAAAAATATTTGATATCCCTCCCCCTTTCTGCACCATACCCCCCCTCTCATAAATAACGAACAGTCCCTAAACCATTAGAAACTAACGAAAATTGATGCTGATGGAATGATCCTTTTGAAGCTTAAGTATTGTAGCAGAGGGCCAAGCCACTCCCCCAGCAATCAGCGGCTATCACAGGTAGCTGGCCACTTCAGGCCGGTATCAATGGTTAGAAAAATACACTCCAAACTTAACAGAATAAACTAGCCTAAACCTTATAGAATACACACTTCAAACTGACAGACAGAATAAAGCAAGCTTAACTTACCACAAAGTCTCACCAAAAGTGCAGATGTGTATAACATACACATTTAAAAACATTTGTTTCTTTAATAGGGTAGGGATGTGTGAGATTTTAATTCTAGCCTATTTCAATAGCCTATATCAGAATTGTCCACTCGGGTTAAGCTATTGTTGCATGCTGCAATTGCGGGGAAAGAGGTTCTGTATAGCCTACTGGCCGGCACAACTTTCTCAAAAGCAATCTACTGTTACCTCACACCACAGACCTGTATGGTTGGGAATTATGTACAGTAGCCTAATGAAACCATGACAAACTAATTCTCATTTTTAAATCAAGGAGTGTTTTTTCCTCTAATGTGCTGTAGTTGAAAATCAACGTGGCATTCTGAGTAGGGAAGAGTGTCTGCGCATGCGAGGTGTTGGAGAGAGAGACATCCATGCCGTGCCCAATGTATCCAAGCGAGGATTTCCTGCACTGCGTGGAGAATACTGAGTGCGCCTGGCGTAGTGGGGTTTTTGCGCTAAGACCTGCTATTTGGTGGCATTAACATTGAGATCACCCAAGGCCCTTTTTTCACATTGCGCTGGAACGCCTATTTTGGCACGGGCAACGCCCAAACCTGTGTTTACGCTCAAGACATGGCGATGGTATCTTGGCCAGAGCGCAAAATGACACTTGCGGGAGGCAGATGATAGGCTAAGAGGCGCACGGACACGCCTGGGCCACGCCTACACCTGTGTCTGCGCTTAGATTCCAGTGCAAAACTGGATGGTGGAGGCAGACGATAACTTAAGACGCAGGGAAGATAGCATAAGAGGCACGCAAACGGCAGCGCAAACGATAGCGCCGTACGAAGATAGGGCCCATAGTGTTTGATTTAGTAACTGTAATGTGATTACTGGATTTATGAACCGTAATGCCTTACTCTACTCGTTACAGACAAATGCAATGTGATTACAGTGATGTGTTACGTTGTAGTATGTGTGATGGTCTGCAAACACCCTTCACATGGTGAAAATTTGTCATTTTCATTTTTTGACATGTCCATAAATTAGAAAATCTCCCCTATATATATATATATATATATATATTATATGTGAAGGGTTCTCCTAGGCCGCTATGCTACCCCCAACACTGATGCTGATATGGTGATGTGGTATAAGTGTTGTCTGTTCCTGATTTAAAGGCTACATTACAGTAGAGTGTTCTAATCTAGCTCTTCTAGTATTTGCCTTAGTCATTATATTCACATCACTGATGATTATTTATAAAAAAAAAAGTCATTGTGTAAATATTTTGTGAAAGCACCAATAGGCTGTGGCCACACTGAATTATAAAAAAGGATAGATGTATGTCCCTTGCATGTACAAGTAACCTACTTGTACAGCAGGTGCCAGTAAGCACCTTGAAGGTGTCAGTGACCCGCCTAATAACCAAGAGAAGAAGAGAGCTGGCGTTAGCTAGCTGTTAGCTCTGTGTGCTATGTTACTAATATGGCGATAAAACACCACTGATAGTCCATGGGCCAGACCAGATATCGGTACCATCTGGGTGGGCAAAACTTTACGTATACTAAATTGTTTATAGGGTCAATATAAGTAAATTAATATATGATAGCCTTTCCACAGGAGTAGCTTTTCATATTTATTGGACATTTTCTTATTTTCCCCTATTTAGTCCATGGGCCAAACACAAAAATTGCACATATCGGTACCACTCAAGTGGACAAATTCTAATCATGATTTTTGAACAGGTATATATCCATAGATGATATTTTAGTATGATAGACTTTGCAGAATGGCAGCTTTGTCACAGTTATCGGGTCATGAAGTTAACCAGCCCCTACAATAAATTTGATTCTAGGTGCTGATGCATATCCTATTTTAGGCTCAGGACCTTTACCCATGTTCTATGAGAACATGTTTGACAACATTTTAAAGGGTAGCTTCTTAGCTTTCATTTTAAGCTCAGTTATGAGTCTGTCTGACAAATAAAGAGGTCACATGGGCTCTTCAAAGTGTCAGTGACATTCATTTTTCCACAGTTTTCGCCTAGATTATAGCCTTTATTTCAGCACTGTGGCATCTAGGAACATCACAGACACAAACAACAAACACTGGAATACTCATAGGACTATAAGGATTCAGAAAAGGTATAATGTACCCATACTCTCCCATCGTGAGGGGTGAATTTGGCCCTTTGAATTTGGTAGAAGAATGCCTTCTCGAGGGAAATGGGCCAGTACCCAAAATGTAAGATATCGGTACCATCCGGGTGGACAAATTCTACTTGTGATTTTTTTAAATTCCTATTCATCCCTAGATTATCTTTTTATATGATATACCTTGATGGCCATGGTAGCTTATTAGTGCTTAACCACCCCTCTTAAATTATGGACTTATGGGAATTATGGGAAATCATCTTTCTTTCATTATATCATCTCCCTGGGGTGTCTGGACTACTAACTGTTAATATGACATGTCTAGATATAGGCATGCTATCCTATGATACTATACATACTATACTAGATAGATATACTATACTTAATTGTCTACTAAATTGGCACATTTCTCAGTCAAAAAGAGAGTAAATTGGCACGCTTTTCAGTCAAAAATTGTTTTATTTGTGTTACGGTATATGTACAGCTACATTCAAAATGTTTCCAGTCTTTCAACACAATATTAGGACAATCTACCCTTCCTGAGACCATGTCATCCACGAGGGCAACACCATCATCGTCATTCACATCTGAGTCTATCAGCTGTGCAGCAAGCTCTTCTTCACTGTGTTGGTTGGCACATGTTTGTAGTTTGCACAGGTTTGCGCATTTCAGACCGTTATTGAGACATGTGCACTCTGGTGGTTTGCACGACCTCACACACTTGCAGCAGAGGAACTGCAAGACGGCACCTGGTGCTGGGGAACCGTGCATCCACTGGATTTCAAGCGCTCCCTCATCATCTGTGGTCCACCCATGGTCCTTAAAGTACAGTCCATTGTTGATATCATGGAAAACTCCTTTGTGAATCAACTCAGTCCAGACCAATATGAGTTTGTCAGCTTGTCAAATGCAACTGTTGCCCCGCCAGATATAGCCAACCTGCATGATTCCAGCCACAACATCCAGCAGTGGAGGAAACTGCTCTACAGCACTGCCAGCAAAGCCAGTCTGATCAAATTCTTGTTTGGGGAATGGAAAGGACCCAAACACAGATCGAAACTACAAGACAAGGCCTTGTATGTTACCTGTGAAGTAGTCTGCTTCAAAATCAACAAGAACCAATGGGAGGAGGTAACACAGCTCAAATCCTCTCAGGAAGAAGCTGACACCTGCATGCTAATGCATGCTCTCCATGTAGCAGAGTCTGGCTTCAAGGCAGTGATCATCTTGGCAGACACAGATGTCCTGCTACTGACTCTGGGTTGGAGCAAGGACATCCCATGCCCAATGTACCAAAAATGTGGAACACAGAACAAGACAATGTTCCTGGACATCACCAAACTATGCAAATCACGCAGGGATAGTATTGCTGGCGCCTTGATTGGCATGCACACATTCACTGGCTGCAACACTGTCAGCGCATTTGCAGGACACAGAAAAGTGGGCACCCTGAACAGACAGGACATATCAAGAAGCCTTCCTTGAGCTCAGCCGTGCTTGGGATGTCTCTGATGAGCTCTTCAAGAAGCTGCTGGAAATCATGTGCCACATGTATATGTACCCTCTACACACATTACAGATGTCAACCTCCTCGCATACCAACTTTTCTGCACCAGACGTGGGGAGGTCGAGTCCAGCCAGCTTCCACCATTTGAGGATTGGCTATTAATGCATTCCATTCATGCAAACGATCAGACTGCAATCTGTAGACGGTCTCTTCAAACCCAGCCATCTGTATCAAGCCCCAAGGACCATGGGTGGACCACAGACAATGAGGGGCAGCTTGAAATCCAGTGGATGTGCGGTTCCCCAGCACCAGACCGTTTTGCAGTTGCTCTCCTGCAAGTGTGTGAGGTTGTGCACAGGTCTCAATAATGGTCTGAAGTGCACAAACCTGTGCAAACTACAAAAATGTGCCAACCAGCACACTCAGATGTGAATGACGATGATGGTGTTGCCCTCGTGGGTGGCATGGTGTCTCAGGAAGGGTAGATTGTCCTAATATTGTCCTGAAAGACTGGAAACATTTTGCATGTAGCTGTTCATATAATGTAACACAAATAAAACTATTTTTGACTGAGAAACGTGTCAATTTACTCTGTTTTTGACTGTGAAATGTGCCAATTTAGTAGACAAGCATAGTATATATATCTAGTATAGTATAGTATAGTATAGTATAGTATAGTATAGTATAGTATAGTATGTACAATAGCATAGGATAGTTTGCCTATATCTATGTAATATTAACAGTAGTCCAGACACACCCTAGGCAACGGATAATGAAAGAAAGATGATTTCCAGGGAGGGCATTTTCCTGGTTTTGAACGACAGCAGTCCATAATTTAAGAGGGGATAAGCACTAATAAGCTACCAGTCATCAAGGTTTATCATATAAAAACATAATCTAGGGATGTATATGAATTTAAAAAATCACAAGTAAAATTTGCCCACCCGGCTGGTACCGATATGTTAAATTTAGGGCTCTGGCTCATTTCCCTTGAGAAGTCATTCTTCTACCTTAAGGGCCAAATTCACCCCTCACGATGGGAGAGTATGGGTACATTATACCTTTTCTGAATCCTTATAGTCCTATGAGTATTCCACTGTTTGTTGTTTGTGTCTGTGATGTTCCTAGTTGCCACAGTGCTGAAATAAAGACTATAGTTTAGGCGAAAATTGTGGAAAAATGAATGTCACTGACACTTTGAAGAGCCCATGTGACCTCTTTATTTGTCAGACAGACTCACAACTGAGCTTAAATGAAAGCTAAGAAGCTACCCTTTAAAATGTTGTCAAACATGTTCTCACAGAACATGAGTAAAGGTCCTGAAAATCTGCATAGATAGGGTATGCATCAGCGCCTAGAATCCAATTTATTGTAGGGGCTGGCTAACTTCATGAGCTGATAACTGTGACAAAGCTACCATTCTGCAAAGGCTATCATACTAAAATATCATCTATGGATATATACCTGTTCAAAAATCATGATTAGAATTTGCCCCTTGAGTGGTACCGATATGTGAGATTTTGGGGTTTGGCCCATGGACTATGATGACCAGTCTGATGTAACAGTCAGCCAGTTTGAGTCATGCTTTTTCCATAAAGGGAACCAGCTTTGATTTCTGTTTGCTCGTTGTTGATATTATAACGGCATCGTGGCTCTAAAATAGCATTTTTATGGATGCGGACAACTGTCATGGCACGACTTCCGCTCAGCCATTTCAACCCGTTCTCACTCCGAGCACGTAGCATATTGACGCTTTGTCCCGTCCCTTGTGCGTCGCTTGTTACTAACATGGTACCCTTGAGCGACACATGAAACGACTTGGGCTTTCCGACTAAACTCAATGCAAACCCATGGAAGTAATCTTTGACGCTTATGGCAACTGCTCCCCCATTAGCCTAACTGCTCCCCCGTTAGCTTAACTGCTCCCCATTAGCGTCTGGAGGAGCTAACCTCTCCCAGACCCTAACCCTAAACCTAACCTCTCCCACCCCATGCCTAAACCTAACCTCTCCCAGACCCTAACCCTAACCTCTCCCACCCCATGCCTAAACCTAACCTCCCCCAGACCCTAAACCTAACCTCTCCCACCTCCCACGCCTAAACCTAAACTCCCCCCAGACGCTAATGGGGAGCAGTTGACTAATGGGCGAGCAGTTAGGCTAATGGGGGCGCAGTTGCCATAAGCGTCAAAGTTGACTTCTATGGGTTTGCATTGAGTTTAGTCGGAAAGCCCAAGTCGTTTCATGGGTCGCTCAAGGGTACCATGTTAGTAACAAGTGGCGCATAAGGGACGGGACAAAGCGTCAATATGCTACGTGGTCGGAGTGAGAACGTGTTGGCCATTTCCACTCTGAGAACGCCTTCTCGACTCTGATTGGCTAAATGGCTAAACGGGAAAAGTTCAGCCCTCTTGAACTTTTCTGTCCATCAAAACGTATGCAAATGTGCTGGATATGTACGCTTCATCAGTGCTCCACAGACAGACGGACAGCTGTCTTGAAAATGAATAGAAGTGAACAGTGTTACGATCAGTAGGCAGTAATCCCCTCAACTCAAATATGATAATGTTTACCTATGTATATTTCTGGCTGCCTGGTCGTTGAATAATGCTGAATTATTTGATGGATGTATGATCCTGTGCCTTTAAGAGACTGCACAGGGTGACCTTTTTCTGCTTGCTTCCGGAGGGAAGTAGTTCCGGAGAAAGGCGGACAGTCCACGAGAAGACGACCGGAGCTAGGAGCTATTTTGGATATAATATAAAGCAATGTTTCTGTCCTGCCTTTTGGTCGGGCGTACATGAACGAGTGAGGCCCGGACGGCTCTCACATCTCCCAGACGACAGAGACCAACAGGGACCAAGCTACTAGCCGGCCCGGAGAAAGAGTGGTCTACTAGACAGTGCCAGTCAACCTGCACCAGGTAATTCAGCTAACTTTTCAACAGTCAACAGCCTAATCTTCTTGTATTCTTTGTCAATTCATGTTACACTGGTCGATGTTGATAATATGCCCCTAGACACAAGTTTGGTTGGTAAGTTGGACATTGACAGCGTAACAACAGAGAAATGAACTCAGACAGACAGACACCACGGATCAGTGTGGCCACTCCCATAGTCATCCATACAATATTGTCACAATATCGATATCAAGGTATTGGGTTATATTGTGACATATGATTTTGTCCATGTTAGGGCTGTGCAGCCCTAAGAGGATGATTGAGTCAACAGAAGGGTAACTGAGCACAACTGCAGGGAGCCACACAGCAGGACTGCTTTTATAAATTCAGCATTCTCTGAAACTCTAGAATGAACAATCAGGCTTGTGCTCACTTCCAGACCGTCCTTATAGCTATTTGTAAGATTAATTGATTATGGCATAAAACAACAACTAATTAGAGCAATGAGTTTCTCTTGTTGTGATAGTATGTTGCAAACATGTATCAATTAAAGTTAGAATTAGACAATAGGCCCAGCTTTATTTGATTAATAAAATGTCTGTAGGTTATCAAAAACATTTCCTCATTCAGTCTTCCAGTGTAACAGTCCTCTTACCTTGTGTCAGAAGGTCCAGGTTCATTAGGGAAGAGTGGAGGTCTGTCTTTAGACCAGTCAGTCTTCACAGACAGACAGCTGAGTAGTGGGGACGCTGCTCTGCTCTCCTCCTCCTCCTCCTCCTCACTACTCATCTTCTGGACTTCAGTCAGACTGAGAGGAGAAACAAAAACACACAAAGACACACACACACACACACACACACATGCACAGACACACAAAGGGCTCGGTATTGGAAACAACGCAATATTTTGGAACACTAATTTCCTGATCCGTCAGATAACAACCTTGTGCAGCAGGTACTGTGTTATTGTGATTGCTATGTTATATTGAAGATTTAAGGTCATTTTAGCAGAGCCTGCAATGCCATATTGGGGTGCTACTTCATGACTCAGAATTAAGAATGAAGGCTGAGTCTTGCACCAAGGCTAATACAGTAGTATAACAGTCCTTCTACAACAGCATGAGTGAATACTGGATTCTGATTGGCTAGCAACAGTGGTAAATACGCCAACAACCCACAGTTCGGCTCCAACCGCAGTATCACTCCGCTCGCTGATGCTGACTCCGTTCCCTGTGCTGACTCCGCCCACTGTTAGCCTGCAGTCTGCAAATCTTCAACAAGGAAATGGCCGAACTCTAACACAAGAAAATGTCCGATTTCGTAGTAACGTTTGATTTACTGGGTGGATTGAGTTTTGAGCAGTGGTTAGATGAAGATGAAGGTGAAGTGAACAAAGAACGACATGGTGAAATTGGGGAGAGAGAACTGGTTGAGCTTGAGTTGTCACGAGTTCGGACTAGCGGGATGTCGGACTAACGGGAGGTCGGACTAGCGCCCGGACCCCGAACCTGGGACTGTCAAACAAACAAACGCCCTCTGCCGTCACCAGATATCAACACACCACCACCAAAACGGGCTGCTTTAGAAAACTGTTTAAATAACTGTACTTTTACAGGCAATGTATCAATAACTGTGAATCCTGTTAAGGAATAGGTTAGTTGTTTTTTGGCTCAAAGGCAACTAAATGTTTAGTGCAATCATTGATCTTGTGTATGGAACTATATTCTGTGGCGGAAGGATAAATGTATTCTGAAACCAGTAATGATTGTAAATAAATGAATTGGATGTTACAATTGTGTATTTTTTATATTATTTGGTAGCTGTTGTAGAAAACAAATTTACCACACGAGGTCGGGGGTTGTTGGCTGATTTACCACTGGTACAGGGTTTATAGCACGCCACTCGGCTTCGCCTCGTGCCACAACCCTGTACCAGTGGTAAATCAGCCAACAACCCCCTCCCTCTCGTGGTAAATTTGTTTATCTTACCTTGTGTCAGAAGGTCCAGGTTCATTACTGAAGTCTGGAGGAGGATCATCTTTAGACCAGTCAGTCTTCATCGACAGACAGCTGGGTACTGGAGACTCTGCTCTCTGCCTGTGGTACTGACCACTGGAAACACAAATGTTTTATACATATCATCGTTAGTTATAGACTTCCCTACAATCAATCATTGAATATATGTATTAGATAATAGAAATATAAAATGAGATTCCTGCAATATTTTGAAAAAGTACAACATGCTTAGTTTTGAGAGTTGTATTCAGTTTTCCTATCAAAAATGTTTGAATTTGACCCCACCACGCTCCCTTTACCCAGAGGTCCACAATGGAATTGATGATATTTTAAATGTATGAATTCCTGCTGGGCAAATGTATACATATATTTTTATGAATTATCATGAATCCAATCCAATCCAACTTTAAAGTTTATATCAATATTATATCAATATATATGAGACTAGATATCATCTTAGATGTTGGATATGGTAATCAGTGTTGGGGGTCGTTACTAAAAAAAGAAGAAAAAATAAAAGAAAAAAGTAATGCCTTACTTTACCATATTACTCCCCGGAGAATTGTTTTGTTAGACTGCTCGTTACATTACTTAACATCACCTGAGATGTGCAGCAATGCATATCGCCACCCCTCAAAAGTTTTATTTATTTGTTTATTAAAAGGATCCATATTAGCTGCCACCTAGACAACAGCTAGTCTTCCTGGGGTCCAAGACAAAATATTCATTACATGACATGCAATAGTTAAAATACAAAAACAAAGTAAAAGAACAGAAGAAAGGATAAAAAGCAAGGTGGTGAACATTGATAGTGGTGAACATAGATAGTGTTATAACTGAACCACGCTCTTCCCCTCTCTGCTAATGTTGCTTTTCACACCGTGGCCGGACATTTGTCAATCTATTCTGCATGCACAGGTTTCCACGACAGGATGAATGATGAATGTGAACGTTAAATTGTCCATTTCCATATCAACAACACAATCCACGTGTATGTCAATAAACACAGATCAGGAGTTGGAAAAGTTGTGTCAGTGAAGGGGCTCTGGACCGGTTTCTTCCAGTTAATTCTGCATTCTGGGCATAGACATAAATAATATGGACGCATCTATCCCAGTAAATTTAGTTTTCCTGGCAGAGTTCAAATGGTGGGTGTCACCTTGATTTTTTTGGCAGCAGAGTGGGAGGGAATGGGTTGAGTCCTTCCGCACCTCACGTGAGATGGGAGTTTCCCAGGGCCGCAGCTCCGCCTGCTATTGGTCCATGATCGGCAAGCTGCATGACCACTGGACAGGCAATCTGTCAATCACCCCCTTTTCTATCATCCATTTTACTCGGGCGAGTTATATCAAAATGTACCCCCCTACAGTTTTTTATGAAAAGGTGAAATTAGCTATATAGGCCAAACCCGTGTTTCGCCCCATACTGGAAACATGTTTAATCCTGTTACAAAGTCAGGCATTTTAACATGGGGGGAATGCCTACTGCCCCCAATGCCTAGTGGCCATTCGAGGAACTACAGCTTTTCAATTCACTTCCGCATCCTCAGAGGGAAGGGGGTGGGCTTGCCCACTGGTTCTGGGCTTCTGCACTAGCTCGCTCGCTCATGCTGCAGTGTCAAACTAGCGACAACAAGTACACAACATCTCCGGCCGGGATTTTCAGAATAAAACCCCACCAGTGTTAAGGATTGTTGGTAATCTGAGACATTCAACATTCAGTAGGTAGTTGTATAGCAAGCTAAAAAGGCTTTTGAAAGTTATTTTTCAAACAAGAATCTTTGGCACGTCGAAAAATGTTAACTGAATAAGTACGGTAAGGTATTGCCCAACATTTGATGAAAAATTGCCCTGGAATTGATCAAAAATGCCCCCGAAACATGTTTCACAGGGGCAAAAAGGCCTTGTTAAAACAAGTTAACTTCCTGCCCACCACTATAGTTTAATTTAACATCTGTGGACTGCAGCAGCACTAAGTTACTCGTATTTTCAGACCTAATCTCAATGATCTGCATTCTAAACAATACACAAGGTGACACCATATCCTGCTTAGTCAGTGAATTTACTTCTATGAAATGTGTTGTGTAAATAAAGTTGCCTTGCCGTGAATGCAATTCATGCAACACTTCGCTGCTATAAAGTCGTCAGATACACTCTGCAGCGTAGCCTGTTTCAATAAGCTGAGTCTGCCCACCACCAGTTACACATGCGCTGGTAGCAATTTAACAAGTGCACCTATATCCTTCCTGCTCAGCGGGCTAGCAGAGGGAGAGGGTGGGGGTCTACCCTGTGTGTGTGGTGTGCTCGCAAGTAGGACTCGGCTCCCTTCGTTCATAGCAAAGAGCCGTTGAATAGACTTGGATCACGACATCACTACTATGAAAGTTGGTGCTACAATGGATCAGCCGGAGGGATCACTGTCTCTGATTGGCCTGAACCAACCAATCACCGCTCCTCATACCTAAACCTAACCAATCATCACTCCTCCCCATCCCTTCAGTCCATCCATTCTAGTAATTAATTGCTTTTAACACATTGACTGCCAGCCGTTTTTTTCTTGCTGTAGGTAGCTTCTGCCAAGCCGTTTTTTGAGGATTGTGGCTCATTTTACGAGAGCCGAGGATTATTTTCTGCTTGGAGTTTGTGAACATACAATATCTCAAAAGTACTAATAGAATGTGTACTTTCTCTGTCTAAAAGAGTTAGTTTGTAGAGTTAGTAGTTATGTAAGCATTAGCAGTTGAATACAGCATGGTTTTAGCATCAGAAAAAATATTCAGAGATAAACGGCTTTTTGTGAAATTCGATAGAACTGTCACTTTAACCATTCATTTTTGGCTCTCTCTCTCTCTCTCTCTCCCTCCCCCTCTCGCTCTCTCTCTCTCTCTCTCTCTCTCTCCCTTCCCCTCGCTCTCCCTCCCTCTCTCTCTCTCTCTCTCTCTCTCTCCCTCCCTCTCGCTCTCCCTCCCTCTCTCTCTCTCTCCCTCCCTCTCGGGAGGGAGACGCACTAGGTTTAATCCTAGTGAGAGGGGGAGAGGGAGAGAGAGAGAGAGAGAGAGAGAGGGAGGGAGGGAGAGAGAGAGAGCGAGAGAGAGAGAGAGAGGGAGAGAGCGAGATGGAGAGTTGCTTCAACTCCTCCCTCTTCTTGGCTGCAGCGGCCGTCACAGTCTAAGTGCTTTGCTGCTGCCTGTGCCTGTCTGCACGGCCGCTGTTTGAGGAAGTCGGCATGGACTTGCTCGCTTCTTGGAGTTTTGGTTGAGAGAAGCTTTTGCGATTCTGGTCATATTTATGCTGCGTGTTTCAAAGTGTGTTCCAACTGTAATCTATTATGTAAATTTGCAATCCCGCATCGCCAGCAATCAGCGCGAAAAAGAAAGCGTTTTCCCCCATCAATTTTCATGAGAATGGCTGGGGTGAGAATGGCGTGACAAGTTAAAAAAAATGCTTTCCTTCCTCTAGCCAGGAGAGCACTGTTGCCACTTAGTGGGTCGGTGGAATGGGTTGTAAACGTTCGGTGGCTCCAATAATTATATAAGAGATGTAAAAGGGTTAGATGCACAACCCACCGTCAAAAAAAAAAAATCGATGCCAAAAACGTGTAAACACGTTGTTGGCAGTCAACAGCTGGATTCTGAAAACGTGTTTACACGTTGTTGGCAGTGAATGTGTTAACAGTCAGCTGTTGTGTTGCACAATCCTGCATGAAAAAGTTACGAACATTTAATTTTTTTTCCCATAAAAATTATCCTGCAGCTGATAATTGAATAACTTATGTAATGCAAGTAATGACATAGTGTTTGATTTAGTAACTGTAATGTGATTACTGGATTTAGGAACCGTAATACCTTACTCTACTCGTTACAGACAAATGTAATGTGATTACAGTGATGTGTTATGCTGTAATGTGTGATGGCCTGCAAACACCCTTCACATGGAGACAATTTAACACTTTCATTTTTTGATATATCCATAAATGAGAAAATATCCCCTACATGTAACACAAATTGCCCTAAACTTGAACTTGAACTTTTTGAATGACTGAGATAGCTCTCTCAGATCAAAAGTATTGAGTATTTTAATCTGTTATGTGTCTAAGAGTAAAACGTGAGAAGAATGAGTTTAAACATTCCACAACATAATATTTTCTACAGTGGCATTCCACCAAAACCATAAGAATAAATACTTTCCCTTTTGTTTTATGTTTCATGAAAATAATTATTCACCATGATGTACTACAGAGATGAAAGTAACCAAATCACTCAAAATCTCAAAATACCTGAAAAAACTCATCTCCGACATTCTTTGGCTCATTGCCAACAATGTGTAGCAGCAAAATGTGAAGGGTTCTCCTAGGCCGCAATGGTACCCCAACACTGATGCTGATATGGTGATGTGGTATAAGTGTTGTCTTTTCCTGATTTAAAGGCTACATTACAGTAAAGTGTTCTAATCTAGCTGTTCTAGCATTTGCCTTAGTCATTATATTCTGATGATTATTTATTCAAAAAAAGTAATTGTGAAACGTAACAAGTTTAATCCATCTCTCTCTAAATTCTGTAATAAATGTAAGGTCGCTGAAGGCTCATACATGTATTTCCACTGTATTTTTGTTTGCCCTGCTATTCATGACTTCTGGGTCAAAGTGTGTAAAGAAGTTGATACCAAATTCGGGAAAAAAATTACACTTGACCCTATCTCCTGCATTCTGGGACTACATACGGCAGCATTAAACCTTGTCTCCTCTTCATTGAAGCTGCTCAAAGTGCTTCTTTATAGTGCAAGAAGATGTGTTCTTCTTCAGTGGATTTCAGACTCAGCCGTAACAGTTTCACAGTGGATTCAGAGTGTTATGGAACTTCTCCCTTTGGAAGCTATCAGCTTTTGGCTTAAGGATAGGCCATTCAAATTTTTTCAAATCTGGAACCCCTTTCTGGACTATATTGGAGAGGATAGGGCCCGGGCCCTTCGGAGTGGTCTCTGCGGACTGGCATGGACTGACATTTCTGTTTAGGACTTGACATGTGGTGGGTCTTTATGTATTTATTGTGTCTGGATACTCCTGCTGTACCTATTTTTACAGTGTTAACCTTCTGCCTGCTGTAGATGCTCTGTGTGTTTGTTTTTGTTTGGTTCCGTTTGTGTGTTTGGTTTTATGTTTTGCTGATATTATTTTTGTGGAGATTGTGTGTGTTGTGTTGTGGGTGTGTGGGTGTGTGTGTGTTGTGTTGTGGGTGACTGGGGACGGAGGGCATATTATGTGTTATCCCATTAAACACTTACTGTAGGCCCCTCTGATAACTAAAAACTGAATAAACAATACTTAAAAAAAAAATCATTGTGTAAATATTTTGTGAAAGCACCAATAGGCTGTGGCCACACTGAATTCTAAAACGGATAGATGTGTCAGTTGCATGTACAAGTAACCTAGCACCTTGAAGGTGTCAGTGACCCGCCTATAAACCGAGAGAAGAAGACAGCTGGTGTTAGCTAGCTGTTAGCTCTGTGTGCTACGTTACTAATGTGGCGATAAAACGCCACTGATGACCAGTCTGATGTAACAGTCGGCCAGTTCGAGTCATGCTGTTTCCATAAAGTGAAGCAGCTTTGATTTCTATTATAACGGCATTGTGGCTCTAAAATAGCATTTTTATGGATGCGGCTGTCATGGCGCGACTTCCGCTCAGCCATTTCCGCTCTGAGAACGCCTCCTCAACTCTGATTGGCTAAATGGACGGTGACTATCTGTCCATCCATTACGTCCATCCAGAAAAAGTTCAGCCCTCTTGAACTTTTCTGTCCATCAAAACATATGCAAATTTGCTGGATACATACGCTTCATCAGTGCTCCACGGACAGACGGACAGCTGTCTTGAAAATGAATGGAAGTGAACAGTGTTACGATCAGTAGGCAGTAACAGTCAACACCCTAATCTTCTTGTAATCTTTGTCATTTCATGTTACAATGGTTGATGTTGATAATATGCCCCTAGACACGAGTTTGGTTGGTAAGTTGGACATTGTAACAACAGAGAAATTAACTCAGACGGACAGACACCACAGATCAGTGTGTGGCCACTCCCATAGTCATCCATACAATATTGTCACAATATCGATATCAAGGTATTGGGTTATATTGTTTGATTTGATTTTGTCCATGTTAGGGCTGTGCAGCCCTAAGAGGATGATTGAGTCACCAGAAGGGTAACTGAGCACAACTGCAGGGAGTCACACAGCAGGACTGCTTTTATAAACTCAGCATTCTCTGCAACTCTAGAATGAACAATCAGGCTTGTGCTCACTTCCAGACCGTCATTGTAGCTTTTTAATTGTTTATGGTAACTAATTAGATAAACGAGTTTCTCTTGTTGTGATAGTATGTGCAAACATGTATCAATTAAAGTTAGAATTAGACCATAGGCCCAGCTTTATTTGATTAATAAAATGTCTGTAGGTTATCAAAAACATTTCCTCATTCAGTCTTCCAGTGTAACAGTCCTCTTACCTTGTGTCAGAAGGTCCAGGTTCATTAGTGAAGAGTGGAGGTCTGTCTTTAGACCAGTCAGTCTTCACAGACAGACAGCTGAGTAGTGGAGACTCTGCTCTGCTCTCCTCCTCCTCCTCCTCACTACTCATCTTCTGGACTTCAGTCAGACTGAGAGGAGAAACAAAAACACACACAGACACACACACAGACACACACATGTTCACACACACACACACACACACACACACACACACACACACACACACACACACACACACACACACACACACACACACACACACACACAGTATGCAGAATGAGTCTGGAAGTAAAGGGGAAAGTGAATGGGATTTTATGGGGATTTCGCTTACTGTAAATGCATGAAAGAAAGGTCTGTGGTAACACAAGTTTATGAAACAGCGAAGTTTGAGTTCAGCAAATTAATCTTCACAAACGAAGACGACGTTTATGACTTTCGAAGCGTAAATAAAAGTAATAAAAGTGGTCCTCATTTGTGAAGATTATCTTGTGGAACACAAACGTAGCTGTTTCATAAAATACAAAAAAAATAGTACACTGGAACACCACTCAAAGTTGGAGTTCTGACTTGTAAACTTGGGGTGGGAGTATCTACACTGACTGCATGGAGAATCAATGGTCTGACATCACCAAACACACAACAGCGTTGTGCAGCTGCAACGCTTTGAGGGTCGGAGGTGGGACTTTTCAACTGTCAAATTCTCACCTCCGAGTTCTCTGGAATGTAGCATTGTGTCTCCCCTGGAATGTAGCATTAGGCCTAATTGACAACCGAAGCCAATGAAACCTGGTTAAGTAAATATAAGACATTAAAATATATGTTCCACAATATTGTTGATGAAGCATCTTTAATGTTGAACTTGTGTTTTTGATCATAAATTGTCAAAAGCATCGTAGTAGTAGGCCTCTAAGCTCCTGAAGGAAATTGCTACAGTTTTCCCCTCAAACCTGCAGGCACAAAGCAACACAACTAATTACTAACTACTTCTACTTTTAGACGATTTGAACATTAACACCACTAAAACTAACATGTTGGAAAAGAGCGTTAAGTTGTTTTGAATCTGGGGTTTTCACAAAAACTTTAACAGCTGTTTTAGTCTAAATAATCTAATGAAGTGCTAACAGTCTCATTAAAGAGTCAGTAGAGTAAAATTGCCAGTAAACTGCTGTTACAATACCTTTAGCTGGAGGCAATAACCTGCATCACACCAAAGAAGAGAGAGAGAGAGAAAGCAGGGGGAGAGAAAATAATCTGCGCCACACTGAACCAGGAAATGATGAACCCTGAGGGTGAAGACAGAGAGAGAGAGAGAGAGAGAGAGAGCTAGGGTAGAGATAATAATCTGCGCCACACTGAACCAGGAAATGATGAACCCTGAGGGTGGAGACAGAAGGCTCTTTCACACACAGATCGCGCAAAAATTGTAGTTTAGGAGTCCCGCAAAGCCCTCGCCACAGAAATTGCTTTCACACAGAGCCAAGCAGCACGGCCACATTCCCGTGCTGTGGTGTACTTTCAGGTGAAATCCCCTGCTCCCGGATTGAAAGGCGAGCGGAGGGATTTCCTGCTCCTCCTAGCCCAAATGAATATTTTCATAGGTTAGTGTAGCCTAGGCTACTGTATGATGAACGAATTCATTCAACAACAAGACCTCCCTCCTTCTCCTAGTCCGCTGAGCAGGGAGGATAGGTGCACTCGCATGGTGGGCGGGCAGATCGATATGGTGTCCTACTAAAATTGGAACGATACACGACCGCCCGCATATCAAACAGCTGCAGTCTGCATAACGTTCGTCGGGGGAATAGTATAGGCTATAAATGCACGACTACTTAACGTTAGTAGTTTTTGTAAGGGAATGCACAGAGCTGATTTCGAGAGGGAATATCCTCAGACCAACTCGCCACAGACAGCTATAGCCCTCTGAAGCTTATTATTATATCCGTTAATTTTACCTACTAATGTCAACATCGTTTGAGCATAAAGCCTAACCGCACGGAGCATTCCTCCTGGCGCCCCTGCAGTCATGATTGTATAGGCTACTTTTTTTACTTTCACTCCTGCACTTTCTTGATTTCTTGATACATGAAGTGATTTCCCCTGTAATTTTTTTATGAATGAGCTGACCATTCGCACCTTTTCCGGCTCGCTGCGGCGGCGCTTTCAAATGGAGGCAGGTTGCCAGGTAACCCGGCGCTGTTACTACCTACCATCACGGGACAAAAGGCGTAAAACAATTATCCCCCAAAGCGCGTTCACGACTTTCACATCGGAGGCGCGAATCCTATTTAGCCTAGAGAGAGAGAGAGAGAGAGAGAGAGAGAGGAGGGGTCAGACTGAAACAGGAAACATCTGTTCTGTCAGCTGGTCTGCTTGAAATGTGACTGCTTTGAGTAAACATTACAGTACATTACGTTACGTTACATTATATGTACACAAACATTACACATACAGTATGTAATGTAACATAATGGTTTGTGTAAAGGCAAAACATTGTTATGAAAAGGCAGAAAACAATGTTCAAGACATCTTTTAGGATTCATAACAGAAACTAATATCAAGCCAGTGCAGATATGGTGATGGGCTTAGAAGCATTTACAGTAAATGCACAGCTTCTTTGCACAGTATGCTTTGATACAAACTGAAAGGCTGAATCTGTTCTATATTTAATTGATTCTGACATCTAAAACATGTTCATGATGAGGCCTGCCCTGCTGTTCTAATGCTGCAGATTGGCTTAGCTGTGCCTCATTGATTTTCAATGGGCTGAATTGATTACAAAAAGATCTGAGATCAGGTGTGATTACAGTTACATTTCATGTGATTACAGTTACATTTCATGTGATTACAGTTACATTTAATCTGATTACAGTTAAATTTCATGTGATTGCAGTTACATTTCATGTGATTACAGTGACATTTCATGTGATTACAGTTACATTTCATGTGATTAGTTACATTTCATGTGATTATAGTTACATTTCATGTGATTACAGTTACATTTCATGTGATTACAGTGCCATTTCATGTGATCACAGTTACATTTCATGTGATTACAGTGACATTTCATCTGATTACAGTTACATTCCATGTGATTACAGTTGCATTTCATCTGATTACAGTTACATTCCATGTGATTACAGTTACATTTCATCTGATTACAGTTACATTTCATGTGATTACAGTTACATTCCATGTGATTACAGTGACATTTCATGTGATTGCAGTTACATTCCATGTGATTACAGTTACATTTCATGTGATTACAGTTACATTCCATGTGATTACAGTTACATTTCATCTGATTACAGTTACATTTCATGTGTGTGATTACAGTTACATTTCATGTGATTAGTTACATTCCATGTGATTACAGTTACATTTCATCTGATTACAGTTACATTTCATGTGATTACAGTTACATTCCATGTGATTACAGTGACATTCCATGTGATTACAGTTACATTCCATGTGATTACAGTTACATTCCAAATGCTGCCTTATTCCTCTAACTGCTGGCTCTATTTTCTGAAATAGGACTCATTTTCATATCGACGAGAGAAAACATAGGTCATAATGACACAATAAACCCCCCCAAAAAATTGTCAAAGTAAAAACAAAAAAATAAAATGTATTTGTGATTTTTGTAAGTCGAGACGATCTTGATGAGTGACCTCCTGTGTGCAGCCTCACATACAGGAAGCTTGGGGAAGTCGTTCTCAGGCAGACGGCTGTTGGAGCTTGATAGTCTGGCGCCAAAACCCTCGTTCCATGTCTTCCGGCGGAAATACACCACGTCATCCGGTGGATGACGGCGGGAAAGGCTCCAAAAAAAGAATTCTGCCCTGAAAACAGGGCGTATTAGTAACGTAAATAAGTGTGATGCGCGTTATCTAGCTATGTAGCTACAAAAATAAAATGAACATCACTAACAACTAACACTAGCTCTCTCTCCTTTGAGAGAGCCTGGTGACGCGAGGGTAGGAGCTGGAGCAGAACCAGCAGCCGTGGCTCCACCCCCATGGACTTTGATAGAACCACTCAACTAATGCAAGGAAACATATCCTTTGAGTTTATTACCAACAACAGCTGTGGGTCCGAGTCCCATTTAGAGACGCCACCTTGATAATGAATGCAGAGTCTTATGGTTTTATAAGAAGGGACAATAAGTCCCTGAGATTGTGATCTCAAAACCTGAAGGTTTGCCAGATCCCTGCTCGTGTGACAAATGTGCACGCAAGAATGGGTGTCCCTGCCGGGTAGCTGGGATCCATTGTTGTAAGTAGGCTACTGCAAATGCAAGGGAGGGGACTGTTGTAAAAACCCTATGACTGAATTAACTCTGATCATAACCCTCATACCTGGACTCTGTTGTGTGGAGAGTAATGTTTCTGACCTGGCTTACAGTATAGCCGTTTTCACACATGCGTTTTTTACCGGTAAATGACCGGAAAGCGGTCTAATGCCTTCATGTGTGAAAGTTGTTTTCCGGTATAAGCGCGACCCCGTCATCGCGGACATTTCACCAGTTCCTAGGTTGTCAGAAGAGCGGCATGGCCACTTCATGTGTGGGCGTGCTCCCCTCCTCCCCTCTCTGCTCGCACTCTGGCCAGAGTCCTTCAGTCCAGCCTGACAGCGACACAGACAGCTCTGAGTCTTGCAAGCCGCCCAACGCTTGTTGAGAAAGCAAATGCACAAAGCGAAATGTGGAAGCATTTTGCTTACGTTGCCGACAGCGAAGGCAAGCCCCCTGGACACATCAAACGAAGCAAGTCTGTAAAAAGTCATTCAACGCGATGCAGGTGAACGGATAAACATCGAACCAGCCAGGCTATTTCTCTCAGACAGGGATCCCTACTTCTTCAAAGATTTCAGTTCAAAGACTGGTTAGCGAATGTGAAGGATACAACATACATGCCCTCTTAAGTCAAACGAGTGTGATTTATTGTGTGACAAGCGAACTTATTTCACCATCGGAGTTTTGCCGACCCCCAAAATAAGGAGGATTCCCCATCCATGTGCACACGTCACTCCCCACCCGCTCTGCAGTGCCCGCCCCACCCAACCCCACACATGTGAGCCCTCAGGTGTGAAGGGAAATTCCGGGAAATGGCCGATATTGATTTACAGGCAATATTCCTGTACGCATGTGTGAAAACGGCTCATGTGACACATAAATAGTCCTAATGTGGTGTTAAAAGTTATATTGTAGACTGTTATGCAAGTTCCCTGCTGATCTCCCTGCTGAACGCCCCCTCCACACACACACACACATAGACACACAGACACACACACACACTTTAAGTTAACATTCTATTGCTGATAGTATGATTGAGAATAAAATGCAAATTGATGCATATTGTAGCGAATCAGTGTTACACATACAGCGGTGAGCAATGGTAGTGTCTCGACTACAGATAGGAACGTATGTGTGGGAGTGTTATTCAGGGGAACACTATGCTTGTGGAACACTTCCGGGGGGAGACTGAGCATGCGTGTCAGTCTCCGGTTACCGCCTAAGGGGATAGCTGCTAGCTATGAGCGTGACAGCCGCCTAGAGTTGTATATATAACTAACTGTGAATAGATGGATACTTGGCAACGTGACGTGAACAAGATGGCAGCGTAGGCTCTTCGCGCACCAAACCTCTCCTTCTTGTTTTAATGTAGAATGAGGAAACCCATATTTTGACTTTATTTTAAATTATGTTTTTGTGAATACTCATCGGTGAGCGTTTAATCCCTGCCAAACGGGGTTAATTACTTTATCAGAATGCCAGCACGATCAAGGAAAGGGGTTACAGGTGTGGCAGACTCAGAATCAGAGGACGCCGAGATCAATGCCTCACTAATGAAGTTTATTGAAGAGTCTCTAACCAAACATTTTACTCAAGCAGAAGAAAAATCCAAAGAGCGATTCTCTGTGCTGGACTCCCGTCTAGAAAAGATGGAATCCAACTTGCTGCAATGTAATGTGGATATTAAAGATCTCCGAGGGGAATTCTCCTCCCTCGAGACGCGCGTTAAGGACATGGAAACCAGCTGTGCCAAAAGCCGTGACTCCGAGTACAACTTGGAAGCCAAAATCGCTGAACTGGAGGACAGATCCAGAAGAGATCATTTATGTGCTTTTGGCCTTCCCGAGGGATCGGAGGGGAATAATGCTAGTGATTATCTACAAAAACAAATCCACAAGTGGTTCCCCAAGCTGGATGGTCGCACTTTTGAGTTTATGCGCGCACACCGAATTGGTCGGTCTGGTGCGCAAAATAAACCTCGGATCATGATTATGAAACTGCTGCGTTTCACAGACCGTGATCTGATATTAAAAGCTTTGCGGGATGCGCCGGTGGAAATGGATGGATTTACTGTGCGCTTTGCTGCTGATTACAGCGCCTACACAAGGAAGAAACGCGCGCCCTGTTACCAGCTGATGAATCAAGCAAGGAAAGTCGGTTTCCAGGCCTTTCTCCTGTACCCTGCTACCATTAAATTGTCTCGAGGAGGAGAGGTGAGAGAATTCATTGACCTGAAAAAGGCAGAGACATTCATAAACTCGTGATTGATATCAAGAAAGGCGCTCTCGGCGGAAAGACAGTCTGTAGCCTATCCCTCCTCTCAAATTGGCAATTGAGGTGGGCAGCTAAAAGTGGACTCAGCCATATGTAACTGTAGCCTATAATCATTTGGATATCGGACAATCCTGTTTTCCCCCACGTAAAATATTTACTGTGATCATTTTTATGGTGACCAAAATAAGTTAATTAACTCATGTCTGACAACAAGGCTGCTTCTGTTCTGATTTGCTTTGAATGACAACTGAGTTTATTTTTGCCCTTTTCATTTTTTCTGCAACAATGGTGCTTTGTTTTGTTCTGTTTTGTTTTGATTTGTTTATTGTTGCTATATTATTTAAGTTACATAAAGCATATATAAAGAAGCCTAGTATCCTCCTTTTTTTTCTTTCTTTTTTTTTGCACAGCTTTTAATCTAAGAATAATTCTGAAAAAGGGATACATTTCTAATTGTGAAGAAAGTGAGAAAGGAAAGAATGGGGAAACGTTAAAAAGGAATGTTTGTGTCCGGCAGAAAAGGAAAATTATTTCATTATTAGTGGAAAAAGATAGATATTTTGGCTTCTTTATTATTATTATTATTTTTTATATATATATATTTTTTTCTTTCTTCCCCCTCGTGTGTGTGTGTGTGTGTATGTGTGTGTGTGTGTGTGTGTGTGTGTGTAGCCTATATAGTTTGGGTGTGGGCATATTATCTTCGTTAATCTTAGGCTATGTTTATTTATTTGATTGTTTATCTGACTGTTTTTTGGTATGCCTTTTTTGTGTACTGCTGTGTGTGTGTGTGTGTGTGTGTGTGTGTGTGTGTGTGTGTGTGTGTGTGTGTGGGGGGGGGGGTCCTGAAAACTATCTACTCATTGGTTATTTTTATTGGAGAGGTGGGGTGACTGGGGTCTATCTGATTATCGGCCTTCACTGTCACGTAAATGTTTTGGGGGGGAGGGGGGTGGGCTCTGGATGGGCTTTTTTTTCCATCTGTTTTTTTGGGGTATAGGGGTGGGATAATGATGATTGCCCTCTTGATTTACTCTATGCTATGTTTATCCAAGTTTGGGGGTTGGAATTTAATGATTGCATTGGTATTTGAGCGCAAAGTGGTATCTTATAATTTGGGAATGGGTGGTAGGGGTACTTTATGCGATGATTTATTAGTATGGGAATTGGGTGGGGGGAGGGGTGGTAAAGGACCTTTTGAATGGACAAAAACGTTTGGCATTAGTAAAAACATTATTTGGTATCTAGCTTCAGCATTCTTCTTTTACTCAGATAGTCATGACTAGCAACATCTCACTAATGTCTTGGAATGCGCGAGGCCTAAATATCCCTCATAAACGCACAAGCACAATGGATTTCTTGCATAGGAAAAAAATTTATATCGCTCTTTTTCAAGAAACTCATTTGCTGGAGAAGGACATTTGCAGATTGCAGAACAAATCCTATCTTGTTATAGCCTCCTCCTCAAACAGTAAAAAAAACAGAGGAGTAGTGATTGTTGCTAAACGTAGCTTTCGATTCACAGATTTGGGATCTGGGAAGGATTCTAAGGGTAGAGTTGCCTACATAAAAACTTTGGTAAACAATAAGAAATTTGCATTTGTTTCAGTGTATGCACCAAATTATTTTGACAAAGATTTTTATGACTATTTAACAAATGTAATGCTTGAATTGTCTGAATATAGTCTTATTGTAGGTGGCGACGTCAATGCAGTCTGGCTGCATACATTAGATAGAACTGGGGTCACTGAGGGGAGAGAGCAGCGCCTGGCATCCTCAGCATTAAGGAAATGGGCTAATGATTGTGCAGTAGTAGATGTTTGGCGGACTGCAAATCCTTCATCCAAGGAATTCACATGTTACTCGGCTCGGCATAGATCGTTCTCACGTATAGACTATATTTTCATATCCAAACATTTTTATGACAAAACGTCTGACTTTGATTTACTACCAATGGGACTCTCTGACCACAGGTCAATCATAGGCACAGTTGCAATCTCCTCTGGCCCCAAACGGGCTGCTCGTTGGCGCTTTAATTCCACCCTGTTGCAGAATGAATCATTTTTAAAGGAGATGAGAGAACAACTGGATGAATTTATATCTATCAATAAACCATCTGTGACAGATCCTACTGTCCTCTGGGATGCGGTGAAGGGTTGCATTAGGGACAAATCTATTAGCTTTTCTTCTAATTTACACAAATCCAAATTGAAACATATCCACGAATTGGAAAAGAAAATAGCTGAAACAGAGAGTTGCATGGCTTCAAATTCTACCCCTGCTCTGGTTCTTAAGAGAGAATTACTGAATAAAGAACTTAATCAATCATATAGATTTAGAGCAGATTTTCTCATACACAGGAGTAGACAAAATTATTACCTCCATAGTGCGCAGCCAAGCCACTTACTATCCGCCAAACTTAAAACTAATGAACAATTGGCAAATAACACTTCAGTCAAATCCCCCACAGGCGACTTGTGTACCAACCCAGTGGATATTAATAACTGCTTTCACAAATTCTATTCTGCTTTGTATTCCTCAGAGATAAACTATAATGATCAATGTTGTAATGACTTCATGAATCCCTTACAGTTAACACAGCTCCACGTGGAAGCCTGCCGCATCTTAGAAGCCCCTATAACTCTATGCGAACTCCATAAAGCCCTTGGGAATATGAACAAAGGGAAGTCATCAGGTCTAGATGGCTTACCACCAGAGATTTATCTATCATTCTGGCCCCAGTTGGGCCCTCTCATTCTTGAAATGATTCATTCTGCAATCCAAAAAGGCTCTTTTTCTAACAATAACAATATAGCGTTAATATCTCTTCTTTTAAAAAAGGGCAAGGACCCAACTCTTTGTTCAAACTACCGGCCCTTATCAATTCTGAACACAGATATGAAACTTTACGCCAAAATATTAGCTTCCCGACTGGAACCATTCATGACCTCTTTGGTGCATGAGGACCAAACGGGTTTCATTAAAAACCGCCTCGCCTCAGATAACCTTCGTCGCCTCCTTCATGTTATAGAAGCTTCTAATACTGCTGAAACATCAAATGCTATTCTTTCTTTGGATGCTGAGAAGGCATTTGACCGCCTTGAGTGGCATTTTCTTTGGGATGTACTGCGCCGTATGGGCTTTGGTAATAATTTTCTAGGAATGATTCAATTACTGTATTCCAACCCAACAGCTATGGTACTGACGGGTAACACTTGCTCCAAACTATTCCCAGTCACTCGTAGCTCCCGCCAGGGCTGTCCTCTCTCTCCTTTGTTATTTGCTCTATCGCTTGAACCGCTGGCCCAGGCTATCCGGCAATCGGCTAATCATGACCCTATTACTGTCCACGGCACTAAACACCATATATCCTTATATGCAGATGATATTTTGCTCTTTATCCAGAACCCCCCTAAGTCTCTTCCCCACCTCCTAAATATCTTTAGCAACTTCAGCCAGATCTCTGGATATAAAATTAATTGGGGAAAATCTGCACTACTGCCTTTGAACGCTTCTGCCAGACTTTCGACTATACCATCAAACATCCCATTGGTACACAACTTTAAATATCTGGGGATTTCGATCCACCCCTCAGTTCTAAGCACTGTGTCAATTAACTACAAGAAAGTGCTTGCGGAGGTAAAAATTGATCTACAAAGGTGGAGCACTTCTCCCCTCTCATTTCATTCGCGTATTTCAGTTATTAAAATGAATGTTCTCCCACGAATACATTTTTTCAGCTCTATGCTTTCTTTGGCACCACCTAGTGGTTACTGGAAAGATCTACACTCTGTAATCTCCAAATTTATTTGGGGCAAAAAGAAACCTAGACTTAAACTTTCAACCCTACAAAGACCAAAAGGCGAAGTCGGTTTGGGTCTTCCTAACTTCCAATGGTACTATTGGTCTTTCGTGCTGCGTTCCCTTTCTAAATGGCTGGATGCCTCTGCCTCTGTATGCTGGCTTCCTATAGAACATAACATTGTCTATCCTCATAGGTTGCAAGACCTTATATACTCCAATATCTCGCTTAAACATTCTAAGTCTAAGTTTGGCAGCATTATTACTGAGTTGATTTCTGTTTGGCAAAGCATAAATATGTTTTGTAAAATAACCCACAACTGGTACCTTCATTCTCCCATTTTCCGTAACTATGGTCTCCAATTAGGGGGGCGTCCAATTTCATTTCCTCTATGGAGTAATAATGGTGTTCACTCCCTCCATGACATTTCTGATGTGGGGGGCCTCCGCTCATTCCAAGACATTCAGAATCAATTTAACTTACCTGGAACCTCTTTTTTCTTTTATTTACAATTGCGCACAGCGATGCGTACATATGGTGTACCTTGGGTTGACCTGGGTACCCATCCATTCCATACAGTACTGACCAAACCCAATGGTCTTGTCTCTTCTATTTATGCCTTGCTGGCGAAGGCTTCCCTATAAGCCTCTACCCCTTAATAGGGTGTGGATGGCGGACCTTCCTCCTAATGTCAGTAATCTGAATTGGGAACTAGTCTGGCAGAACACACTGCTCTCTTCCAGAAATCCTAATCATCAAGTTATACACCTTAATTTTATTCACCGTACATATTATACTCCTCGCATGCTATATAAATTCAAAGCTTTACCATCTCCTAACTGCTGCTTATGCACTCATAACACTTTGGGCACTTTCCTCCACATGGTATGGGAGTGCCCAGGGATTGTAGATTTCTGGAAGGAGGTCTGTCATGTGCTGTCCATCATACTGTCTAAAGCAATTCCTTATTTACCATCTGTTCTTTTACTTAATGACACCTCTAACTTAGACCTTTCTATTACTCAGAGACGCCTCCTGCTGGCTGGCCTCACAGCTGCAAAAAGGCTCATAGCCTGTAGATGGAAGCCTCCTCACATTTTGTCTGTGCAGAAGTGGCTGCTAGATTTCATTGATGTAGCCATCATGGAACGCTGGGCGGCCGATATGCACCATGCTAAACTAGATAATATTATTTGCTGGAATCATACCATTAATGTCCTTAAATCTTTGTTATAAATAAATGTATTTTGTTCTTCCACGGGGTCCTTGGGGTGGGGGTGGGGGGGGTCTGGGGTGGTGGGTGGGTAGTTAGAAGGATTGTGCAAAATTGGGCGGGGAGGAGGGGCATTATAGGGATTTAAAACACGCTATTTAACAAATTTGTATTTTTTTTGGTTAAATTTTCCTTGCCCTTCCCTTTTCTCATTTATTCTTGCTTATCAATGTTTATTTGGTCATTTGTATTGATCCAGGGGAGAATAATAACCCAGTGTTTGGTGTTCTTATCTCGTTTTTCCCAATTCGAGAAGACATGTTTAAACTCCTCTCTTTGGTTTGATGTTGATATAACCACATTCTTTCCTTTCCTTTCCTTGTTTTGTTTTTATTTAATGAAAATACCAATAAAAAATTGATCAAAATAAATAAATAAATAACTAACTGTGAATAAAGATCCTTGTACCAGCAAGAAGCCTCCATCTCTTTAATACCAGGAACGCTACAATATATTTAATAATATATTGCCAAATTTGCATATTAAAAACACATTTGAGACAAAGCGTAATATAATTTTTTTTTTTTTTTTTTTTTTTTTTTTTAATTTTATGTGAAGATTAAACTGGTAGAAATTCATGAGGATATTTTTAAAGGGGAGAAAATCCCATTCACTTCAAAAAACAACAGTAAAATATAGCCGCAAGCGGCGATGGGCGGGGTTCAAGCATTCCGTAAATTGGGCACTTAATAGTCCTTGAGGTACATTCATAGAGCACGTTCAGGTGAACATGTGGAAAAAAGTTGTTTGAAAATTGGACAAACAGTGTGGAAGTTATGGCCTTTCAAAGTTTGAAATTGTAACCCCTAATAATAGCGCCACTATCAGGCTGATTCACAAAATATTTTTGGAGCATCTAGTAACCAATAATATCTGTCATTGGGCCAAATTTTCATTTGTAGTCCAAAAGAAATACCCCAATGATGTATAGTTTACTCAGTATCTGTAATACTTAATATTGTAACATTATGAAATAATCTAACATAAATAATAATATTGTTAAGATGTGGTGTTTGTTTTTTCAGTGTCTGTGAAGCAAAAGTCCAACTGAAGACATTATTCCTTTGTTTAGCAAAAGCGACAGTCTGAGAGTGATTGAAGAGAACTGGTGAACATGATTTATTACATTTCCAGACCTCCTAAGAGTTCGAAATTACCACCGCTACTGGACCTGAGCTTGTTGGATCTGCAAACATTCTGTTCTCCAGTCATGATATTGTAGATGTTTTATGAATTGTAGTTATTATGGATTTCTACATGTCTACAATGTCATCATGTATAAAGTGTAACTCCTTCAGCTATTAGACTTTTTATAGTTGGTGTTAAAGAACCACTGCCTCCAAAATAATGCAGATTTATTTTGCCCCTGATGTCACAGGTTTCCCAAAATGTCAAACTGTTTTTCAGACCTTATTTTCTTCCACTCAGTCATCCTTAATACATTGTGAAAATAATTGTGGGGTTTTCTTATCAATGGCTAACTTCTATGCATAGATCACTAGAATGCTAAGTGTCTTGAAATGTGCTTTCTGTTTTTTTCTGTCACCTACTCTGCTACTTACTCCTGTTACAAGATTATTTGGCCAGTCTTTGGGAAAGAAATGAATGGATAGGGACCCGGTTTTCCTTATGTTGTTGTAGGATAGGTTACACCATTCCCAGAGTTACTGTACCTGTAATATATGGAGGAGTAACTTATTCAGGAATTAGGAGGTTGAATGTTACTGCAGGGTGTTTGCACATGGGAGACTGGTTTCTTTGTATAGGTTCATTAAGGTTTAGGATGTATTCTGATCTTGAAAGGAGTAGGCAGATTAATTAGATATATGCTCCTGGCTGGCCTACCTGCCTCCGACATCCGACCGCTTCAGGTTATTCAGAACGCTCCAGCCTGTCTGGTATTTAACCAACCCAAATTCTGTCATGTCACTCCTCTCTTGCAGGACCTCCACTGGCTTCCCATCTCGGCACGCATCAAATTCAAGACATTGGTACTGGCCTACAGGGCAGTACACCAGTCAGCTCCCCTGTTCCTGCAATCTATGGTCAGGTTCCAAATCTCTCAGCGCTCCCTTCGCTCCTCCACCAGTGCAGGATGCCTCGCCCCTCCTTCGCTACGGTGGCTCAAAAGTCACTCATCCTGATCTTGACTCTTCTCATCCCTGGCACCTCAATGGTGGAACAAACTTCCACCTTCAGTTAGGACAGCTGAATCACTGCCGATCTTTCGGAAAAGACTAAAGACACACCTTTTCAGCCTCCATCTGGGCCCTTCTTGATCTAACTTCTTTTTCTCTCTTTCTAAAAAAAAAAAAAAACTACTAACCTAAACTAAACTTGTACCACTATTCCTTTAGGAGTTGTAGTTGTCATAGACTGTGCTGCATAGTTGATTGCTCTATTGCTGACAAGAATGTGTTATTGTAAGTCGCTTTGGATAAAAGCATCTGCCAAATGATGTAATGTAACGTAATGTAATATGATCATATTCCGTGATACAACAGGCTAAATGCTGGAATTTACCCATTATTTGTTGCAGTTGTGTAAATGGTGGACCATCTTATCCAAATGTATCCTCATATACATCACTATTCTCATGTAGAATGATATGAATAGGTGTGATGATAATCATGGTCACTGTAACTATACAAGATTATGACCTTTACCAGAGTGGAGTGTAAATGCAAGTAAATGTACTCATGTTTTTGAACTGAGGTAAAGACTTTACTCACCTATTTTCAGATCATTTGTATCAATCAAAGAGTGGAAAGATATTGAGTAATGTGGTTATCTTGGACCATTCATTGACTTTTGTATTTTGCACTCCATCATTGATTAGTACCTATTTATGTTAATGAAAATAATTCCTTTTATTCAACCAGATCATGTTGTACAGTGCTATTATTGAATGTGTATTGTGACCTTTCAACCCCACAATCAACTTTGTTTCAGAAATAAATGGTGTTTTATGTTGAAGATTTATGTTGGTAAGGCCTGAATGCTTCCAATGTTAATTGCACATGTCATGTTTCTCCTATAAATATCTGTATATTTCTGAATGAGTGTTCATTAATGTATTACGTCAGTTATCTGTCTCATATAATACCATAAAAGCCAAGTAGCCTAAGTAAAGCTTTATTGGATCATGAAGTCACTTCTGTATTTTCCCATACATCCTTGATTACTATATATTTATGTTTATGAAAATAATGACTTTGCAGATAAAGGAATAGGCTTCCAGTAATAACTACAATTGATTGGATTTACATAGTGCCTTTAAATGTACCCAAAGCACTTCACATATCACCCAATGTGTTGTTTAGTTGTGTCATTGTGCCCCCATGTGGACAAATGTTTGTCATGTCGTTTCAATTGCCTTTCTGTGATATATGTGGTTTTAAAGACCTATGTAGAATACAGTTTATGTTTGGTTAGCATGTTTATGCATAAGAAATAATAAAGTTCATCAAATATGATATATTATCTGAAATAGGGGAAATGGTAGTGTTAGCTGAAGCATATCAGCCATGTTCCCAGCAAATGAACAAGCGTTGATATTGGCTGCTGACATTGTTCATTTATTATCATGACATATTTCAACATTATTCAACTAGATTACTACTAGAACATGGTCTTAGAGGAAGTTAGTGTTGCCATGGTTGCAGAGATGCTGGCAAACAACATGGACACATGCCTTTATCAAGGGGACTGGAGGTAAGTATATTCTGAAATAACTAGGCTACTTTGACATTGTTTTATCTAAATTAGTTTATTTTAAAAGCATAATCAATTGTGTATAATTGAACATTTGGTCAATGCAAAATGTATGGCGTTTCTTGTTCCTTAGAAGAGAATTGATGTCTGTATTATATTTATTCTAATTATAATAAATAGTTAATGCTTTCGTATTGTGTGTATGCAACACGTAGCCTAATAGTAGGCCAGCAAATATTTTCGTCTGGGTCAAGACGGTGTTTGCTGGGTAACACGAGGACAGTATAAGCCATAGAGTAGACACACGCATAGTCAGCGAATATATGCAATCAGTCAATGGTCGAGTGGTTAACAGACAGGACTCTCAAGTTGGCGCGCCGAGATCGAACCTCGCTCCTGGATGATTTTTTTTTCGGTCTTAACATAGCCGTGGGAGTAGTGGGCAAGTAGGCGAATTGAATCATGTCGTTACTGTTTCCAATGCAGATATATAATTACACCCAGACTAGATGTAGTGGTTTCATGTGCAGATGATGCTCGGTATACGTGAAAATCTTGGCTGGGTAATGTTTAATTTAGATTTAATTAGAGTAGCTACCCGGTTGCTCCATGTTTACCTTAGTGGAAATACATTCCCTGTAACGCCGCTAGATGGCACCAAGCTCCTGAATATTCCTCTCAGGACCTATGAATAGGGTAAGTTTTGCACATCAAGCGAGAGGGAGCATTGATTCATTTATTTTAAAGGTTGTAACATTTATTTGTAGTAGTTTATGTATTTTTGTTTTATTATTTTTGTTTGTGACACTGGTAGCTTTCTATGATACTCAGACAGTGGTTATTTTGCATTAAAAGTACATGGTTAATGGCTTACACTGTAAGAAATTGCTGTAAAGAAAATCATTTTTAAATGTAAATAAAAATCTCCAAGGTCCAAAATAATTTGAATACTACTCTGTTACATTGAAAGTAATCAAGATAATAAAGATCTCTGAATACAGTACTGTGTGTGATATCATTGATTGTAATTTTACACAACTGTAATGGTAATATGTGGTCCTGGTGTGGGAGATGATCCAAGATGGTGGTGAGGCTTGTCTGGAGTTGTGTAAAACCAGTGACCACACGGCTGAGATGCAGATGGTGCCAGGGACCAACACGATGTCCCAGGAGGGTCCACAGTCCTGATCCTGACTCCAATCTGCAGGCTCCTAAGTAAGTGGTTTGAGCTCACTTTACACAGACACATTTCCATATGAGGAATGAAGGCAACGATAGCATTAACCATGAGCCCAAATAAAGACATGATGAGGGACATAGAAACATAGCAGTCATTCTATGTCTTTGAGGATATGCTTTGAAGCTGTAATAGAACTGGGGTTTTGGTAAGATATTGATAGAGGGCTCTAGGAGGTGTTATAGGTAAGACCAAAGTTCTGAGGGACTTGGGCTATCTTACTTATTCAAAACTGTATCACTCCTGTGTATGCCCTGTGTTAGATTATGTTTCTGGTATTTGGGGCGGTAAACGTTTTCTGTTAAGCGAGCGTATCCAGAACCGGGCAATTCGCTTTTTTTTGGGTCTTCATAAATATGCTCCTCTTCCAGCAGTTAGTGGAGAAATGGGGTGGGACCCTTGTGTGGTCAGATGGAAAATCAGTATGGTGAACCTCTGGAACAGATTGCTGGACCTACCATCCAATAGGGTTGCTAGTCAGATTTTCTTCTGGGACTTGTCTGTTGAAGGGGAGTGGGTCTCAGATATGTATGACTTGTTTCAGGAGTGTGGTTTTGGAGAATATTACTCTCAAAGAATGTGTATAAATGTAGAGTCGTTTAAATCTCAGATCCGCGCTAACTGGTTACAATCTTGGACTGAAGAACTATGGCAGAAGCCAAAATTAAGAACTTACTGTTTATTTAAAAATGAATTTAAATGTGAAAAATATGTGATGTTTAATTTACCTAAAAGTAAGAGGTCCTTATGTGCTCAGTTACGATGTGGTATTCTGCCTTTACATATTGAAACAGGCAGATACAGAGGGACGGCGGAGGAGGATAGGATTTGTGAATATTGTGAGTTGATGGAAGTGGAGAATGAATTTCATTTTATTTTGTACTGCCCTTTGTATCATGACTTACGAGATATACTATTTAAAAAAGTTCACTCCCCTGAGTTAAACCTGTTAGATTTTGAAGAAGGTGCCATACTTGAATTTCTTTTTGATAACATCTTTGCTTTTTCCGAATATATCTCTCATGCGTGGGATAGGAGGAAAAAGATGACATATGATAGATAATTCATATATTTTACTTAATACACATTGTAGTTAAATCTGTGTTTTGCTGCTGATGCCGCGTGCTGCTGTGTGTGTGTTTGTACGGTTTTGTATTGTTCAAGCACCGTAATAGATATGGAAATAACTGTATGTTGATGTGTCTGATAATCCCATGTGGGATGGGTCATGTAAATTGTCCTGACACGTAAATAAAATTTTCATTCATTCATTCATTCATTCATTCGATAGACATGCTGTGTAGTGTCTGCCTGTCTGAACATCCTTATCCATTTTCCTAGTGACTTTAAACATGAAATATTATGACATTATTAGATTCTCCAAGACATATTGTGCATTTATCCTTCAGCATTTCTTGGACACTGTGGGCGCTGGGGTTGTGTTCCCGCCCATATCTTCAGTGCCTACTGCCCAGGTGGGTTATCTTGTCATAAGGGCCTTTCTGTGTGGAGTTTGCATGTTGTCCCTGTGGTCCCTCTGTACATAACCCTCCCACTAAAAAACATGCAGAAGACCGTCATTGTCATCTGACCAGTGATGACAACATCCGAAGTTGGTCCCTGGGCGCTGGAAAGAAAAAGCGCCCACTGTTCCTGGCTTGCCCCTCGGAGGAAAGGACAAGCCTGGATGGGTTAAATGCAGAGAACATATTTCACTGGCCACCGTCAGCATGAGTGTGTTGTGGCCGCATGCATGTGTTGTAGTGTGTTTGTGTGACAATAAAAGATGGGCTTGTCTGTTACGATAGTTTTGATGGTTCTTAGCCCAATTTGGGATTTGCAGATTGATTCAATTAAGTGTGCAATTAAAACTTTTATTTTAATCCTAGTCAATTGTTGTGTTGTTTTCCTTGTGTGTTGATTGAAGGCACCCAGGTTTTAAGCCTTATCTGCCAGCTTCATGTCTGAAAACAAATATGAAAGACACAAGATCTGTGTTATGGTGATGTTTGTTAAAAGTCATGGATACATAACTAACAAGTGAAAGGAGTTACTGTAAACTTCAGTTGCTGATTAGACAGACATGGGCACCACATTGCCTTGGGAATTATTTCTATATTACTGACATAGATGTTATGTACCCAGAAAAACATACACTCTCTTCACATACATAGACTCATAATGATACAGCACACACTCTTTGTTCTTGTCCAAAGTTGTTGTAGTTCAAATAAATATTCTAAAATGGCAAAGTCATACTATCACTGAATTCATGGAGATATTGATATTGTTTGATCCATGTTGATCAATTCTGGACTGTAAAGCTGTGTTCACACCGAGATATTTATTTTTGTCTTTGTTGCTTGATTCAACTCTTTGGAATCACTCTGGCGTTGTGTTTAAATCGCTCATCAACAGGCACAATAATTGATGGACATCTGGGGGCTCTAAGGTTACGCAATGTTGTGATGTTTGTCTGCTATGAGCCACCATAGTTGTTTATAAGCTAAGCCTATCAGCGTGCTCCTAATGTGAGGTCTATAGACCAGAACTGCGTCGCGTCTTCAAGCGCCCAGCTCCAAGGCCGCGCCCCTTTTTAGGGGAAACCCACCATAGTAAACGACGGTACAAGAAGCCGAAACCACTTCAAACAAACTATTTAAAACGGTTTAATTTGATAGAGATATGCCGAAGAGTTGCTGTGTTGTTATAGTTTCACTAACAATAAAAAAAAACAAAAAACTGGTCTGCGATAGGGTAGGCGTGACACCGTCAATGTGGACGATGCATGTAACCTGGTGGAAACTGGATACAGCGTTCATATAAGGCAAGTACCTCGTGTCGATGTATCTTGCGCATTCTATGGCCGGCCGAGTTGAAATATATTGTCATTGTCATGGCATTAATGGTATGTGGAAAGCATAGAACATTCTGAGAAACAAATCCCAAGGGCAGGCAAAACAACTGATTGTTTAATATTTTGATTGGGTTTCCAAATGAAGGTACAGATTGTCAATTGAAAGATCCAAATAATCCAGGATACGTGGATTCACCAGTTTATACAATGTTTCATTTGTGGTTACTACTATGGGGTGAATAAAGATTAGCCTAGCATGAGTTGTTAATGAAGCAATATAGTCTAATTCTTTCAGTGAAAATATTACATAATTGTAAGTATATAACAAATACATAAGTCAGCATAGATCTGGAAAATATGAATGATAATAATAACAGGAATCATAATAACAACAATCATACAGTTTAATTGTATTCCATTTATCAAAAATAGACTACAAAAAAGCAAAAAAGGAAAATAATAGCAATAATGAAATCAGTAAACAAAATAATGCAGAGCTTTACATGAATTTCAATGCAACTGCACTGAAAAGTACAACACTAAGGCAAGAAAATACATTAAGAACTGAATTAAAAGAAAAATGCCGGTTTAGTAAGCCTGTAATGAGGCAGGGCTTGAAGATATTTACACTAATATTGCATTATAGTGATATCCTTGTAGCAGCAGTTCCCAACCTTTTCTTATTCATGGCTACTAGAAAATCTCAAAATGTCCATGATCCACATCTGACCTTAAACAGTATGCAGGAGATGGCCAGGGAACAATAGGACGCTAAATTTAAATGAATTACATACTTCTTAGAGTACTTTTAATTTCAATGCTGAAAGGAGCTGTTCATCAGCAACACACACAAATGAGAAATAAAAGTGAAGGGCAAACATAAATTATTAGAAAATGATCATTCAACAATGGAAAAATCTCTTCTCATACATAACAATAGTATGATAATAGTGTGTTTTGCCTTGCAATAATTATGTTTTGTACAGTAAATGATTTGGTGGCCCACTTGCAATATGTTGATGGTACACATGTTGGAAATGGCTGCCATTGTATTTACAAAGTTGTGTATTGTAAGCACTGAAGGTATTTTTGCTAAAACAAACACAGATGGCAAAAGAATATCCTGAGAATGTATAGACAAAGACCAGGTGAAGGAATGAGGACTCCATTTGTGGCACCAGACTCCATGACATGAAGAGAGTGGAGGCATCAGTGTGAGACATCATGTCTTGGCTGATGGAATTGTGAATTTAACAGAGCAGCTGACCAAGGAAATATAAAATACATAAAGAATGAATGAAAATGGTAGTCAAAGATTTGATGTAATTATTTAAAAAATAAAGGATAGGTTGGGATATGTACAAATAGGAATCCTTACCATGTCATTTTTGGAGCATCAAGGCCTTTGTTGAGTTGTTGGAAGTATTCACTGGTAGCTATGGTACATGGATCGTTGGCTGGTGGAATTATACTTGAATCTCAGTTTTCATTGAGTAGCTGACAAAAAAATTATAAAATTCATACATCATTACACAGCATGTGACAATTATATTTGTACAGACAAATGTGATACATTTATCAACACATGGCATGAAAAAGGCCACACCCATCATGGGGGAAAGATCCCCATTCACTTACATCAGCGTAATTTTCCTTCATTTAAACATAGCTAAACCCTGTGGTATGTTGGGCTGTGCAGACAACAAATCAGAAAAATCTGCAATAAAGTTTTTCTGGACTCCTGACCAAAACAAGGAAGCCAATGAGAATTGGCGAGAAGAAAAATTTGGATCTAGCTGTCCAGGAAGTAATTTGGAATGTCCATGTTCCGTATATATGATCTTTGTGTGCAACACATGACATAGGAGAATGCCCGGATTGGGGGAGAGTTTTTGTTTCCCCCCATTTTGGGCATGGTTTCTGAATGATGACATGCAGTGTCTCTATTGACAAATACTAATGCTTACCATGTAGCCAGTTGATGAGGTGCTTGGTTGATACACAGGTTGATAACAGTCCACTGACTTCATGAAGGAGGGCTGTTGATATGGTTAGCAGTGATGAGACCTTTGATGCTGGATGTGCTCATTGATGATGGACTGCAGGTTGCCATTGCAGCAATGATGGAGGCTTGGCTGTTGGGGATTATTTATTCTTGCATCCATTTGATTGCGTAGCTGCAAAACAAAATAACCCCATACATAAATTACATAATTTGTTAAAATCAATATGTACATAGAAATGTGATGTTGTAATTGAAAGACAAATCATAGATTATGGACAAACATGTATGCTTACCATGTAATGCCAGTTGGGTGCGCTCCTTGGCTGATGACAGTTCTCTGGCTTCATGAAGGAGGGCTGTGTCAACGGTTTGGAGTGCCTGGAAATTCTTTCACCTGGTCTTTCCATAAATTGAGGTTGCCATTTGATATAGAAAGGAGGACAAGCTATGACTTCTTACTTTGCTGTGAAAACTATGCTATCTTGAGTTTATCAAAGTGAATAATTGATTAAATAAAACCGGAGCAACATTGATCAAAACAAAGAATGGGAAAAAACGAAAAGGAAACTTAGACACTTCACACAAGTGTGAAGTAGTAGTGTATACCCTTCAAAAGCCATTACCCACTATCAATCCAGGGCCAGGCCATGGTGTGCCAGGGGAGGTAGTGAACAAAAAAAAAATACAGGACTGGTCTAACTTCTTAAGCCCACTTTAGACCAATGCTTTGCAGTGAGGGGAAAGTGTTGTAGAACATTACAGGGAAAAGTTGCAGCAGTGTTCACTGGCCTGTCTCATCTTAGCTGGCTGATGGTGTTGCCATTAATTCAGCTTCTCAAGTTGTGGCTGGTTGCAAGTAATTGCAAGTTTCAATTTGTCTCATCATGAATCTTGGGTCTAAACTAGGCTTCAAAGGGACAAATGGCATTACCAAGAACAGGTGTGTGATGCCTGAGAGGGCCAGGGCACACTGAGTGGATTAGCATGTGTCTACTCTTTGCCAAGAGGCATTGGTAACCCAGTGAACTCATGATGGGGATTGGGGATTGCAATTATTTCCCAGTAAGGATGGGTCAAGGTGTGAATGTGAACAGGGCGCTCCTGACTCCCCTTGTATAAAGGTAAACAAAAAAAGTAAAAGTTTATGATCCACACTGGCTGGGGCTTGACATTAAATGTGGCCTGCTCTGACAAAATCAGTCACATTGACCCAAAACACATTTTGAGTTTTAGACACTTTTGGAAAGAGGGGAATGTAAGCTTTCTGGTGATACAATTATCATGGTACTCCAAACACTGAGTGAGATGTACCCCTTTATGTCTTGACAGTTTCCAAACTATGTTTTTGAGAAAAACAGTCTCAAATTTTGACAAAGTAAGGTAGTTCTGCTTGTCACTTGTCTGCTTCAAAACTGTATTTGCCATTTGGATTTCACAATAATCTTTACACAGAATAAATACATCAATAAATCAATTAATCAAGAAATAAATCAATCAATAAATAAATACGTAAATAGGTAAATACATAAATAAATAAATAAATGAGTACATAAATAAATATATAAATAAATAAATACATGAATAAATTAATCAATTCATATGTAAATATGCAATAAATAAATAAATAAATAAATAAATAAATACATAAATAAATAAATAAATAAATAAATAAATGAATGTGACTGATTTTGTCAGAGCAGGTCACAAATGGCCTGGCTCTGGATTGATAGTGGGGAAATAGCAATTGCTTTCCCACAGGGGTTGTCCAAGTCTGCTTTACCCCTGCCTCCCCCTCCCCCCTTTAGTGGACATCGGATATAAGTCAATAAAAAACAAAGAAAGTGTACTAAAAGATTATGCTTTGGATATAGGTGAGCAATTTAATAGATAAATGATAAACATATGGATGGATGGACAAGCAGACTCAGTCAATTGCAGTGTAGATCTGAGCAAATCTAACTTAATGAAATACGTACCATCTCATGATAACTGTAATATATTGGGAGCACATCGACAATTACGTTTTCTGCATCTTTAATGTACACATGATCAAGTAAAGTGAGTTTTTCAGTTGTTGGAGAGTGCACCATTTGAATGTAGTTGTGCTTTTCCATAAACTTTGTTAAGGTTGAATCTTCCAGTGCATTTTCATTAAAATCTCCCATTAATATTTTCTTCCCAGGATGTTGATCAATTATGTTTATGAGTTGTTTCAATTTGTGACGAAAACACGTAAGTGGATAGTTTCCTGGCCTGTAGACAACTGCGGCAGTTAAATTGATCCTTTTGACTTGGAATATCAAACATTCTATATTGTAGCACTTTGGGGCCCACAGTGTAATGTCTTTATTTAGTGAATGGTAAACACCAACACCACCTCTACACTCTTGTCTCAGCTTGCGGAATTCAGGTTGACTGTTGTCATAACTATCTGTACGACAGATGTGTGTGAATTTGAAACCAGCAAGTTCATGTGGTGGATCATTAGGTGTTAACCATGTTTCTGTGAGACAAATACAATCTGCTTTTGTCATGGTACTATTAGCTTGTATATCTTGGAAGTGCCCTTTAAGACTCTGGGTATTATGCATTACCATAGTAAAGGTACTGTTTGATGTTGAAATGGTTGGTGTGATGGGTATGAATTTTCTCATTTTGCTTAGAGCTTCATCCACTTTTGAATTACAATATATGGCAGATTCGTTAAAGTCTTGGATGACTAGGCCACTTAGATTTGTAACACGACTCAGAGCAACATATGCTTGACCTGGGGCAAATATTTTTTTCAGTGACACAACAGCTTTGTCTACTGTTAATCCTTGTACTTTGTGCACTGTACACGCCCAAGATAACTTGATTGGGAACTGTTTTCGTTTTCCTCCATTATTTGTAACTGTGTCTTCCTCTGGGTCTATGATTGTAATATTTCTTCCTTCAGGGTCAGCTGTACGTCTTTTTGATCGTTGCATTTGACCAACGTTGGGATTGTCAAATACCACATGAATGGAAGATGGGAAACAATCATCATTGTCACAACTTTCTTCAGTGTTGTCATCGTCAATTATGTTAACTATTGTCCCAAAGACACCGTTCACCAGGCCATCTGACACATCAATATTTTTTTGCAACATTATGCGAGCTCCAATTGCTACATGGATATATTTTGCCAGACAAGAATTGTAAATTTTGTGATGGTGGCCATGTTTTGGTTCTAATCTATCAGTTGCAGGGTTTCTTTCAAAATCTTGAGCTTTGATGGTGATAACATCTGTGCATGTGTCATGTAATTTGTGCAGATTAAAGTCATCAACTTCTTTATTTGTAGCAAATATGTGTATTGCATCTATTTCTTCACCTGTTTCACAATTTTTCAACATTTGAATATCTTTGTCATGTAATTTTTCACCTTTTTTATGGGTGCGCAGACGATTCAAGAGCTGAGCAAAGTCTGCTTCCTTTTGTCTGACGACTTGCGTGAGTTCAGCTATTTCAAATTCATCTTCCCATAAGTTAACCTTGAAATCCTTGTATAATGGAGTCCCTTTCACTGGTGGTAACTGATTATGGTCTCCAACTGCAAGAACACACACATTTCCAAAGAGACTATCATCACCTGGTTGTTTGATTTGTCTCAGTCTTTCATGTACGTTTGCATAAAGTACATGGTCAACCATGGATATTTCATCTATCATCCATATTAGTAATTTTCCCAACTTTGCACGTAAAGAATTCATTTTTTCTTCTCTGAGATGACAGGGTGGTATTGTTAAGTTTGTACCAAGTGAAAAGGTATTGTGTATTGTCTTTGCACCTATGTTGTAAGCAGCTACACCTGTTGGTGCTGTAAGTACAACAGTGATAGCATCTGGATCGTCTTTATGAAGGGCTTTCAAAATTCTAGTTGACTCATAGAAAATTGCTTTTATTAGATGACTCTTACCCACGCCAGCACCGCCTGCAATATGTAGCCTTATAGGGGGAGGGTTTTTGCCATAGACTTTTTGTAAACACCAGTTTCTGATTTTATAAAAAATTGCTGATTGTTCCTCATTTAAAGATCTTAACAGTACCAATGCATCTGACCGTTTCATCTGTGCTTCATTAGCTTCAATTGTGTATGGAGTTGCTTTTTCTGGCTGAAGGTCTGGGATATCATCATCGTTGCAATGTTCATTTAGTTCATCAGTGTCTTGTTTGGGCCTTTTACACTCCAATCGCTCAAGTTCTGTTTCTGGACAAATCTGTGCCCATGCATCTTCCAATGCATCACCATTAAGCTCTAATGTCTTTTCAGCTTCATCTATTTTCTCAGCTTCTTTCTCAAACAGAGATCGGTTGTCATCAACTATGGATTTGACTGTCTCCAATGTGTTGTTTACATAGGGCACAGCGCCAAGGTCATAGAAATCTTTGTAAGTTTGAAATGGATCAGGTTTCAATTGTTTGTCGCAGTAATGTGGCAAAAACAGTTGGAGGATACTCTGGTGGTAGGCTTCTGACTGCTTCATAGGTGAGAACCTGCAATAACGTATCACAGCTGCTTTTTCTTCATTCATTCGTTTTTTGATGAAACCAAAATCATCTTTTAGTTGAATGATGTTACTTGTATCACCCTTTGGGATTTGAGACCTTGATAGGATTCTGTACTGGGAACAGAATGTTGCGAGACACATGTTTTTAAACGGTTCAGAATCTGGTCTGTGTTTGTATCGGTCAACCAAGTTTTTCATCCACATATCCTTTTCCTCTATTTCATTTGTAGCAGGTTTCCTCTTAAGTTGACTTAAAGGTAAACTCATTCTGACAGGGTGTTCGCCAGTTGGTATGAACATGGTTGCACGTGAGGAATGCTTAAGGGGTAGACCAATAAGTCGGTAAGCACATTCTTGGGCAGAAATGTGTCGGCTTTTCAGAAAAACAGTTCCAATTTTTTTCATTGCGTCTTTAGCTTCTAGGTTCCCATTCATTGCTTCCTTTTGAGCTTGATCAAGCAAAAGACCCATTTCACGTTCACTTTTGAGAGCATAGGAAATTATGTAAACTGCACAAGAATATGCATCTAGAACAAATTGGATGTCTAGGTTGGCCTTCCAGCAGCGGAGCAAGTCTTTATTGTAAGGGTTTATCCAGACCTCGTTTGGTTTCCTTTGTAGCACAATACTTGCTTTATTAGTGAGTTTACAATTTGCTTTCTCAAACATGGCTTGTGATATGTTGAAATGCTTAAAGAATTCATCGGCAGAGTTGAACTTTTCTCGTTCTTCACGCTTTGATAGCACACTTTTCATTTGTTCAAATAATTTGGTGATATTTTCCTGGTTCATGTCAAATGCATGTGGAATATCCTTAATTATGTCCATGACATCAACATCATTTTGCTTGTTTTCAGCAGTTGCTTGTTGCCCTTGTGCCTTCTCATCTTTGTGTGGTCTGCTAATAAAAGTACGCTCTGAGACTGGTCTGGGAAAGTTGAATCGACAGTTAGTTCGACCCTTCTGCTTTTTTTTGCCACTTTTTTTGTCACACGTTTTTGAATGGTGCTCACTGTGTTGTTGGACAACGATTGTTTCCAGCAGTTCTGGATCAGTTGGCATCTCACATGTCACATATTTATCAATAAATTCCACAACCTTCTCATCAGGATCTACGTCTAGTTTGGGAGCATCTTCAATCCAAAAGAATGCATGTATATGCGGTGAGCCACGCATTTGGAATTCAACTCTATAGAAATAGTCTTTGATTTTTCCTATAGGTGCTGCAGGACTCTTGAGAACATTGTTCAAAAGGAATTGAAATCTGTCATCAAACATTCTGGCTGCCATCACTGAGTTACGCCTTAAAAGTCCACATTTTTCTTCCCAAGTAAGATCTTCCACCTTGACTTGCAGTCCTTCTTTTCTAATCATTGCTTCCAGCATTTCAGGCCATCTCAGGTCAGCAGAACTAAATGAACAGAACCATGTAGGAATACCAAGTTGTCTTATCATGGCAAATACATCTTTTTGAGCTGATTGCCAATACGGAGGTGTGCCTCGAATGGGTTTGAGAAATTTGTAGCCTTGATCAAAATGCAAAAGTTTTTTCAGTGCCTCTGGTTCTTTAAGGACATCGCTCGTAACATTTGGTAAACTTTTGTCTGTCCCTTTTCTCAGTGCTATAGAAACATTTGATATAATTTGGTCTAGTTCTAATACATGTAGGGCATAGAATGGGTAATCTCTATTTTGGCAGAATCGGCCTTCAGCATTAAGAATTCGCTGATTAAAATATCGATTCAAAGATAACTTTTGTTCACGTAAATCATGATAAGTAGGTCCTGCTTTTGGAAATAACACAGGAAAACATTTGGCTTCATTTGTTCGATCTGTCAGCAGTCTAATTGGAGAATTTGACTCTGCTGGTGCAATACATATGATGTCATCAAAATGCTGATCTAGCACTTCTTGACCTAAATCCACAGATTGTAAACAAGAACTTGCAAACATGCCATGCTGGTCTTGAATATGTGATACATCTTGTATTTCTGTTTCCTCTGCTTCGTCTGCTTCTTTGTCTAATGTTTCAACATCTTCATCAACCATCTCATCTTCAATTGGCTCAGACTTGGTTTTCTCCAGTGTGTTTACCCAGTCATGGTTGTACTTTATTTTTTCAAAGTACTCATTATTGTCATAAAAATAGTTTAGAGCACCCTTTATATTTCCTGTGTCAACATACATGTCTTCATAATGTCCCTTATAGGACACTTTGCGTTTCATTTTCACCCGAATTAGCTTATCATCACTCTCATTCCTTGGCAAAATATTTGTTACATATGACATATTAGATGGAACACATACAGTGGGTCCCTGCACAGAATTCTGGCCTCCTTTTCTCAAAGGGATCAGTCTCAAGAAGGGTATGTGTGGTGAAATAAGGTGTTGTTCAAGTTCATTAAGACATTTTAGTTCAGGAGGAATTGGGTCCAAATGCAAGTTGTTAGCAACACTCTGCTCAGGCATTTTGTCATTTTTAATTTTTCGGTCACATGTGTGGCAAATCCACAATTTAGAATATGCTTCATCCTTAAAATTGCAATCTTCTGGACATGCATCATCACAGATATGTAAATATGTAAGCGTTATGCATTTTTCTTGTAGTTCACTGCATTTCACACCAATTTTTCTCTGACAAAGTTTCACTTGCTTCCTAAAAAGTGCTCTGTGACAGCAACAGCACACAAACTCTGGGCCATGTTTCACATGCTTGCGAAATTCCTCAATAACACAATCAATGTCATGTTTTCTGGATTTGTGCTTTGCAACACTGGCACATTTTCGACTTTTCACTTCATCTCGAAATGCTTCATCATTGTGATATTTGAATCTGGTTGCTTCACACAATTTTGTTTTCAAATCTGGATTCTCAGCATATCTCTTTTTGCTCTGTTCACGTACATAGCTTTGAAAATCTGGATTGTCAGCATATTTTGTTTTGCTCTGTTCACGTACATAGCTTTGAAAATCTGGATTTTCAGCATATTTTGTTTTGCTTTGTTCTCGGACATAGCTTTGAAAATCTGGATTCTCAGCATATCTCTTTTTGCTTTGATTTCTCTTGATATCGGGATTTTCAGCATATCTCTTTTTGCTTTGATCTCTCTTGATATTGGGATTTTCAGTATATCTTTTTTTCTCCTGATCTGTCTTGATCTCTGGATTGTCCACATACCTTTTTTTGCTCTGTTCACATGAGTAGCTCTGAAAATTACTATCATTAGCATACTTCATCTTTTTTCCTTCTAGAATGCTATCTTTGTTTAAAGCATATCTTTTTTTCATCTCATCCAATTTTGTTTTCCTTGAATGATTTGCATATTGTTCTTTGTGATGTTCTGCTTTTACACTTGAATCATGTTTATTCAAATTATCATGTATAGTATGGCATGAGCATACTGAAGTATTGTACTTGTGTTTGACACATGTTACATTATCATAATGATTCTCATTCTTGTGATACAGGTAAATAGCTTCACCATTTCTATTATCACTCTCAAAGTCGCCAACAAAATGATCACTTGGATAGTAATTCCACCTGTCTCTGTTGTAAGTGTATATATCAACATTCAGCAGGTCAGCAGCTGCCCAAATTTCAAGGTCTGTTGCAAAGGATCCTGAACACTTCATATTAGATATCCTTACATGTTCTGGCACAGAGGATTGTGCTGTTGGTAAGTATTTTTGAAATCCTGATGCATGTTGGGTAAGATGATTGACCACAGAGCGGCGGATTTTCATGTGTCCATTTTCATTTCCTGTGAGAGCATCTGACAAACATCGAAAGAAACAATTCCCATCACCTTTTATTGGCTTTGTTTCACATATTTGACCCATTGGGGAAAAATCTACATCCTGTACCTTGTTTGGGTGATTGTCATTTCTCAAATTGAATTCAGAACATAATCTCTGCCGTGTAGCTGAGGTCAAAGGCTTGAATGAGAAATCAGAAGTGATTACTTTGCTTATCACAATGTCTTCTGAGCATACATCTGGATCATGGTCATAAGAGGGATTTGAACTATTAGGCCACGCTGCAGTCTGAGTTTCTTTTGTGAAGTCAGAAAGGCTAGTATTGACTGTGGTCTGTGAGTCATTGTCTGCAATTGCTTTAACAGTATCATTAAAGGTTGATGAATTGTCTATGTGCGCTTCATTGTCCATATTTATCATTGCAAGATTTTCACTATTTTCCAGGTGCTTCATTTCCCCATCTAAAGTGTATCTGTTCTTTTTAGTCACATTTTCATAACTTTGCCCAGTTGCTTTATTTGTGCATTTCCGTTTGTATTTGCCTTGCAAAACTGCACTGTAAAGTGGTCTGCCCTCTTCTTGGTTTTGTTTAACAGAAATGTTTTGGACACACTGTCTGCTGGTGGTTGGCTGTTCACCATGTTGCATCATGTTACCTGTGATGGTCACTTTGACTCCTGTAACCTCAAATGGCATCTGTTCAAGTCTGCAGTGTTCAGGAAGTAGTTGTATGGCCAGGGTCTTCAAGTGATGATACACCGTTGTGGGTTCAGTATGGTAAACAACTACAGCAGTTCCTATATGTGGATCCACAAGCCCCTGGCTGTCACGCATATGAGGATCAAACACAGCAAAATACTGGCCTTGCTTAACAATCACACATGTATTATTATTCAAAGTGACAAAGCAAGCATCATTATCTAGCAATGATCTTTGAATAGCCAAATCGAATGGTACATTGATATCCCTCATATACAAATCATCAGCTTCATCAATGACACCAACAAGTCCAGCCAAAGGCAAGCCACAATTTATTGAGAACTGCACATTGTTCATCACGTATACATTTGGCAATTCTCCAATCAGCAGATGATTATTTGTTCCACGTATTTGACCGGTGCATTTAAGGTAGCTGTATAACTTATTCCCTTCAATAAGAACAGAATCAACGTCATTTCTGTGTCTGTTGTCACTCCAAGTTGTTATGCTTTTCACCTTATTCATCATTACAGCTGATAAACTGTTAGCTACACATTGTTTCCCAGCATTATCCTTAAATAGTGCAAAACCTTGTGAAAATGAACCTTGTAAGGAATGTTTAGCAGGTGCGCTTGGAATACTGGTCACACTAAGTGCACTTTCATCAGGGTGGTTACTTGTCAGCAGCTTTGCTTCAGTTGTTGGGTCATCAAATGGATCAACCATGATGGCAGGATCTTGCTTTTCAACAATAGAGTGCTGGAGCATAGGGGAATCAGAGTTGTGGTTATTTTGATCAAGAGCATTGTCAAAGTTAGGCAGTGGTTGATCAGACAGAAACAGAGATTGTTCAGAGATTTTCAGAGTTTCACCAGAGGTATTCAGAGGTTTTGGCACAACGGGTAATGTTGTTTGTTTAGGTTTTGGCACAACATGTGGTAATGTTGTTTGTTTAGTTTTTGTAGCAACATGCACACGCAATGTTGCAAAGGGAGGGGATGGGGTGGGGAGTCATCGTTGCGGGATGGGGGGAGGGGGAGGGGGGAGGGAGTTTGAAGGGGATAGATTTCTCCAGAGCCCAGACAGCCAGGGTCATCAGGCTCGCCAACCACCTCCATCTGAAACACAAATAAACAAGGCAGACAATTATTTACAAAAGTATATTGTCATTTCAACTTTAGCATTTTCCACTGTTTCCCCTACAACATTTTTCAGGCCTGGAGGGATTTTGAAACATACCCCGATGGCAACAGTGGGGACCCTCACTGGCAATGCTAAACTTTTAGCTAACCTGTTTGCCTAAATGTTCGCAATGGCATCCCAAATATCATCATACTATTATGGGATGTGATGCAAACAGGTATATTATGGGATGAGCGTTTCCCAGGCAACAACACACATTGTTGCACATTGTTGCACGCTGGCACGATGCTTCTACAAGCAAAATGCTTATTGTTTTGAATGATTTGGCATATTCTATTAATGTCAACACTAGTAGTAATAGTATGCCATAAAGGTTTATTGAGATTTTGGGGAGAGCAGAAAAAAAGAAGAAAGAAAAGAAAATCTATTTATTTTCTGGCCTGGCAGGGGCGCTGTTTGCCTGGCAGGCCTGTAGAATGGTAGGGGAAACAATGTGATGTAACCAAATCATTGTGTTTTCAAATGTTTACGTTTCTGCTCATCCACACTACAATGTAACTGTCGAGTATTCAAATGGTAATGGGCTCAGTAGCATGTGACCTGTGACCTCCACCTGTGACCTGATGAGACATCACCTAGCGAGCCAGATCTGCTATCTGAAGGCAAGTCGTCTGGACTGAAACAAAATAGACACAAAATAGACCGAACGATTCATTAGAATTACCAGCCAACTCTCCACGTGCCCTAAAAATAACCGAGGATATAGCAAATTTCGTATGCAAGGATATACGCCTGTATTTAATGAATGAATGAATGAAAGCTTCAAAAGGTTCCCGAAGGTACCCGAACGTGAAGTACATTATGGTGCGACGCAAACATCTGAATGTAGACCGCTGCTGTAGACATAATCCCCAAGATGTATAAATCTGTGAAACAAAGCATCAAAACGAAACTGCAGTCAGCAGAGAGAGTCAGCGGCATCTCACTATATAAACGACGACGAGTGGAGCCGCCCTCAGCCTCATCTCTTGTTTTGATATGGAGAAGTGACTGACTGCATTACTTTACTAAAGAAAGCACTGGTGGTGTCAGTCACTCTGCTCGTCACACTGATGCTGACTGGAGAGTCTGCACAACTTGCAGCACATAGCACAGTATTGTGTTGTTCAGGGCTGTAGTTTGATTGTAGGCTAAATGGTCATGACAAAAATAAAATAAAAATTATTTGTATTTTGTAACTGCTTTGGGGTGAATTATTAATGTAATATTTTTGAATGATGCACCAAGTTAGAGTTCCTAGTACAATTTACAGCGTTTGTTCTGAGAATCTTTTTCATATCCAAGCAAAATTTGTATTTTAACTTAAAGAGTAACTAAACACTAATTTTGAAGCTATTTCTGGCCACAGCATATTTTTGAAAGATGCAATACTGTCAACATTCTGGGAGGGGTCTTGGTCCTTGCCGTTTTCAACAGTTTCAGTCATTAAGTACTGATATTTCATATTCATTTGCTGTCAAATGTCAATATTAATACCAGTATTGATGTGTTACATAACTGGACAGTCATGTAATTCAGGATACAGCTCAAATAACATGTTTTGGTATCACTAACCAAATCGAAATGAATCAAATCGGATCGAATCGAATCGGGATTAATCGATTTGGAACCTTGTGAATCGGAATGGAATCGATTGTTAAAATTTGAACCAATACCCAGCCCTAGACAGCAGTGTGATACAGTCTGCATATTAGGAGTGGGTCCGAGAGTATGAAAAATCCGCTGTCCCTTGTTGCCCACGTTGTGTATCAGCAGGGCTTTCTTGCTCTCAACGTTAGCATCACCTAGCCCTAGTATGAACGTTTCAAAGGATTCATGCCAGCAAACCCACAGGTTCAGTGGCTCGCCAGGCAGGGCGAGGAACAGGGAGAGAGGTGAGAGCAGAGTATCCATCATCCTCGTCGCCAATGTTATGTTTAATAACTTGTGGACCACAATGTAACTGTTAAACGTTTTATTTTCAGGCGGTCACACTGGCTCCATGTTTACAATTACAACCACACCACTTTCCAGCAGGGCAGACTGTCATAAAGCTGCCTGTCTTAAAGGTACAGTCACAGCTGATGTGACGCAGACGTGTAGTTAGTTATTGTTTTTTCTAAGCAGTTATGATTTAATATCCGGTCAGCCGTGGACACGTGTACACGGTGACATCCCTAATTGCAATTTGCAATCCATGTCCCGCACAGATTCCAAGAGGAAGGAAACATCTGAGCTGGCATTACATTAAACCAAACCTGGTGAGGACGTTGCGGATTTGTTTAGCGTTTACATTAGCTGCTGTGGCTAGCTTTGCTAGGGCAGCTTACACTCAGGCTTGCCGCTTGCCCGGCAGACAATGCTTGTTATGGTCAAACAGACCCGCATTCAAAGTACTTAATACTCACAGAGCTGGCGTAAAGTGTGGCGTGAACCCCATTTAGCCAAAATGAAAAATGCAGGGATTGTGTATTTAACTCCAAAAACAAACTAACAACCTTTATCCAGCTTATTTCGAGATGCCATGATGCCTTATGGGTGGTACTTCTGGTGTAATCCCCCCCCCCCCCCCCCCCTCCCCTCCCCGTTAAGTTGCTGACACAGACACAACATACTGGAGCTCGTAGATCTCCATGAAGTGAGCAACAATCTCCCACAGTTTGACTTCCGGTTTAGCGATTTTAACCCTAACCCCCCGTAGCGCATCCAGCTTAGCAAAAATCTCGTCAATAAATATCCAGAATTGTTCAAAGAGCAACAGAAATAGTGGATGTGATAGATAAGTGTCAGCGCCCTCAGATACATTGGAGTGGAAAAAGTAGAGAAACATCCACGGGGGGGGCGACCTTGAAAGAAAACTCCTCCAGTGAGAAACTTTTTGGATTTATTCTCTCAACACCATGTCCCCTAATGGTTTAAATGAGGAATTTGATATCAAACCTTTTCTTTAAACAATCGCCATTATGTGCCTTCTGTATATCCTTAGTAGCCAGTTTTTAATACATTTTAGAATTACTATGTGCAATACTCCAGCTAGTCCAAGAATAATGACTATTAATTATTAATCATTATTATATTAATTTGGACTAGACATGGCTTTTGATTTTTTAATCTTATGAATTATTGCTGTTTTTATTAGCATTCTAGTTGTGGTGTAATTTGTCATATTCACTGTTGTCTCTTTCTCCTTTTCCCCTTAGGCTATTTTTACATTGTATTTTCTATGCCTACTTAAATTGTTTATCTATTTTGATATTTAATATTGTTGTCTTCCTCCTATCAGTCTTACTATTATTATTAATTATTATATTCCCCGCCCGACTGTGATGACTTGTCTTGATTGTCTACCTGGTGACGTTTCATACGCACAGGCCTATTTATTTTCTCTTGTAACTGCTGTCATTCATTTGCCTGATGAAGACCCCATAGGGTCGAAAGCTTGCCTACCTTGAGCGCAAATAAAAGCGGGAGCTTTCAATCAGTGTGCGGACAATTCCTTTATTATTTAATAATTGAAAAACTAACATGCTCATTTAGTACTAAACCACATGACTAGCCCCAGCACTGACGACAACAAAGATCTTGAGTAGGGCTGGGCGATATGGACGAAAAATCATATCACAGTATTTTTAGGCTCAATGAGGAAAGATGATATATCTCTGTATTTTGTACAAAGTGGGCTAGATTTTCAATTGTAAATTGGGCTGGGCAATATGGACTCTTACTAAATATATTTACACAACGCGATTTTGATAAATAATCATCAGTGAATAATGATATAATGAATAACGTTAAGTGGGTAGAGGCAAACAATAGAACAGCTAGAACAGTCTGGTAAGCTCAGAAAATGAGTTCACTTTCCTGCAGCCTTTAAAACCATGAAAAGACAACTATGCAATATCACAATATGACCACCATAACTAAATCTAAGATGAGAGGTCTCATCTAGTCACAATATTGGCCAGCCCTAAGGCTTCTTTCACACAGACAACCTACGCCTTGCCTTGCCTCAACCCACGCCTACGCCGAGCTGGGCGTGAACCTGTTACACGCTTTTGCGATCACACCGCACGCCTTTTGCACGCCGAACCTGGAGCCGAGTCACAAGCGCCTCTCCTCTCTCCCGACTGTATTTTTTCACGTGTTGTCCAGAATTGTCATGGGTAGCCTCTAGGTAAAATAAATCTGATATATTTAATGTTCTATTGATGCTGGATATGTATAACCAGGTCTGACTATAGTCGGACAGGTGATCTTGCAAGAATATGTGCTGGCACAACAACATTGTCCATCTTGCTTCTTCGGTCGCTATTCTCTCTCATGAAGATTTGTTTGCCGACAGGGAGAAAACCCCACCCGTCAATCTCTCTCTCGCTCTCTCTCTCTGCTCAATACTGTTGTAGAAACTCCATTTTATTTTGATATTCAGTTGACTTTGCCAGTTCCCACAGATATTGTCGCGTTTTTCTTTCATGGCTTGACAGAAAAGCCTGCCTGCACGTGCCTTGTCGGCGTGAAAATAGAACTCTCGCCTATTCGATAAAATCGGCAAGGCACAGGCAAGGCGTGGGTACACGCAGGGTTCACGCTCAGGCGCCCGGTGTACACAGCCTCGTTGACTAAAACGGACGCCTATTTAAAAGCGTGGGTAAAGGCAAGGCATAGGCAAGGCTTGGGTCGTCGGTGTGAAACCAGCCTAATCCTGAGTGCCATGCAGAAATGCTGAGACACAATTAGCAGAAAAACATGATTAAAGTTGATTAACAATCTGCTTCTTTAAATGGTATAGCCTCGCTGATTCCTGTGTTGACTGACTGGCATTTATTATGGAGCAAACATTCTGGTTCACTATGGATTTATTTAACGCTACTGTAGTACTTGTCTGTCAAAATCCCTTTACCTCGGCTTTTGTTGAAACGTCCAAACTTGTCTAATTCTTTGCTGTGGTAAGGATATCAATAAACTCATTGATAGGAATTGTGCTGTTATCAACAGCAGCTGCGCTCTCGTGCTTTTGCCCTTCATAGCAGCATTTTACAGCACAGATTGCATTTAAAGCGTTGTCTGTCTTTCGCGAGCCATAATTGGTACTTATATTTGAAATGCCACATATTGTTGAAGCTGCACTTCCCTGGCATGTGTCCGGTGGCATAGTATGACTTTGCTAACTGCTAAGTGCCTCAGCTGCAGTCAGCAGGCAGATGGAGGCTAGTGGGCGTGCCTGTAACTCAATGAATTCCCTTCTCACAGAGAACAGAAACACAGCGACGGTTAACGTTACGTGTTAACACTATACACTATTTTTATGCTCTGAACTCAGTGTAAATGAATGTCATGAAAATATTTATTAAACACATTTCCATGACTTTTCCAAAACCTTGCCAGATTTTTTTTTTTTTTTCACTATCGATAAGTTTCAGTATCGATAAGCAGTACCGGTATTGATCAAATCCAAACGCATTACACATGCCCTGTATTGCTTATTTCCAGGCTGATGGCTGATTTGTATGTTGTATGTTGTATGTTAACTTACGTTGACATTGGTCAATGTCTTTCTGAACATCTCTGCTCTTCGGCGATTCTTTCTCAGTGGCATCTGAAATAGCACAAATAAACATTACTCGACCTGAATTAATTTTGTCTGCATTCATGATTGATGATTCAATTGAGTTTATATAGTGTTAATTTTTTTGCGTGTGATTAGATTCAAGATTCAATATTTTCAATATATTTGCCATGTGAACAAGTTGATTGAGATTTGTCTTGAGATTTGTCTTCACACAGCAAACCTTAGTGCTTGAATCTGATTTGTTGCTCACATCTGATTTTTTGTGCGGCTGTTCACACAGACTTTTTAAAAGTGGCCCATATCAGACTCCAGTGTGAACAGGTCACGGCCCTGAAGTGACCTGCATGCGCAGAAGAACAACAATAACGTCACACGCAGCACACTGCTGTGCAACGTAAACCCGGAAGAAGACATCAGTAAACATGGTGGTAGCTGATGATGTTGTTTCATCTGTTGTTTACAGTTTAATTTACAAGTTATTGTGCAGTGGAAGTCAGCGAATATGGGAGCAGATAGCGAGGAAGAGGAGAAAGAGAGCCAACATTTTAATAATGGCTTTCTGTGGAGCAATAGCTGCTACTTCTTGCTAATACTTATAAGCTCTAAAACCTCACTGTCCCTCCACTGATTAGCTCCATTGCAACTGTCCTCCATGTTTGTAATCACAATCTACCTGCTTGGTCCTCCCTCCTCGCGCCAGTGCAGAATAGTGGCGAATGTTGCTCTGGAATGACGTAAAAGTCACATTTAAGCATTAAGTCAGATATGGGCCAGATGTGGATGGCTGTGTGAACATAGCCTTAGTGACCTCACATACAAAGACAAGCCACAAAGTCATGCATTCACAGTGTGAATGTATTTTGTGAATTTCGCACAATACAAAACAGCAATATAGTGTAGTTTGAGTATTTCAGGAGATGTTTTGCTTCCCAGGTGCGCTGGATTTGCTTGATCACTGACAGCCGCCGTCTCCGTGTGACTGCATGTGTTGTTTGCTCGCTGCGTGCAAGCAGTGCACCATGATAATGAGATCAAACACACCCTGCTGTAAATTCAGCGCAGGCTGTGCAAAGACTGCTTCTAAACGGTTGTTTCACGCAAGCAGTATCATTTTAACAGTGCTGGTGTTCCGGCTAAATTACTGGGTTTACTAGGCGGACGATCATATCTTCGGATCTGCAATCGGAGGTCGGATACGGGTAGGAGAGCTTTTTGAACAGCCTTGCCCACCTATTGAGGATTCTAAAGCTTAATTTATACTTATTATAAAGTGTCGCTCAGCACATGGTCGCAGACGAAAAATAAAGTGTCGCTCATGTTGCTGCATTTATGCTTCTCTCCACGGCGCAACGGTCACGTGACGCTAGAGACAGAGAACTAGTGCAGTGCAGACAGGCAAGAGAGGGAATGCTGTCAGTGAACCCACGTCGGAGGCAAGATGTAACTGCAGCCGCATATAACGACACACAACCACACAATCACCTCCTCTCTCTCTGGGAAGTTGGTCACGGTGTTCTTTGTGATTTTCACGAAGTCATACATCAAGGACAGGCTGATAAAAATACCGGGGACACGCTCATTAATTTCATTTCAGCGAAAACTAAAACAAGGAAGTCGCGCGTGCCCGTCTATATAGCCAATCAGACTTGCGCGACATTATGTGACGTAGTCAGCGACACTAGACATTTCACCAGGTAGCAGACACTGCTCGCAGACACTTGAAAGTGTCGACTCAAGTCCTCATTTCTGTCTGCGACCATTTCAAAAGTGTCGGCAGACGAAGCATAAATTGGGCTTAACGCTGTGTGGCGGCGACTGCTGTACAGTAAGTACAGTAAGTGGCGTCATGTTATGGGGCTAAGGCTAGTATAGCCTCTGGCAGGCAACTTTGATGATAGAGCGGGCCACACAAGAAATTCCTCGCTACCGAGAGCCAGATTGTGACCGTGCACTTCCACCAGTAGCCTACTGTAACACCATCACTCCCATTTATAGCTACTAATTTGATGAAAACAAGTGGTAATAAAAGTTTATTATACCAACAATTATATTTTTCATATTCAAATTGACTAATTCATCCATTCAGATGACACCAGAAACGTTGTGGATGGACGTGGATGGCTAAACGCTAATGGCGTTAGCTCAAATGCTAACGTTAAACAGTATTTGGATGGACAATGCTAACGCTATTATCACCATGTTCTCGGTTGTACATGCACCTGAACAAATGCTTAGATGACTCTTGCCTCAGCAACAGCTAACTGCATAGTCATTTTAATAAAGTATTAATGTTAGCTGTGCAGGAAACACAACAACGCTCTCTGTACAACTGGTAGCGGGCAGATCAAGGTAGCGGGCAGATCAAGCAGGGGTTCGTTTTGATCTCCCCGCGATGCCAGCAAATTTACGCTTTTCATGGTCCGATGTTACACAAGAGAATTGAAAGTTGTTCTACAGAGGCCAATTGTACTATCAACATGTTGGCAAATGATTTCCATGTGATAAAAAATAATGAATTCATCACTTACCTTGAAAGATAGGTGAGGGTTGAACAGCGAGTAGTGTCTTGTTGTAGCAAGTCAATAGTCAATAGTTTCATAGCAAAAATTAGTTGCAGCTAGGACTTCCTCTCGTTGCTTTTCAAAATAAACGTATGCTACTGCAATCACATACCGTACATTATTGGGTCAATTGGATCAACACCAAAAAGTATGTTCATATTGCAAGAACACATACAAAAGTTGACACAAAGACACAAAGTTGACACTGTCAAAGTGAAACTGAGATGGCGTAGCGCTCTTATGCTTTTATTTTGAAGGCTACATACGGAGATGGTGTGTGTTTACTGGGCCTGTGTCCAAGCCGTAGAAGCGGTAGCTATAAGGAGTTCCGGTGAGGTTTTTCAAAGTAAAAAAACGATTCTGCACAATTATGGAGCAGATTGAGAAATGATTGTTTTCCACATTAAACTAATAAACTAAGCATTTAAATGAAGCTATGCAATACATATGATGTTTCTGTATGACAATAACTGTTTCAATAAGAGAACATTCTTCTCAGTATCTAAACAGATCAATGCTTCTGGTGAGGTTTTTCAAAGTAAAATAACGATTCTGCACTTATAGAGCAGATTGAAAAATGATTATTTTCCACATTAAACTAATAAACTAAGCATTTAAATGTAGCTATGCAATACAAATTATGTTTCTGTATGACAATAACTGTTTCAATAACATTGAGAACATTCTTCTCAGTATCTAAACAGATAAACAAACAACAACAAACCCTGGGCTTTTTCAGCCCTCAAGAGCTCAATTTACAAAAGGAAAAAAGCTTATAATGAAGGCAATTTCTCCCAGGTTAGGGAAGTTAAAAAGGAGATTAGTTCAGAAAAAAAAGCGTAACTCAGGTACAAAGATACAATTGAAGGTGAGGTGAGGGGCAACAACCTAAAGGAAGCTTGGAACGGCATGAAATCTATGACTGGGTCTAATGATGAAGGCCATAAGCACATCTCCATGCCTGGTTTTAATTCAGATGAGCAACTGGCCAATGAGCTAAATAATTTCTACCTAAGATTTGACAATCGTGACTTTACCAATAATATCATTGCTTTAGAGGACAAGACCAGCCCCCCCAGCCTTAGTCATTGATATCAAAAGTGTGGAAAAACACCTCAGACACACTAAGTCAAAAAGTCCTGGGCCAGATAATATCAGCGGCAAGGTTCTTGCAACATGTGCTGAACAGCTCTGCCACATTTTTTATTTTATTTTTTAATTTATCTCTTCAGCTACAGCTGGTCTCTAAGTTATGGAAACAGTCCACAATTGTCCCAGTCCCCAAACGTAAGACCCCCTAAGACCTTAAATGATTTCAGGCCTGTTGCTTTGACCTCTTTGATTATGAAAACGCTAGAAAAACTAGTCAAAGAAGAGATCTTAAAACAGACAGAGAAATTCCTTTATCCCCTGCAATTTGCGTACAGATCTGGTATAGGTGTTGACGATGCTATACCACCGTACTACATTTCCTGTATCGCCACCTTGAGGGGAGAAAAACTCATGCCAGGCTGCTGTTTATTGACTTTTCTTCAGCCTTTAATACTATCCAGCCATACCTCTTAGCAGAAAAGCTGATTCATACTTTTAAACTGGATTTAAATCTTGTGGGCTGGATTATTGATTTTTTAACAAATAGATCACAGTGTGTGAGAGGGAATGACTTCCTTTCTTTTTTGCTGCACTCTTCCACTGGTTTTCCCGAAGGCTGCTGTCTCTCTCCTCATTACTCTACATCTTATACACCAATGACTGTCGTAGCTATCACCCCAACCCATATATCATCAAATTTGCAGATGACTCTGTCATTGTTAGCCTGCTTGACGAGGATGATTCACAGCACGGACCAGTGGTCGATGACTTCATAACTTGGTGCGACAAGTCCTTCTTAGAGCTAAATGTGTCTAAAACTAAAGACATGATTATTAGCTTTAGAAAGTCTCCTCCTACTCCTACTTGCATCAAAGGCACAGGCATTGAACTTGTGCACAGCTATAAATACCTGGGTGTTGTTCTTGACAACAAACTGTGTTTTGATTCTCATGTTGCTGCCACTTCAAAAAAAGTCCAGCAGCGTCTTTTTTTCCTGAGGAAAATACGTTCCTTTAATGTCTCTTCTGTAATGATGACCCTTTTCTACAGGAGTTTTATTGGATCTGTTCTTATGTTCTGTATTGTTGTCTGGTTTGGCAACACGACCCTGGCTAATAAGAACAGGCTCGGTAGCCTCGTCAGAGTGGCCAGCAAGATTTCTGGGAGTAGCCTACCCAAGCCCAGCTTATAGACCAATACAAGAGGTCACCAGATCACCTCCTTCGTTTAGAGTTTGAGCTGTTGCCCTCAGGTCGTCGGCTGAGGGTGCCCACAACGAGGACCAAGCGCTTCAAAAACTTGTTCCGGTTGCTATTCAGCTGATGATCAGCAGATAGAACTTTATTTCTCTGCTTCTGCCCTTTTGCACAGCCTGCCCACTTATGCACTTTTGCCGATGTTGCTACCTGTTGTACTTTTTAAACCCCAAACCCGAAGTACTTTTAAGTGGGCAAATGTGACGATGATGACGCTCGTTTGTAGCCCTATCAGTGTCAAGCAAGTGTGTAGAACCCAGCAGCCATAGGGGTTGCCAGGTCAGTTAAACCAGGGGTTCCCAACCTTTTTTGTGCCAAGGACCGGTAGATACATGCAGGACCGGTTGTCAATTTTAATGGTTTTAGTTACATATATATTTACTCACCAGGTGGCGACAAAAGGTAAATAACAGCCTTTTGTGTTGTACTGTAGGCTATGTAGCCTACAGTATTTATGTTTTTGTTTAAACTACAAACATAAATAAACGTTAACCTATGACAATTTAGCTAAAAAGCCACACCCTCTCACAACTTTAAGGGTTAATATATCCGAAACGAAAGTAGGTATATGCTTTTTGGTGAAAATCAGTCAAATGGTCTAGGAGGAGATGTCGAAAATGTGTTATCCAAACTTTTCAAAATATCTCAAAAACTTTCCACACGGACCTTGACGGTCCTTGAGGCAAATTTGTAGAGCAGGTTCAAATGAATGTGTGCAAAAAACTTGCTTGAAAATCGGACAAATGGCGTGGAAGTTATGGCCTTTAACATATAACCTTTAATTATAGCGCCACCTTCATGCAGATTCAAAAAATATTTATTGAGCAGAAACTAGCCACCAATATATGTCATTGTGCCAAATTTCAGGTATCTGCAACCGATTATGCGAATGGACTTGATTTACCGCTATTACATGCTTACACCATAGACGCCGCCCACTTTCACAAATGATGAAAACACTTCTGATTTTGTCTAGGACATCCTCCTTGATATATCTGACAAGTTTCGCGATCATTGGACAAACAGGTGTGGAGTTACAGCCTTTTTTATGTTAAGCCACGCCCATTTCTGGCGTTTATGGCGCCCCCTTTTGGTGGAATTGCACCAAATTTGACACGCATGGTCTGGGATGGTCTCCGAAGACCTCCTGCAAGTTTCGTGAAGATTCCTTAATCGGTCATGAAGTTATGACAATTTAGCTGTGAGGCCACGCCCCTCTCAACTTTAACGATCAATATCTCCGAAACTAAAGTAGCTTTCAAAAATCCACCAATCACGATTGTAGAGCTTGCTCCATAGATGCTTCCTGGCGAGTCTGGTGCAAATCGGTCCAACGGTCTAGGAGGAGATGCAAAAAATGTGTTTTCCAAACTTTTCCAAATATCTCAAAAACTTTCCAGGCGGACATTGAGGGTCCTTATGGCAAACTTGTAGAGCAGGTTCACCTGAACATCTGGAAAAAAAAAGTTTGAAAATCCGACCAACGGCGTGGAAGTTAAGGCCTTTAACGTAAAACCTTCGATTATAGCGCCACCTTCAGGCCGATTCGAAAAATCTTTCTTGAGCAGCTACCTGCCAACAATATCTGTCATTGGGCCAAATGTCAGGTCTCTACCATTTACCAACTCACGGGAATTTGCGTTGGGGCAGATGAACAAGAAGAAGAATAATAATAAATATAGCCGCAAGCGGCGATGGGCGGGGTTCAAGCCTTGCGCAGATGACAAAGCTTCTGATTCTGACTAGGACATCCTCCTTGATATATCTGACAAGTTTCGCGATCATTGGACAAACAGGTGTGGAGTTACAGCCTTTTTTATGTTAAGCCACGCCCATTTCTGGCGTTTATGGCGCCCCCTTTTGGTGGAATTGCACAAAATTTGACACGCATGGTCTGGGATGGTCTCCGAAGACCTCCTGCAAGTTTCGTGAAGATTCCTTAATCGGTCATGAAGTTATGACAATTTAGCTGTGAGGCCACGCCCCTCTCAACTTTAACGATCAATATCTCCGAAACTAAAGTAGCTTTCAAAAATCCACCAATCACGATTGTAGAGCTTGCTCCATAGATGCTTCCTTGCGAGTCTGGTGCAAATCGGTCCAACGGTCTAGGAGGAGATGCAAAAAATGTGTTTTCCAAACTTTTCCAAATATCTCAAAAACTTTCCAGGCGGACATTGAGGGTCCTTATGGCAAATTTGTAGAGCAGGTCCACCTGAACATCTGGAAAAAAAAAGTTTGAAAATCGGACCAACGGCGTGGAAGTTAAGGCCTTTAACGTAAAACCTTCAATTATAGCGCCACCTTCAGGCCGATTCAAAAAATCTTTTTTGAGCACCTACCAGCCACCAATATCTGTCATTGGGCCAACTGTCAGGTCTCTACCATTTACCAACTCACGGGAATTTGCGTCGGCGCAGATGAACAAGAAGAAGAAGAAGAACGAGAATAATAAACCGGCACAAAAACAATAGGGTTTCAGCCCCTTCAGGGCTTGAACCCCTAATAAATATAGCCGCAAGCGGCGATGGGCGGGGTTCAAGCCTTGCGCAGATGACAAAGCTTCTGATTCTGACTAGGACATCCTCCTTGATATATCTGACAAGTTTCGCGATCATTGGACAAACAGGTGTGGAGTTACAGCCTTTTTTATGTTAAGCCACGCCCATTTCTGGTGTTTATGGCGCCCCCTTTTGGTCAAATTGCACAAAATTTGACACACATGGTCTAGGATGGTCTCCGAAGACCTCCTGCAAGTTTCGTGAAGATTCCTTAATCGGTCATGAAGTTATGACAATTTAGCTGTGAGGCCACGCCCTCTCACAACTTTAACGATCAATATCTCCGAAACTAAAGTAGATTTCAAAAATCCACCAATCACGATTGTAGAGCTTGCTCCATAGATGCTTCCTGTCGATTCTAGTGGAAATCGGTCCAACGGTCTAGGAGGAGATGCAAAAAATGTGTTTTCCAAACTTTTCCAAATATCTCAAAAACTTTCCAGGCGGACATTGAGGGTCCTTATGGCAAATTTGTAGAGCAGGTCCACCTGAACATCTGGAAAAAAAAAGTTTGAAAATCGGACCAACGGCGTGGAAGTTATGGCCTTTAACGTAAAACTGTCAATTATAGCGCCACCTTCAGGCCGATTCGAAAAATCTTTTTTGAGCACCTACCAGCCAACAATATCTGTCATTGGGCCAAATGTCAGGTCTCTACCATTTACCAACTCACGGGAATTTGCGTCGGGGCAGATGGAAAACGACTACGATAATAATAATAAACCAGAGCAAAAACAATAGGGTTTCAGCCCCTTCGGGGCTTGAACCCCTAATAAAACGGGTGAAAAACAATAGGGTTTCAGCCCCTTCAGGGCTTGAACCCCTAAAAAGGGTACTTTTGGGGTTTTTCATCCTGGATAGAGATGTTGGTACACATCCCATGTTGTTCACAGGGGTCATATTAGTCTATAACAGTTGAGATATTCTGTCCTAAATGAAGTGCATCAGAAAGGAGAAAAAAGGAGCTTCTTGGATGCTTATAGATAGTTTTTTAATTTACAAAGTAAAGTACATGTCTACTACTAGTTAATCAAAAAATGTACATCGCAATGCGTTTCAACCTCTCTGGTCTTCGTCAGGCTGTATTTTTGCTTCTTCCTAAATGAAGTGCATACATATGTGAGCCAGGTCCTAGACTAATAAGGGAATTGTACATCGCAAGACATGATATAATTGTTGACCTGTTAGTTAAGGACATAACGCCTTATGCCATCCTCTGGTGAAATCTATAAACACTGTGTTTCAACTGCCATGTTCAAACTGTGTAATATTGAATATGACATCTTTTCAAATGTGACAGCCAATACACCTGATGTTGATGTCATCGATGAGATGAGATGATGAGATAAACTTTATTGTCACTACATGGTACGAGTATCACAAGCAAAATTCTGCTTGGTTCCCTCTCAGAGTCGGAGAGCAAAACCGGGACGCCATAGCACAGCGTCAGCTGAGGACAGTAGAGAGGCCACCATTTTGGAAGTGGGGTGTACTTTTGATTCCAGTCTGGAAGAAGCTTTTGTCACAAAGGTTTTGAAGTATCAACTGCTCAAGCATGCCATTATACAGCTTGGCTACACATGGAAACTGCTCGTATTCATATTTGGAAGCCTTGGTAATGTCCGTGATATGACTAATCCACCATTCAATTTAGTCACTAGGTTAGATGCAGGAGTTGCCGACACAGATTCATTGTAAAGCACGCACGGAGAAGTTGTACTATAAACATAAAATTTAATGAACAAAACTCCGGTTTACTTTTCCATATGAACAAAATAATATCAAACACAGGATCGACAAACTAGTATATTTTGTCCTATAAGTGATGCGATGCAGTCGGAAAACTGTAGCTCTCCTCTAACCCACCAGTCCCACATTTCATTCATTAACTTAAGGTACTACAGAGGGGAGGAGCATCACCCACGTCACACCCCAGTCATCATCAGGTAAGTATATCAGGTAACTATCAATTTCAATATCAATTTAAATCCAGGTAAGTCGTAATGGTAAGTAAATCTCATTAATTACATATTGCATCAATCTGAATAAAAATAGAAGTCAAAATATATTTTCTTTTACAGGTTTCCTTATTCAACTTAAATATTCCCAACATGGCTCAAACAGTCCGGTTGTAAGTGGCCTGCAGAGGGCAGACCAAGAGCCAAAGCACTGCCCAAATTCTGCTCCATTTCTGTAATATTTGGCAGTTGCCACATTTGGAGGAGGCGCTGTTTCCTTTATCCATTTACTCAGACTAGATATATTTCTCATTCCAACATTTCCCATTGTTTCTGCATCTATTATTCTTTGCTCAAGGATTTCTTGTCTAAATGCGAACACAAATAAAGGTATTAAAATGTGTGTGTGTGTGCTTGTGCTTGAGGACGCAACTGAGTGATGTGTTCAGTGACATCGACCATTACTGCACCTCCTCAGACTGTCAACAGTTCAACCACTCAGAGTCCCTCAGGTCAGGTCTCACACACACACACACACACACACACACACACACACACACACACACACAAATCATGTCAGGCTGACTTACAGGGAAATGTGGAGAAAATGATGCACCCCCCCCCCCCCCCCCCCCCCCCCCATTTGATGTAATGGAGCAGCGTCTTGGTTTGAACATGTCTCTCAGTATCAGCAGCTTCAGCCAAAAGTATCTGATTCCAGCTTCTTAAATGTGAATTATGTTCTGTCTTCTTTACTCCTCTATGACACCCTGATTATATTTGGGTTGTGGACAGAACAAGACATTTGAGGACATCATCTTGGGCTTTGGGAAACACTGATCCACATTTTTCACAATTCTCTGACATTTTATAGACCAAACGAATTGATTAGTTGAGAAAATAATTGTCAGATTAGTCGTCAATAAATAATCGTTAGTTGCAGCCTTACCTCAGTCAGGCGATGGAACAGCAGATGCACAACATGGATGAGATGACATCATGTATGGAGAAAATGTTTTGAAGCTACTTAAGAGGAAATTTAAGGGGAAGCTCGCGGGCAAAACTTCAGCATCAGTATATCATTGCCAAATCAATAGTGACACCTTGGTGTAATGACCCATGAGCCCCATTGCCTCCGTCCCCTGTGTGTGTGTGTGTGTGTGTGTGTGTGTGTGTGTGTGTGTGTGTGTCACAATGTATAATACCCCAGTCTTGACAGCACCACACAACCCAGTTTGGATGGTAAAAGCCTTTTTATATAAAAGATGCGGCAGCAAAAAGGTTAGACTTCTGGGCAAAAATCAAATAGATAGTCTAATACCAGCAGGGAAGGTTTAAGATAAGTACAGGATAAAAAAGTCTTTATGACGCTGCTGGAGAGGGGTGGGAGAGGGCGTTGTCCGGTGAAGGCAGTACAGTCACTCAGTAGGCAGGGGAAGGGCAATGTTAAAAACAGTGTCAATGTTCTTTAAGATAAGTCAATGATACCAGTCTTTAGGCCACCGCTGGTGGTGGGTCCGCACTCCACACTGCCCGTCCACCTTCCGTTTGTCCGGCTGCCTTGGTCACACCAGCCCAGTCAGTTGTCATGCTGCTGGGTGTCTGTGCTCTCGCTCTCCACGACCCACACCTCACCAGTTCTCCTCTGGTCTGCCAGCCTCTCATCTCTCCCACAAGGAGCCATTAATCAGTCCCACACCTGCCTGATTGCGTGATGCGCTCCAGGTGTGTTGGGGGAGTGTCCCATTTGCCTGCCAGGCAAGCAGAAAAACAAGAAAACACCACTCCAAATAGAAAAAATATAAACATGCAATATCACACTGGCTTCCTGGTTACACTTTGTGACACTCCTCCCACCTTTAAGGATTGTCGTCCCGACAATTGGTTGTTAATGTACATAACGATCAGGCTTGACTCCCAAATTACTTCTTGTTGACCTACGAGGCAGGTCAACATCAATCTGACCTGGGTGTATGGGGTCCTGCGAGGCCTCTGCAGCTCCCCAGGTGCTGCTCTTAGCGCCTGTTCATCCAGGCTTGGCTGGCCCGGCGGGGTCAGTGATTGGCCTTCCACTGTCGTTTGGGCTGCTGGAGTCCACTGTGGCCTACATAGGAGCAGAGGAGGAAATGTGCTCACCTCCGGGGTATCCTGTGAGGTCACCGGCATGGTTTGGGGCGGCGGTGGGTCTGGGCACGGCCTAAGGTGGTTTTGATGGATGGTCCTGACCGGACCTTCGTGACCTTCAGGTCGGATCCTGTATGCCTGACTGTCTGAGGAAAGACTGGATATAACAACAAACGGCTCCCGTACCCACCTGGGGGTCAGTTTGCCCTGGGCCCGCCATCAAAAGTTCCTCACCAATACTCTCTCTCCGGGCAACAGCGGTAAAGCCATCCGTTTTTTTATTATACCTCTGCTGGTCTCGGGCCTGTCTGAGCTTGGAGCACTTGGACACAGCTTCATATGCTTGCAACAATGTCTGGTGGTGAGCCTGGACCCATCCACCCTGTTGATTGGTCTGTGCTGGCGTGGGGGCTCCCATCAACATATCCACCGGAAGGCGGGCGTGCCTGCCGAACATTACAAAGAAAGGGGAGAGACCAGTAGACTCATAGAGAGCCGCAGTAATGAGTCCGGAAATCATCGATGCTAACAGTCCTGGTTCTTCACAGTTTTCGCCTATGGGAGTTTTGAATAGGTTTTTGCCGCGATGCTTCTAATAATCTCTCTGAGCAACGCTGGCTTAATCAAACACGAACCAGTGTTTAGTAATATCATCTTCACACACGAGGACCACTTTTACGAGTTTTGAAGCTTTTACGTGCCGTTAAAAGGATGGCTAGCTAGCAAACGGCTAAATGAGACTACACTTTTGAGTCGATGGGGATATATACGTCAATAACGTCACCACTTCAAAGGCCGAACACGGAAATTCTCTTTCCCTCACCTGGTTCAGCCCGTTCAGCCCGGGGTAATCAGTGCACACATCCAACAACAGTCCAGGTTGAGTGCTGACGTGACGTGGAAGCCTATGCGACAGTGTGTAGTTCTGGATTAGCTTAGCTCGAGCATTTTACTTCTAGGGCTCGCATTTACGCTACAAAACTCATGAAAGTGGTCCTCATGTGTGAAGATTATCCGACGGAACTCTGGTTTGCGTTTGATTAATCTTGCGTTGCCCAGAGACCGTATTTGAATCATCGCGGCAAAAACCCATTCAAAAATCCCATAGACAGAAACAGTGAAGAACCAGGAAGTTCGGGACTTCCGCATTCTGCCTACAAAAATACGTCATCCCTGCGGCTCTCTATTAACAGCATTGTTATATGCATGTACCAATTCTGGTAACCTTCGACACCACTGTGCCTGCTCCTCCTCTTTCAAGGAGCTCAAAAGAGTCAACAGTGTATGATTGAACCTCTCTACTGAGCCGTTCCCCTGGGGGTGGTATGGGCCTGGCTCCATACATCTGGCACAGCTCTGCTACGACTGCCGATTCGAAAGCTGCTCCTCGGTCCGAGTGTATCCTCTCTGGGCAGCCAAATGGCTGGATGATGTGTGCCCACAGCACTTTGGCTGTTGTGGCCGCCGTCTGGTCCCTTGTTGGTATGGCCCACGCAAACCTGGAAAACACATCCACTGCAAACAAAATATAAGGGTGCACGTCTCCAATGACAGATAATCCACAGCTAGCAGTTCCAGTGGGTAAGAGGTAGAAACTGAATTTATGGGCGCTCTTACCTCCCGATGGGATTTCTGGTGCAGGCAGTGGCTGCAGTTGGTTGACCATTGGTGGACATCTTCACCTTGCCCTGGCCAATAGAACCGGCGCTGCAACACAGATAAAGTCTTGGTGCCAGCCAGATGGCCAACCGCTTCATGGTACTGTTTCCACACCAATCTTCTCCACCCTGGGGGCACTACAATTTTCTCAAGCAGTTCAGTGTCTTTGTCTTTTACTGTAGGTTAGTTGTTTGTTAGTTCATAGGGGGGATGAACATCGCCATGGTACATGCATTAAAGATGCAGAGAGTGTTCCGTGTAAGCCATTTATTTTGTTGCTGCACACAGTCAAGCAATCCTTTTATGAGGCGTCACGGTTTTCGTGTGTTTTTTTTTACGCACAACCGGATCTCAATGTGAGGGCCCTCATGGGCTGTGCTGCTGTAGTGTTGCCAGCCAGAACAGAGTGTGAGGAAGGAATATATGGTGAAGAGGAGTGAACTACAGTGAAATGAAATCAGGTGAGAGGAGACAAGTGATGGTGGGAGTGAGCTCAGGTGAAGGTGGCAGAAACATGGAATTAGGTGAAAGGTCACCATAGAGTATGACTATTTTACATTTACCGTCTTCAGTAGAAGACCCCCTTTAATGTTCAACTGGGCTCAAGATTTGGCATAGGGCTGCAACAACTTCCCCCCGTGTTCTTGAGTGTGTTCTGAGATTTGTTTACCTTCCAGTAGCAAGGCTTTCACCAAATTTAGTGTGGGGTCCTCCTGCTGGCGTGCTGCCCAAGGCTCCACTTGCTGCTCCAGGCCCTCTGCATCTGCTGCGGTGATGGCCATGGTGGCAGAGGCCTCTGGTGGTCTCCGTGACAAGGCGTCCGCATTGCCATTTTCTTTCCCTGGGCGGTATTTGAGAACATAGTTAAAATTCGACAGCTGTGCCACCCACCTCTGCTCCACTGCCCCAAGCTTTGCAGTGTTCAAGTGTACTAGTAGTGGATTATTGTCAGTAAACACAATAACCTCAGAGCCCCACAAGTAGTCTTTTTTTTCTGTTATAGCCCAATTCAGGGCAAGCAGTTCCAATTTAAATGAGCTATAGTTCTTATCATTTCGCTCTTTAGGGTACAGTGATCGGCTTGTATAAGCTATTACCCGTTCTTTGCCCTCCTGCACCTGGGAAAGGACTGCCCCCAAGCCCTCAAAACTAGCGTCCGTGTATAGTCTGAAAGGCAGGTTGAAATCTGCATAAGCCAAAATAGGGGCGCTCACCAACTTGTTCTTCAAGGCTTCAAAAGCTATTTGGCAGCTGGAGTCACACTTGACAGGCTGAGTCTTTGAACAAAACTGTTTGACTCCATGTTTTAACGCTTGCAAGGGGGCAGCAACTCTGGCAAAGGCATGGATAAAACGCCTATAATACCCCACCAAGCCCAGGAAGGAACGTACCTGACGTACAGTAGTAGGTGGAGGCCACTCCTCCACGGCTTTGACCTTTTCTGGATTAGGTAACACTCCCTGTTGGCTCACTAAGTGGCCCAAGTAATGCACCTCCTTTCGAAACAGTGTGCACTTGTTTGGTTGCAACTTCAGTCCATGGTCTTAGAGTTTCTGAAACACTCGTTCTAGGTGGACAAGATGTTGATCAAAGGTTTCTGAGTACACAATTATATCATCCAGGTAAATCAAGAGAGAATCATTTACCTGTGAACCCAGACATCGCTGCATCAACTGCTGGAATGTGGCTGAGGCATTGCATAGTCCAGTGACCTATCTGCCTCCAGTGACTTCCAGCGTCCATGCTCTGCCTCCAGTGACCTATCTGCCTCCAGTGACTTCCAGCGGCCATGCTCTGCCTCCAGTGACCTCTCTGCCTCCAGTGACCTCCACCGGCCATGCTCTGCCTCCAGTGACCTCTCTGCCTCCAGTGACTTCCAGCATCCATGCTCTGCCTCCAGTGACCTCTCTGCCTCCAGTGACCTCCACCGGCCATGCTCTGCCTCCAGTGACCTCTCTGCCTCCAGTGACTTCCAGCGGCCATGCTCTGCCTCCAGTGACCTCTCTGCCTCCAGTGACCTCCACCGGCCATGCTCTGCCTCCAGTGACCTCTCTGCCTCCAGTGACCTCCAGTGGCCATGCTCTGCCTCCAGTGACCTCTCTGCCTCCAGTGACTTCCAGCGTCCATGCTCTGCCTCCAGTTACCTCTCTGCCTCCAGTGACCTCCAGTGGCCATGCTCTGCCTCCAGTGACCTCCAGCGGCCATGCTCTGCCTCCAGTGACCTCCAACGGCCATGCTCTGCCTCCAGTGACCTCTCTGCCTCCAGTGACCTCCAGCGGCCATGCTCTGCCTCCAGTGACCTCTCTGCCTCCAGTGACTTCCAGCATCCATGCTCTGCCTCCAGTGACCTCTCTGCCTCCAGTGACTTCCAGCATCCATGCTCTGCCTCCAGTGACCTCCACCGGCCATGCTCTGCCTTCAGTGACCTCCAGTGGCCATGTTCTGCCTCCAGTGACCGCCACCATTCCAGCTCCCACAAACATCACTTTGCCAACAGCCCGAGGTGGAAATAAGCAAAGGGTCCGTATCAGGCCAGTACTATGGAAAAATTGCCCCATATGCCATGTTTCCATGAACAAAAAAAAATTAAAAAGACACATAGAAAGGAAGCACACAGACAAACAAGAGGATATAACGGCAAGTTCCCATCTTCAGAGTGAATGTATAGATTCTGTGAATGGAGTCTATGCTGTCCATAAATCTTTTCCTGGTACGAGTACTCCTCTGCATGTTCAAGCTAAAGTTTTGGGGGAAAGTCAACACATTTCCTGTGAATCCACTCAATGTCAGGAAAACATGGAGTTGGCATGGAGGAGTGGATTGAAAGCCTATCAATGCAAACACCTCAAATCGATAGGCTACTGTACTTCATATCCCTCCCATCCTGTACTTATTGAACAAAGTCTTACTGAGATGGTGAACAGTAATGGCCCATTTCCACCGCTGGTATCAACGCGGCCCCACCCAGCTCGTCTCGCTTTTTTGTCTCATTCCACCGATAAAAAACGTGGACAGCCCGGGTTGAGTCATGCTGCTTTTGGTCCCTGCTCTGTTGAGGTTCTAGCGCTGTGAACCCGGGTTCATACGGTGAGGTGAAAACATTGTAGACGACTGATTGGTTAGGCAGAATCGTGTTTACTCTATCTAATGACTGTCAATGCAATGCTGCATACCAGTTTAGTGGGGCTTACCTTCTCTTCTGTTATGTTATTTCCATCAGTCTTTTGTGTTGCTGCCTTTGCCTCTGGTGAAATAAAATCGATCTCCTTACTCAGCTTTAACATGGCGGTGGGTTTCAATTGTTTTGAGAGAGAAAAAGTCAGCTGCTCAGGAAGCCCTTGTAGTTGAGTGCAGCGTCGGCTCCGCTAGGCCGCAGGCGGGGCTTTGGTGAAGCCGCGGTCTTCCCTGGTGAGAGGCTTCACTCTGTAGCGCAACCCCCGTCCCTCGCGCAGTGTCCACCCGCTATGCCGACCACCCGCAATGCAGACCTTAGGTTTAGGCGTGGGGGTGGGAGAGGTTAGGTTTTGGGTTAGGGTCTGGGGGAGGTTAGGTTTGGCGTGGGGGCTGGGAGAGGTTAGCTCCACCGACACGCTGCACGCCACCTCGCTCAGCTGGTTCTGCTTGTGGGCTATCGGCATTGCGACCTGTCGGCACTGCCGCCTGTCGGCACCCCTCGCGCAGCGCATGCATGTAAGTTTGACTAACAACAAAGTGATATCCATTCTCCTGGCCGATTGTCACATTTGCCCATGTACACTGTAGGTCATTTAGAGGCACCAGTATTTCATAAACAGTTTAAAAGTTCTGTGTATGGATTTAATTTTAACGTTATGTTATAGCCTACTTCGGCTATAGGCGGAGGACAAATATGCGGTCGCTATGACGACAAGTTGTGGGCGGGGGCAGATCAGCAGCGGTGGAAACAAAACATCCATCGGGTCGAAACAAATAGAGCCGAGTGGTGATGAGTGGTGCAGGGCTGTAAAATGTGGTGGAAATGAGCGATAAGTGGTTTGGCGAGGATAAAAATAACTTATGCCTCGATCGTCAAAACCTTGCCAAAGACAACCATGTACCTCTGTCTGTGTACTCCAAAATTGGAACCCCTCAGTCCCAAAAATATATGTCCATATACAGTATGAGCCTACTGTCTCGTATTACAGTCAATTGGGAAGAGTCATGGTCTCGTAGACACAAAAAATAATTCCTGGCACTGTCCTTGTGCAAGGACAAAGAGATCATGCCCACACAAATACATTGCTAAATGGCATTTATTTCAGACACACCGAGAACTGTTCAGGAAAGTCCGGAGCACTGATGAGGTGGAGGAATCCTTGAGTAGAGCAACGGAGGCTTCCATCTGTGGAAACACAATACCCAAGGCACCTCATTCCAGAGGAGATGATGTGCCAGCACTGCCCAGGCAATGTGCCCCTGAGTGACCCAGTCCTCATTACACAAATGGGCCAAAATTCTATAGTTGAAGGTAGGTCCATGATGTAAATCTATTACAGCTATCTTAATATTACAATCTTCTGTTACAGATACTTTCCCTAATCATTCTATTTGTTCTAAATTGGATTTTGATTCTTTTTTTAATCTTTGGATTTCCAGATGTCTCTACCTATTGTAAATCTTGCCAATACTGTGGAACTCAATATCGTTACCAAGAGTGGAAAGATGGCCTCCACAATTCTAATGATGAAGTACTCATTGATCTCCCTTTATGCCTAAGCATACGGAACATGCTCCAGGTAAATTTAATTGACATTAATTAATTGTTTTTATTGGTTAAATGTACAATTTTTTTTTTTTTTCTAATAAATCTGTTTTTATTATTATTTTCCTCCCTTAGGTCCACACTGCAGTGAGCAGAGTGGTTGAGTATTTGGAGTTGACTACAGGCTTACAGTACCCCTCTGCGGAAACAGTTCTCCATGGCTATCTTCACTTTGAGGCACTGACCGAACATGATCAGCACTATTCTTGTGTGACCTGTGGTGATCATCCACCTGTGGTCATCATGGACCTCCATAAGAAGGGAGCCTTCCATTTGTCAGGTAAGAATGCTTTCATGGATATGATAATAATAATATATTATAATAATAACAATACGACTGATTTAGATGTTAATTACAGAGGGGATTACTGTGGTGATGTGAGATTGTAATTCGCTTAGGACAAAAGCACCTGCGAAATGACATAATGTAATTACTTCTCTGTGTGATGTTTCTCATTTAGTAAGCGACCTTGCACAACCTCCAGAAGACTTCAGTGGAGAGGTTGATATGGATCGTTTCTGGGAGGGACTTTCTATGGAAAGGATCGGCAGAGGATTTGTCAAGTAATGCCAGATATGCCGAACAAACTAACACATGGATCTAGATCCATAACATGTTTACATTTTTCAATGTCACTAAACTCTGACATGTATCAACATATTTTTTTGTTTTGAAAAAGGTCAACAAAACAATCAATTTGCGGTTCCACCAAGTTTCCACTTTTGGGCACCGTGGATTGGTCAACATACACGCCGTTCAAACAGTGTCCTTAACACGGAATTTAAGAAGGTTCGCCCCTCAAAACCAGCCGAGGTTGGTGAAATAACTGTCTCAGAAGACCGGCTGACAGAGGAACTGTACAAGCAGAAGGTAAGAACACTTTTTTGTTTTAGGAGTGAATTACAGGCCGCTCTTTTCCCTGAAGACATGCAGTTCCTCACACATTTTATGCCTTTTATTGGGTAGGTTCAAGTTGTTCGGGCATTGTGTAGGGAGTGTGGACTGGATTCATCTGGATCACGCACTGACCTCCTCCTGAGATTGTCCAGTGAAATGAAGACAAGGGAGGCATACGACAAGGTCTTTCAAAAGATCTGGGCTGCTTCAGGTAAGCTTAAATGAGTGTATGTGGGAGCTTATGTTATTGGTAAGGGTTTTTCTGCGGTATAATAACTTCCAAAGGTGTTACTTTTGGATGATCTGAAATGTGATTTCATATGGACTCTGTGATGTTGAAAATCTTTTTAGTAGGATAGTTTGAACTAAGGTTGTCTTTTTAAAATCTGTTTAATTTCTTATTTGTTTTTCATCTCAGGTGGTTGGGCTGTAGTCATGTGCCCGCATGGCGATTGTATACTGTCTAAAGTGCAACATTCGAGCAGAAAGCCCACGTGACTTCACAGACATCCTCCTTTCTTGGAAACACATGTCAAATATCATTATATATGACTTTGCACGTGGACTGGCAACACACACGAATCTCAGAGAACCACAGCGTTTGCCCTTCAAACCATTTGAAGGATGGTTAAGTGCACCGACTCCAGAAAACATAATACAAGTCAAAGAGGGAAAACTGAAGGCCATCCGATAACCAGCAGAACATTACGCTCTGTATGACCGTTTCCATGAAAAAGAAAAGGAGAGAGATGTCCTTCAGCATGACATCAAACTTCTGAAAAGGTGGATGGAAAGCATGTCAAGTGACATGTACAAGGAGGCAGTGAGTTGCTACAACAGCAACAAACAGCTCCTCCAGATAAGACAGGAGCGGGTGGCTCAGGCTGCACTACAGCACTACTTGAGGCGGTTGGAAAAACAGGCTGTACGAGGGGAAACGAGAGTGACAACCCCCGACGCCGACACCACTATGTTGAAGCCTGGGCCGGCAAAATTGGGAGCAGAAAGTCTACTCATCACACACGGGGTATCCGTACCCTAACCCTAACCCTAAAGCTATATAGTAGATGGACAAGTAGGTCCACGCGCATAGGGTGGATTTTTTGCAACCTGTTTTTTCTTAATCCTTGAAGTGTCTATTTTAAGATTCTGCCAGGTCCCAGGCTGAAATAATCCCCCATGGGGTTCATTTTAACCCTTTATGCACCTATATCACGAATCCAAAACCGTAAAACCAAACATAGAAAACATCATAACTTTTAAAGTAAACAACATACAGACACAAATGAGCACACTTTTCCATACAAGTTTGTCCCAAGGAATTCAGTAAAGTGGTTATTTTTAAGATTAAAACACATCTTGACTCCATTTCTGGGGGGAAACAGCAAAAAAAATGACAAAAAAATTAAGATCATCATCCATAATAAAATAACTAACACCACATTTGACAACCCTGGACATGGGGCCTGTACTACAAAGCAAGATTAGTGGTTTAGCGAGGTAACTTCAGGTTTAAACCTGGTTTGGCCGTACTACAAAGCAAGTTAACTTCTTACCGACATATATTTCCATAGCAACTTATGCTTCACACTTAACCTGGTCCGCAGCAGGTTAAGTTGCAAGGATAAGATTAGACCTTAAATACACCGCCCACGAACCAATCAAATCAGCAGTTTGGAAAAATGGCCAACCACTTTCTGGATGAGTTTCCCATCTAGGAAGGAGCACGAATTGTAATGTTGAATGAGTAATGTTAATTAATGTTAATGTTAATCAAGGACTAAAGCCTTGCACTTGTTGGCTATTTTAATTAAGCCCTATACCACTTTGGAATATGTTTTTATATATTCATTTTTGTGCTCTCAAGTAGCCTAGATACGTTGTTTGATCCCACTGATCGATTGCAGCTGAATAGTGAGTGGAGAAATATCACTAAACCGGCATAAAAAGGTTACATAAACGTCTCCAAAGCGCACGGTGCCGTGTGCGCAACGGAGCTGAGACTGACGTTGGGTTGGAATTGAAATGGTCATAGCCTACATGCTGGAATAGCCTACTACATCTAAGCAATTTAATATGGGATCACCTGCACACAGGCGATCCCATATTAAGATGATTCATATCTAGGCTACTCCTGCATTTCACAGCTGCAACTCTGTTGCTTTTGGCCTGTATGATTCGATTGAACTTCATATTTCCAGCATCATTATATGAAATATGGAGATATGCGACTCTGCTGACAATATGTGACCACAAAATAGGCTATTTTTTATAAATGAAATCTATGCCCGCACGTACCGTGTCGATTCAGTTCAGAAGCATTTATTTTATTTTATTATCATTCTTTTTTTTATTGATTAGCCTATAGGAATTATTCAATCAGTGCGACTAAACACATTGATTTTATTTTATTTTATTTTATTTGACGGTTACAAATTGAAATAGAATATACTGAACAAAGTACAGACACGGATCATTATTATTCATTGAGCCTAAATGGTCTAGACTCTATAGCTACATACGGATTTTGGACTGAGATAGATTACACATTGCTTCCACAAAAGACTGTAGATAGAGAGCTGTAGATAGCCTACGAAACCGCTCTTCAAAGAAATTACTGGTGTGGATAAAAGTGGTCACTTTAGACAGTCATTCGGGAACAGTAATAATATCCAACGCAGATTTGCATTTGCGGTTTCATTCAATGAGGAAATAGGCGTGTCTGGCGCTGTCGGAGTTGGAGCAGTCCATATTGCACTCTGATTGGCAGTTGTTAAAAACCACGCCTCTTTTGCGGGCACGAGCTCCAGTGCACGGGCATTTTTATGTGCACGAGCTGAGAGCTTGATTAGAAAAACCTGGTTCGAGTTAACGAGTGCCAATCGACGTTCGTAGTACAAGTTAACTACAATCGAGCTGATCTGGTTTAGACAAACCAGATCAAGGGACAGATCCTGGATCTTCTTATACAACATTCGTAGTACAGGCCCCTGGTGTATTGTGAATCTCTTGCCTTGTTTTCCCGTGTGACTGCTGTGAGAGTGAGACCTCTGTTTGTGAGTAGAGCTTTGTTTCACAGGTGGTTTGAGTTCCTGATTGCTGTGAGCTGTGATTGGCTGATTGATTGGCTGCTTCATGGAGCAGCCATCTTACCTAAATCCAGGGTCTGAGGCCTGTACTACGTAGCTAGATTAATGCTTTATCCGAGTAAGTTTGAGTTTGAACCTGGTTTAGCCGTACTACAAAGCAAGTTAACTTCTAACCTAGTTCAATCACCATGGCAACTCACGCTGCAAAGCTCAGAGGATAAGATCAACCCTTTAAAGGCACCGCCCATGAACCAATGAGCTCCATGGAAAATCAGCATCTTCGAAATGGCCAACCCCTTTGGAGAAGAAATCATTGAGGAAGGAGCAAGGATCGTGAGGGGAGCGCTAAGAAGAGAAAGGATATTTTGCGTCCGCCAAGACCCATTTGATTACACAGATGACTATTTACATGAGAGGTATCGTTTCTCCAGTGAGGGTCTACGATATCTGTGTGATTTGCTCGAGCCATACCTCGCTAATGTGACCCGCCATAGCCAAGCCCTTACAGTACCACATATGATATGCATCGCCCTGCGTTTTTTTGCGTCTGGGACCTTCATGTATTCAGTCGGGGATGCCGAAAACCTCAGCAAGAACACAGTTTGCAAGACCATTCATAAAGTAGCCCGTGTCCTAACTCAGCTGCTGCCCGGATTCGTTATTTTCCCTGGCCACTTGCCCACGCTGGCCATAAAAGAAGCCTTTTATGACATTGCAGGTAACTCATTTGACTCCCATGTAGGCTATATTGTACACCCCATGACTCATGTATATTAAATGCAGCCTACTCCTGTCATAGGCTTCCCCAGAGTGCTCAGTTGTATAGACTGCACGCACATCCCCATCTCCGCACCTCATGGGTGAAAATGAAGGGGACTATGTGAACCGCAAGTCATTTCACAGCCTCAACATCCAGGTAAATCCTGCAATGATAATTTGCCATGCACAACGCACATTTTACATTCAAGTTGCACATCAATAGCTTCATCTTCAAGCATGTATGATTTTCCATTCCATATTTTGGGGGAATTCACATAGCCTACCTCATTGCACGCGTTTGTGTCAGATACATATCACTGTGATGTGCGTGTGACTAACACTTAACGTCCCCCTGGGGAATAAATTAACCAATAACGATAGGCTATTTGTTGGGTCATACCACATTGCCTTAGACACATCATTCATATGGAAATATTCACACAGTACAGCACATAATGTCATTCCCTCCACCTTGCCGTCAATGCACATTGAAATCCTGTTATGTGGAAGTAAATGTAACCCAAATGCTTTTGTAGATGACTTGTGACCACCAATACCTTATTACAAGTCTTGATGCCAAGTGGCCAGGGTCAGTTCACGACTCCCGGATCTTCAGGGAGTCCACACTGTGCCACAGATTTGAGCAAGGTATGTGGAAAATATACATTTCATATGATTTTGAGTCATGCATTCCCCAAACTGCAATGTGATACTGATGTTGCCAATATTCCTTCTCAGGGCTGTTCAGTGGAGTGCTCCTTGGGGACCGGGGGTATGCCTGCCAGCCATTTGTGTGTGTGCGAGCGACTGTGCGTGTGGTTTATAAATATTTTGACAATCTACATTTATCTGTAACTGTTTTACCGATGTACTCCTCACATACCAGTATTGTGTTAAAGGTAATTTACTTTACTTTATTTCTTCAACAGATTGGTCTGCGCTTCTAGCGCCCCTGACCGCTGCTTGGCCTGCGCCTGCCCTGACAGCTCCTTCAGGATTTGTGCTGGACCGCTTGACCAACAGCCTTGAGGTACTTCTGATCACACAGCAACACTTTTTTAGTCCACTGTTGTCTGTGACATTCAAATGTGAATGACACCATTTCTGTCACTCTGAACATGTGCTGAACACTAATTTTTTTTTTTTTCTCTCCTTTCAGCCACTGTTGCTGTCCTTCGAGGCGTTCACACGTAGCCCTCCGCCTCCTCTGCCTCTTCCTGCTCCAAGAGGCCGGCCGCCTCCGCGCCGCTGTTACCGAGGAAACGCAGACGGGTAAGGAAGATGAATTTCTCTAAATCCATTTTTGTTCTATTAGTTTTCTAATTTCTCATCGTCTTCTAATTTAATTGTTTTACATTTGAAAAGTTCTCTGCAAATGAGGCTTAGTGATTTTGTAAATATGTCGCTCTGTGCAGGTAGTCGTATGGGAGGAGGAGGAGGCCGTCTTCCTAAGGAAAGCATGCAATCCAAAGATGGTCTCCTCAGGACCAAAGAGAGCCTTGCAGTGCAATCGGGTAACACACACACACACACACACACACACACTGTGGTAACTCTGATTCAAACCAAGACACAAAAAGCAGTTTTAAACGCAGGAAGCGTTGTTTTATTCACCAAAATTAAATTCTTCCCTTATCGGGGTATGTCCATGAAATATATAACTTAGGCAGGAGGGGTTAGCCTGTGGGCCAACGCAGGGGTTTTCTCCCCACCACGTAGCTAGGGCTCAGTTCCTCTTTTTAATTGCTCCAGTAACGTGCCTGTGGAGGAGAGGAGAGAGGGTCGGTCAGGCAACATCATATCACGACATGAGTATGTTTAAGGAGAGGAGTGGGAATATGACACCGCCCGACAGCAAGGAGCGCTTCCTTCTGGAGGAAAACCGGCCACACAGTGAGATTCAGAGCGGAGTCTGCTTTCTAGGGCCACTAATTGGGGGATCTGTTCCAGCCGGGTGCTCTGTTCCTAACAGCGCCCGGCTGCTAGCGGTCCCACTGATTCACTACATAATTGGGGAAATACCTATCACTGATGACGCGGCCTACACAGCGTTTCTGTCGGGATCCCCCGGCTCTGACGTCACTGTGGTGGCTGGCTGTCCTCACGCTCTCACCTGTCAGGGGGTAGGCTGACGAGACTCCACAACACACACACACACACACACACACACCACACACACACACACACACACACACACACACTGAAGTGTTTTCCCAGAGGTCAAATGATGACCTCATTTACCCCCCAGCATCAAATAACACAACAGCAGTCTAAATGAAAGTGTCTGTTGTTCTCTGCATCACAGCTGGCTCCCATGGACAGCAGCTCCTCCATCAAACCTGCTCTAGAGCTCCTCCCAGTCCCGCCCCACAGCACCCACAAGATACACACGCAAGCCACAGGGGGGCAAAAGTAAGTGTTGGGAGTCAGTGTGTGTGTGTGTGCTCAGTCAACGGAAGTGAAAAAATATGACATTAGTTATCAAAAGGAGAACACAGAATAGCCTAAATGTGTGAGATTTTGTTAAAGAGGTAGTCCAGAGATAGTCGTTTTGTGGAATGTTTTTCCCACTTTCCCAGAGTCAGAACAAATAGATGCCTTCGGACACACCTATTTATGCATTGGTGTAGTCTGAGGCATCATGTCAAACAGCAAGATCAGGCTATCTTGGCCAAATTGTTGGGTGTCTCTGGGATAAATAACATCATCATGATGCCATAGAGTGAGCGGGGCGGCTTTTTCCAACCTTTGTCTGGGGGGAGGCCCACAGTCTCAAACTTTGAAACAACGGTCGTATACAAACCTGGGCATGTGGGGAAGCTGTAGAAATGCCCCTTTAGGTCCTGAGTCAGCAACACAGGGAACACTCTTGGTACATTGGTACAGTCCACTTATGGCTCAAAATGCTCATAAACAGCTTAGATTTGGGAACAGGGAGAAATCAGCTTGGTCAGTCCCTGCCTCTGCCAATGCTCATGTACACTTTCACATTGATAGATCAAGCCATTGAGGAGAAGAATGTGTGCAGGGAGTTTTCCCTCTTTTAAAGTAGGAGAACATCAACCCAAATGTTTTGTCAATGATAACCAGAGATGGGGACTTGGACTTGACTTGACTCACACATTTGACTTGGGACTTCTCCTCAAAGACTTGAGACTTGACTTGGACTTGAGATTTGAGACTTTACACCCTTTATTTGTGTGTGTATTAACATTAAGGAAAGGTCTACTAATAATAATCTACTAATAATCAAATCAAGTCAACTAATCAATGCTGATGCTGTATGCTAATAGAGTGAGGATCAGTGTTTGGAATAACGCCGTTTAAAAGAACGGCGTTAGGTAACGCCGTTATTTTTTCAGTAACGGGGTAATCTAACTAATTACTGTTTCCGTCGTTACAACGCCGTTATCGTTACTGAACGCTAAATGCGGTGCGTTACTATGAAATGATTGAGTAAACTACCCGTAGCCTACACTAGTGTTGTTAAGTGAGGAGACCGGGTGGGTTAACATAACGAGATAAACGATTATGATTGGCTAAGGCAGAGTCATGTGTTTCATGGTAGCCAATCGGAGCCAGTGTTACACACGAGCCAGGAGTCAGGACACGAGCGACACACACACACACACACACACACACACACCCACACACACACACACACACACACACACACACCAAACAGATTCGAGGAAGCAGCAGAAATGGCGAGTCCGGAGTAGAGAGCTGCGCGGGCCTGAAATTTCGGCCCAAGCCCTCCCCGGCCCGTGACATGCAGACCCGTGCCCGATCCAGCCCGTTGCGAGGCCCGAAGCCAATATTACGATATAATGACACATCTCTCTCCCTCTCTGTTCGGCGTGCTGCGTCGCCGCGCGGCCGTCCTGCGCAGCCTCTCTCTGTCTGTCTCTCTATTTGACTCTCTCTCTCTCTCTCTCTGTGTTGTTCGGGAGCTGTCCGCTCGCTGTACATGGACGGACACGGCACAAACGGTTTCTCTCTCTCGTCTCGGGAGCTGTCTACAGCTACTAACTCACGTGAGGGTCTGTGTGTGGCTGGGGGAGTGTCTGTGCACTCCTCCTCTTTGTCTGACTGTGCTCCGCTGTGTAAAATCAAGCGAGTACGCTAATACAACATTATTTAATTGAATTATTGAAACGGCCCGACCCCGGACCTATTAATTAAAAATAAATAAAAAACATGCCCGGCCTTGGCCCGTTTTGGTCGGCCCGAGGGGCCCGTGAGGGTACCCTCAGGTTTGCAGCAATCCATGAAAATTTGGCATTTTCATGGTGGAGATAATGCAAATAGTTACTTTCCCTGGTAACTAGTTACTTTTATTATAGAGTAATTAAGTTACTAACTCAGTTACTTTTTGGAACAAGTAGTGAGTAACTATAACTAATTACTTTTTTAAAGTAACGTTCCCAACACTGGCCATTTCTCATCATCCCATATCCTGACCCTGAGGTCGGGCCACAAACCCGTTGTTTCAATGTGGCCCATAGCAGGACCAGGGTCAGGATTGAAAATGCTTTTGGGATCCTGAAGGCCCGCTTCACCTGCCTCCAGGAGCTCAGGGTTGTCCCGGACCGGGCGTGCAGGATCATAGCAGCATGTGTGGTGCTCCACAATATAGCCACCATAAGGAGGGAGAGAGTCCCTCTTGAGGACCCACAGCCGCCTGACGTGGTAGACCCCATCACACTGGACTACCCAACTGGAAGGGCTGTCAGGGAGGGCATCACACTGCAATTTTTTACATGAACAAAAACGACTGAATGGTTCTGCTATTGTGTTTTTGCCCAGGTTTTCTGCTGAAGGTCCCAGACGCAAAAAATCACAGGGCGAGACATATCTGTGGCACTGTAAGGGCATGGCTACTGCGGCTCACACTTGCGAGGTATGGCTTGAGAAAATTACGCAGATACCGTAGACCCTCACTGGAGAAGCGGTATCTGATGGTGGTGAGAGTGGGCAACCTCACCTCCTCCCCACTGACCATCAGCATAGGAGCGCCCCAGGGATGCGTCTCCAGCCCCTTCTGGTACGACCTCTACACCCACGACTGCGTGGCGACTCAAATCTCTAACACCCTCGTGAAGTTTGCAGACGACACAGCAGTCGTGGGGCTGATCTCCAGGGGCGACGAGACGGCCTACAGAGAGGAGGTGAAGGCCCTAGAACAGTGGTGCCAAGACAACCACCTCTCTCTGAATGTCTCCAAGAGCAAGGAGATCATTGTAGACTACAGGAGGGGGGGGGGGGGGGGGGCGCACACCCCCCAATCACCATCAACGGCATAGTGGTGGAAAGGGTGGACAGCTTCAAGTACCTGGGAGTCAACATCCACCAGGACCTGACATGGGCCGGTCACACCACCACTGTTGTCAAAAAGGCCCAACAGCGACTACACGGACTCAGGCGCCTAAAGAAATTTGGGCTAAGGCCAGAAATCCTTAGGGACTTCTACAGAGGCACTATTGAAAGCCTGCTGACTGGCTGCTTCACCACCTGGTACGGGAACTGTACCACCATGGACCGCAGGGCGCTACGAAGAGTGAGACGCGCGGCCCAGCACGTAACAGGATGTGAGCTGCCAGAACTGCAGGAACTATATAACCAGCGGTGCCTCAGGAGGTCCCTGAAGATCATCAAAGACACAAACCATCCCCACAACAGCCTGTTCTCCCTGTTACCCTCAGGGAGGAGATACAGCAAATCCTTCTTTCCACTCTGTCTGACCTCGGCATTTCAGGCTCTGCACTCTCCTGGTTTGGTTCCTACCTCTCGAACCGCTCATACCAGGTCTCATGGAAGGGTCCCTCTCCAGATCCTGTCCTCTTACCACCGGTGTCCCCCAGGGCTCAGTCCTGGGCCCCTTACTTTTCCTTCTCTATATCAGATCTCTTGCCTATGTGATCTCTTCTCATGGCTTTTCTTATCACTGCTATGCTGATGACACCCAGCTTTTCCTTTCCTTCCCCCCCTCTGACACTCAAATCGAGGCTCGCATCTCTGCATGCCTCAAAGACATTGGCGACTGGATGTCTGCCCACCACCTCAAGCTCAACCTTGGTAAGACCGAGCTACTCTTCCTCCCAGGAAAAGACTGCCCTCTCGCAGATCTCTCCATCTCCATTGACAACACCACTGTACTTCCCTCCCAAACAGCTAAGAACCTTGGGGTGATCCTTGACAACCAGCTGTCTTGCTCTGCCAACATAGCTGCTACAGCGCGCTCCTGTAGGTTCTCTCTCTACAACATCCGCAAAATCCGTCCCTTTCTCACAAGAGAAGCGACTCAACTCCTGGTCCAGTCTCTTGTCTCCTCCCGCCTCGACTACTGCAACGTGCTCCTGGCCGGCCTACCTGCCACCGACATCCGACCGCTTCAGCTCATTCAGAACGCTGCAGCCCGTCTGATATTCAACCAACCCAAATTCTCTCACGTCACTCCCCTCTTCCAGGAGCTCCACTGGCTTCCCATCTCGGCCCGCATCAAATTCAAGACACTGGTACTGGCCTACAGGGCAGTACACCAGTCAGCTCCCCGGTACCTGCAATCCATGGTCAGGTTCCAAACCTCTCACCGCTCCCTTCGCTCCTCCACCAGTGCAGGTTGCCTCGCCCCTCCTTCGCTACGGGGGCTCAAAAGTCGCTCATCCCGATCTCGACTCTTCTCGTCCCTGGCACCTCAATGGTGGAACGAGCTTCCACCTTCGGTCAGGACAGCTGAATCACTGCCGATCTTTCGGAAAAGACTAAAGACACACCTTTTCAGGCTCCATCTGGGCCCTTCTTGATCTAACTTCGTTCTCTCTCTTTCTTAAAAAAAAAAAAAAAAAAACTAACCAACCTTGTACCACTAACCTAAACTTGTACCACTGTTCCTTCAGAAGTTGTAGTTGTCATAGACTGTGCTCCATAGTTGATTGCTCTATTGCTGACAAAAAATGTGTTATTGTAAGTCGCTTTGGATAAAAGCGTCTGCCAAATGACGTAATGTAATGTAATGTAATGTAATACAGGGTCCAAAAAGCATGCACAAATCGCTTGAGGGACAGTTTCTTCCTGCAGGCCACAAGACTCCTTAACATACACAAATAGTGTAGCAGCTGTACTGTACCGTAGCTGCTACCATTATGTATGTCTAATGTTTAATTAGGTATATGCTATTTGCACCTGTACGTGAAATACGTCGAATTTAAAATGTTTAAGTACGTCCAAAGTATGCACATGACATGTGCACCTATGTGCAGTGAATATGCCACTCTCTGACTTGTCTTATCACTATACTGCCTTATTGCTTGTTGTGTCTCGTGTTGTTTTTGCACTCATATGCCCTGTTATATTTGTACTATGTTGTAAACGGAGTTCACAGCACAAGAATTTCACACGTGATACTTGTACTATGGAGTGACAATACAAATTTTGAATCTTGAATCTTGAATCTCTCGTATAAATTGTTCTTCTGTGTAATTAAATGGGTCTGAAAAAAATGTGACACACTTGTTGTATTTTGTCTTTATTTCATTTTAAATGTATGATTGCATTCCTCTTCTGCTGCTTCATTCCTGTGAAGAAATTAGGGAAATGGTGAACTGTTTGACAGTGTGGGTGGGGGATGAAATCATGGAAATAAGTGTCAACTGATTTACCTTATTTTTGGCCTCCAACGCCTTCAACTCCAGCATGGTCTTTTTGATGATGAGCGTTTTGTGCTGCCTCTCCACATTCTCATGCCACTGACGTTCCTGTGAAGACATTAGGGAAATGCTTAGTGGGTGGGGGATGAAAGCATGGAAATAAGTGTGTCCACTGATTTACCTTCTTTTTAACCTCCAATTCCTCCACCTCCAGCATGGTCTTTCGGATGATGAGGTCTTTGTGCTGCCTCTCCGCATCCCGAGTCCACTGACGATCCTGTGAAGAAATTAGGGAAATGGAGGGGGGAAAAGGTACATCAGTTGACACTTATTTCCATTTTCCATTTCATTTTTGCTTTCATCCCACACCGTCAAACGTGGGTGTGGGATGAAAGCAAAAATGACATGGAAAATGGAAATAAGTGTCAACTGATTCACCTGATTTCTTTCCTCCAATTCCTTTTTGAGGAGCTCCTTCACTTCAATATCAAGCTGAAGCTTCCTCTTATATAGGGCCCTCACATTGTCTGCTGAAACCTGAAACAAGTTAGATACAGAATAGAGTTGCTTTGGCATGTCCCTTTGCAAGGCTCACTTCAAGACAGAGGTCACATTGACTACCCTTTTTAAATTAAGTTTAATTCACTTACGGATTGTGACCCTCTTCCTCTTCTAGATGTGGAAGGTTGGGCAGGCGAAAGGGGAGGGGAACAATGCTCCTGCTGCAAGCTCTCCTGCAAAATTTACCTCATTCAATGAAAGTTGATTTAATAGGGACAGACAGCACGTGCATCAGGCACCACCATTAGCAGTGTCAATACACCATCTGTGTTGAGATGGTTGAACACTGCATCAAATTGCTACAGTGTAGCCTACCTCAAATCTGTCCCTCTGCGGCGAGCACACACACAGAGAGTGTGATGGTGTCATCATCTGGGCCCTGGGAAAATTAAACATGTTAATGGTGTATTTCATCCATGATCCATAGCCAAAGATGGCATGCCAGTGTGTATGACAAGTGGCTTTGTTACCTCTGCCTGGGAAGGTGTCAGTATGTGATTGGGCGGTGGCATCAGCACTACTGTGTCACCTTTAACTGCAGAGAAAGTACTGTATTATATAGCCTAATTGTCTTTCATGAGCAACCCAGAAATGTAGCATTGCCACATACCCTGTACAAAAGGAGAAGGTGTTTGGGAGCTGCCACCAGGGTCTGATGTGACCCTCCCCTCCACTCCCTCCATCAAGGGGCACCCCTGATTATTGGCCAAAGCCAGATCCTCAGCAGTGGTGTAGTCTGGGGGGGCAGGGCCTCCTCCAGTCTTTCTCTTTTCATTTTTTCTTATGGTTTGCTGTAGACAATGTGCTTTTTTATATCAATGTTCTCCTGAGACAGACTATTTTGAGCAATATAGGGCCTAAGGTATGTGTATTACTTATACAATATGAAGGTAAGATAATTAACATACCAGTCTGGATGATATTCTTATGCTTGATTTTGTCCTCTTGGCTCCGCTGGGGCTGCAGCTATAGGAATGTAAGGTTTGAGTCATACTGCCCAAAGTTGAGTCATAAAGATCCAGGAAATTAATTTTTTCACAACTAAATTCAATAGTAAAGTGTAAAGTGGGGTGTAAAGTGGGGCGAAAGGTGATCCCATACTACAGTAAGGAGGACGATTTTCAAATTAAGGCTAAAGAAATGGCTCAACGTTTCAGACAAAGAGGATATGACCAAACACTTATTGACAAAGCTATTGAAAAAGTGAATGGCAGAGATCGGGAGGAGCTCTTCAATCCCCCGCCCCAACACACTGAAAGCAGAACCACTTTTGTGTCTGAATACTGCACTGCCTCCAAGCAAGTCAAACATATTATAAACAAGCATTGGCATATCTTGGAATGTGACCCAGGCCTGAACCACCTGTCCTCCTCAAGACCCCGATTCAGTTTTAGAAGGGGCAGAAATGTAAGAGATGTTGTTGTTTCCTCCATGTATAAAGAGCCCATACAAACTAACTGGCTCGCTCAACAAGTGTATGGTAACTACAGATGTGGTAAATGTGCACACTGTTCAAATACATTTGATACTAAGAAATTTAATCATCCCCATTCAGGAAAGAAATATGTCATTAAGGATTTTATTAATTGCCTCTCAACCCATGTGATTTATGCTTTACTTTGTCCTTGTGGATCTATGTACATAGGCCAGACAAAACGCCTTCTCAAGCTGAGAATTGCAGAACATAAAGCCGCCATTAGGAACGGCAACCTGGATTACTCCATCGCCAGGCATTACAAAGAAAAAAATCATGGTTCAGCCTCCTCTCTCAAATTTATAGGAATTGAAAAAATACAACCCAATCCAAGAGGGGGTAACATAGTTAACCAACTTCTCAGACGAGAGTCCTTCTGGATCCATGAGCTAAATACAATTGAACCGTTTGGCCTGAACGAAACCCAGGATTTTAGTTGTTTTCTGTAATTGTATAACTTTGTGATTTATATTAATTCTTGTCTCTCTTCTCAGATTGGTGTCCTAGGGAGAGATGAGCCATTCAGCCACTATGCCCCCTGACACTCACCCCCTCCCCTTTAGCAATTGAGGGAGATACAGGTGCTCTACTTCTAGACTAAAGTGGAGCGTAACCTTCTTTATTGCCAATTGCTGTAATTCTTATTGTCCTTTTCTAAATAAAATTTGAACTTATCTTTGTAATTGTTTGCATTGCTGTAACGCTAAGATTAATGTTAGGTACTCCTTTTCTAAATAGAATTTGAGCTTAACCTTGTAACTGTTTGCATTGCTGTAATTCTTAGATTAATGTTGTGGTTCCTCTTTTTCTAAATAGAATTGGAGTTTAACCTTGCATTGCTGTAACTCTTATTGTATAGGTCCTCATATTCTTTATAGATTTTGAGCTCAACCTTCGAATATGCTCATTTCTGTAACTGACAGTGCTACATATTAATGCTAGCTTATGTCCTTGCTTTTTAACTTATTATTATATATCGCCATTCCTTTTGTGATATTGTATTTACTTTGTTGACTATGATATTATGTATATTTCTGCAACCTGTAAACCGAAAAAAATTGTGATTTCCTAATTGGTCATGTGAGCAATTAGGTCCTGTTACTACTTAGGCTCACCTGGGCCCTCATGGTTGTATGAGCAAACCTGATGAAGCTGCTACAGCGAAACGCGTCGTTTGCTGAATAAATTTCAGTTAAATCCTGATTTCAGTGTGCGGTGGTACCTTCTTTTGTTTTATGCCTTGTACCTGCAACCTACCAGCACCTGATCTTTCCACTGGCTGTGCGTGGGGACTCTCCTTTCTCTTCATATACAGTATATATATATATATGCCAGTCTTGTGTCTTTTCTGTCTTGTGTTTCTAAGTTTCTATTGTAAATAAACAAATTAATAACTTAATAGCAGGATTCCTCAGCTATTATCGGACATACATCCAAGACTTCTCCCGAATCGCCAAGCCGATGTATGAGCTCTTGCAGGCGAAAAACACAGTCACTGTGGTGCCTCAGCCCAGGCAAAAGAAAGGAAAAGGGGCACAGCTGTCATCCAGGACTCCGGTCCAGTGGACTGAGGAGCATCAGAGAGCCCTGGATCAGCTCATTCACATCTTGTCCAATCCACCAGTGCTGGCTTACCCCGACTTCGACCTCCCTTTTGTGCTACACACAGATGCCTCAGAACAAGGGCTCGGTGCTGTGCTGTACCAACGGCAGGGGGGGGAAGCTCAGGGTAATCGCCTATGGGTCCCGTACCTTGACACCTGCAGAGCGAAATTACAACCTTCACTTGGGCAAACTCGAATTTCTGGCATTAACTCATTGAGTGCCAAGGACGGACATGTTCGTCATTTCAAATAGTAACGTAGAGTGCCAAGGACGGACATGTTCGTCAATTGCGTTTTTTGACGGTGGGGCGTCGATCAAAGCCTTCTGCCTCTGATGTACAAATATTATAGCTATTGGATGTGTCTAACCTATTTTACAGAACCCTTAGGTGGCGACAGTGCTCTCCACATAACAGAAAGGCAAGGAAAAAACAAAGAAGAAGTCGTTATGGAAACGGAAATCGCATCGCATCCGTATGCATCGATATGCTGAAGCACGTTACTGCAGCTGTGCCTGCAGCAGCCAATCTGCTCCCACAATTGAGCCGGACAGCACATCCGCACATCCACACCGTGGAGTTGTTATTATTCTCAACTGGAAGCATCGTTGCCGGTGACAAACACACGCGGAACGCTGTAAAAAAGCAGGATGTCGATGTCCCTTCACTGTGCGCACAGCAAACTCAGCAGAGAGCCACCACAGACAGGAGGAGGAGTGTGCAGTTGAGGCGAGGCGGGGCGGGGCGGGGCGGGGCGGGGGGGGTAGGGGGGGCACGCAGAGCAGCGCGCAACACCCAGACAGACCCAGGCAGCAGGACAGGATTGACAAACGCAAGCCAGAATATCCGATGCCCACCAGCAGCAAATCAAGACCAGCAAGAAGCTGCAACCAGCAGCGCACGCAGGGGCCAGCGCTGCTGGTTGTAGCTAAAAAATATTATTCTGCCAAACAGAATTCCCTGGCCTTCACTGTTTTATTGAAGGAAATTATTTTTGAGGTGTGACTACATTAGAAAAGATTAGCTTCAGAGTCAGTGATGTGCTTGAAATGTTTAATTTCACAAAAGGCCAATTATCTCAGCTTCTAGAAAAAAATTGCTGTTTTTGGATGAATCAAGCTATCTTCTCCGGCTCATAACTAAAGAACGGAAAATGGGATCAATAAACTTTTTTTTGCAGATGATAGAATAGAGTCTCATCGTTCTTTGTGCGTGTTCAGTGTTTACATAGTAATATCACACAATATTCTGTGGGCCTCGAGAAATCACTGAAAACGCTCTGAAACTCTGGCACTGGGAGCATCCGTTCTCCAAAAGTGGCTGGCACTCAATGAGTTAAAATGGGCCGTAAGTGAGGCATTTCGAGATTATCTCTTCTACGCACCCCACTTTGTACTGTATATGGATAACAACCCGTTAACCTATGTGCTGAGCACCGCCAAGCTCAATGCCGTCGGTCACCGGTGGGTTGGCAAGCTTGCCGACTTCCGGTTTGAAATAAAATACAGACCAGGAAAAGCAAATGTGGATGACACTCTCCAGGCTGCCATTAGACATCGACAGCTATGTTGAATCATGCACGGAGCTGCCGAGAGACACCATTCAGGCAGCATGGGGAGGCTGCAGAGCTGCTAAGCAAAGAGACGTGGCTTATGTCGCTGCCCTGGACCTGTCGGAAAATAGTCCCACCTCACCATCACCAGGGCTGCTCCCAACCATCAGCCGTGATGAGCTCATGAAATCTCAGCGAGATGACCCCACCATCAGTCACATCATTAGACTGAAAGAGACTACCAACTGGTGATATGAGAAGTTTGGTTGTACCGAACCATGGTGCTAAAACACCTCCACGATGACATGGGTCATATGGGGACCGAAAGGGTCCTGGGCCTAGCGAGAGACTGGTTTCATTGGCCATATATGAAACGAAAAATGTTGAGGCTTATGTCACAAGAAAATGTCACAAGAAAATGTCGCTGCATCAAGCAGAAGAAGCCTGCCTCACACATAAGAGCACCCATGGGGAGCATTACCACCAGCTCGCCCCTAGAGCTTGTGTCCATCGACTACCTCCACTTGGAAGCCAGTAAGAGAGGCTTTGAGTATATTCTGGTGGTAGTAGACCATTTTACTAGGTTTGCACAAGCCTATGCTACCAGGAACAAGTCCGGAAAGACTGCTGCAGATAAACTCTTTGATGACTTCATTCCTCGATTCGGCTACCCATGGAAATTACATCACGACCAGGGGAGGGAATTCGAAGATGAACTTTTCAAGTCAAGTCAAGTCAAGTCAAGTTTATTTATATAGCCCTAATTCACAAGCATGTATCAGAGGGCTTCACAGAAAGTATGTCTAGCTAATTCTAGCTGACACAACAGTAACAAGAATATACAGAATAAAGATAACATTTGAACAATTGATAATATAGAAAATATAGGAATGAGGGGAGAGCAGAGGAGAGCGCAGGAGAAGGGAGAATAGCAGGGGGAATGTGAGAGAGTGATGGGGTGGGGAGGGAATGGGAGATGCTGGAGGGTATAGGAGGTGGGGAAGGAGCAAGAGGAGAGAGCAGGAGAGGGGAAGGGAAGGGAGGTGTGGGGGAGAAGAGAGCAGGGGGAGGGAGGAGGTGGGGAGAGAATGAGCAATATAGATGGAGGAGAGGGGGGAGGTGGGGAGAAAATAGGAAATGTGGAGGAGGAGAGAAGGAGAGATGAGGGTGCAGGGGAGGGAGAGCCAGGGTAGAGAAGCAGGGGGAGTGTGAGGGAGGGAGGAGGCGGGGAGAAAACGGGAAACACGGAGGAGGAGGGAACAGAGAAGGAGGGGAATGTGAGAGAGGGGAGAGGACAGAGAGGAGGAGAGAACAGAGAAGGAGAGGTGGGAGGGTGCAGGGGAGGGAGAGCAGGGGGAACGCGGGAGGAGGAGGCGGGGGAGGGAACAGACCTCTCTGCCCCCACATCCCCCCCCCCCCCCAGAGAGGAGGAGAGAACAGAGAAGGAGAGGTGGGAGGGTGCAGGGGAAGGAGTGCAGGGGGAATGTGAGAGAGGGGAGAGGACAGAGAGGAGGAGAGAACAGAAGGAGAGGTGGGAGGGTGCAGGGGAGGGAGAGCAGGGGGAACGCGAGAGGAGGAGGCAGGGGAGGGAACAGACCTCTCCGCCCCCTCCCCCCCCCCCCCCCCCCCAGAGAGGAGGAGAGAACAGAGAAGGAGAGGTGGGAGGGTGCAGGGGAAGGAGTGCAGGGGGAATGTGAGAGAGGGGAGAGGACAGAGAGGAGGAGAGAACAGAGAAGGAGAGGTGGGAGGGTGCAGGGGAGGGAGAGCAGGGGGAACGCGAGAGGAGGAGGCAGGGGAGGGAACAGACCTCTCCGCCCCCTCCCCCCCCCCAGAGAGGACAGAGAGGAGGAGAGAACAGAGAAGGAGAGGTGGGAGGGTGCAGGGGAGGGAGAGCAGGGGGAACGCGGGAGGAGGAGGCGGGGGAGGGAACAGACCTCTCTGCCCCCACATCCCCCCCCCCCCAGAGAGGAGGAGAGAACAGAGAAGGAGAGGTGGGAGGGTGCAGGGGAAGGAGTGCAGGGGGAATGTGAGAGAGGGGAGAGGACAGAGAGGAGGAGAGAACAGAGAAGGAGAGGTGGGAGGGTGCAGGGGAAGGAGTGCAGGGGGAGTGTGAGAGAGGGGAGAGGACAGAGAGGAGGAGAGAACAGAGAAGGAGAGGTGGGAGGGTGCAGGGGAGGGAGAGCAGGGGGAACGCGAGAGGAGGAGGCGGGGGAGGGAACAAAACCCTGCAACACCTGAGTGGAGTGGGTCAGTCACGTACCACCCCCTACCACCCCCAGGGAAATCCTGCAGAGAGATTTAACCAGACTTTGCTTCAATTGCTCAGAGCCCTGGAGGAGAAAGAAAAGGAAAGATGGAGAGAACACCTGCCCAGGACCTGCCGTTTTGTTCGTGTAGTGAAGATAAGAAGCAGCAGATTGCTTTTGGATTTCATTTCTGATTGTGCTATGGAGCTGCAAGAGGTTCTTTTTGAGGCCCAATATGCAAAGCTGCCAGAAGACGCACAGAGTCACTCCCACACCACAGCGCGTACCAGCGAACGCTCCTCTGAGTTGCAAAGTCCGGACACTCGGCTGGCCGCTGAGATCGCTCATCTACAAGAAGAGATAAAGGCGCTTACTGACAAAGTGGAGGGACTCACCCAGGCGTGCCGACGGAAATCAAAGCCACGCCAAGAGCCCAGACATGTGCGGCGCCTCGTCGACAGCAGCGACTCGGAAAGAGAGGCGGCCGAGGAGAAGGAGCGGAAAGGACGCAAGGCACGGCGGGAGGAGAAGGAGAACAGAGGAAATCAAAAGAAAGTGTTCAGGACGGGGGTGTACCATCCGACGGACAACTTCCTGTTTGCCCCTCTGCCACCTGTCGCCCCACACGTCCGAGCGAAGGAGCATCAGAAGGAGCATGTCTGCAGCACAGCTGTGAAAAAAGGAAAAGCATTGGTGAAAGCCAAAGGAATGCAGCAGGGTAGGGTCTGTCAGGACTGAGCAGACCAAGTCAAACGCAGATGTGCCTCCAGCATGGTCTGCACTGATCAAAGGGGGGATGGCAGCGTTTCCTGGCGTTTCCTGGCTGGCAGCGTCCTGGGAACAGATGTGGGAGATGGCTGGGCCCTCCCGCATTCAACAATACATCCCGGACCCAGGAGGTGGTGTAAAAGGAGAAGACATGCCACGCCATCTATGGACCCTACTGAATCGTCTGCGCTCTGGCGTCGGGCGCTTCAAGTCATCCCTGAAGAGGTGGGGCCTATCGGACAGTGCGGCATGCGAGTGTGGCGAGCCTGAACAGACTGCCGAGCACATAATCACCGGCTGCCCCCTATACAGCCCACCCTCAGAAGCCGGCCTCTTCGACTTAGGACCGGAGACGAGGGCGTGGCTGCATGACACTGAGTTGGCCATCTGAGGATACACGAAAGAAGAAAGGGGGGATGTCTCCGTTTTCTGCGTGGCATGCGCTATTAGCCAAGGACACGGCTAATGTGCGTCCACTCGCCCCTGACATCCCCTGCACAAATTGTGCTCGACTGCTTCACCGCCAACACGCTTAAGCCACTGTTGTCCCCTCTGCAGGACACTCCATTGCAGGCACATGGTGCTGGGAGAGGAGATTTCAGATTAGGGCTGGGCGATATGGCCTCTAAAGAATATCGCAATATTTTTCGGCTATATTGCGATACATGATATATATCTCGATATTTTTGAAATCTCTCATAAATGCTCGATTTAACCCTTCAGGGTTCATACACATTTTGACCAATGGATTTCCATGACTTTTCCATGACTTTAAACCAAATTTCCATGACCAAACATTTTGTAAAGTCTCGTGTATACATGAAAAAGTCAGTGAGTAAAAATATTCTATGTAATGTAACTACTAACAGATTACAATAATTGAAAAACTAACATGGTCATTACTAAAACACGTTACTAGCCCCAACACTAACGACAACAAAGATCTTAGTAGGGCTGGGCAATATGGACCAAAAATCATATCTGAGTATTTTTAGGCTGAATGGCGAAATATGATATGTCTTGGTATTTTCTACAAAGTGGGCTAGATTTTCTATTGTAAATTGGGCCGGGCGATATGGACTCTTACAAAATATATTTACACAATGTGATTTTTGATTAAAAAAATCATCAGTGAATAATGATATAATGAATAATGTTAAAGGCAAATAATACAACAGCTAGAACAGTCTGTCTGGTAAGCTCAGAAAATGACTTCACTTTACTGCAGCCTTTAAAACCAGGAAAAGACGAGTATGCAGTATCACGATATTACCATAACAAAATCTAAAACGAGATCTAGGTCTCATAGTCTGTCACAGGTTTGAAATAGGATCCATATGCAGAAATCACTTGGCGTCAGGAGTCAAAGTGTCATGGTTCAAAAAAGGAGTTTTACTAAGAAACTTAAAGAGTATCACAAGGTTTTCGGCAGCAGACCAAAATACCTCAGCACAGTCTCAACACACAAAGGAGCTTAAATAAGAGTCACAGTAATCAAGTCCAATTTGCGACAGCCACTGGTGATTACGATGCCACCCAGCTGTGTGGGCGAACCAGGCTCTTGGGTTGCCCCAGGACGCCATCCAGTGGACATCCTAGGGAACTGCGTCAGGTGCTGACAGTCACAATATTTTCCCAGACCTAACCTTGAGTGCCATGCAGAAACGCGGAGACACAATTTGCAGAAAATCATTATTAAAGTTGATTATGAATCTGCTTCTTTAAATGGTGTAGTGACGATAAATTACTTTGTTTTGAGACACACGCGCGCGCACACATGCACCTCGCTGTGTTGACTTGACTCACTGGGGTTGACTTTATGGAGCCGACGGGTTTGGTGCATGTTTTGCAGATAACCGTTGTTTGTTCAACATCGTCCTTGCAATACCCAAACCACTGCCAGATGATGGATCCAGTGCTGTTTCTTTTTGCAACAAATTTGTCCGCCTCCGGCTCCATTTTCCATACCCATTCTCTAGTACTGGCTCTCAGGTTCTTGCTCTCGTCCTCCACACTGCCTTGACAGGAGCGGGTCATGCCTTCGCCTAGCCTTCACTATCATGGGAAAAAAAATATCGCTTGACGGCGAGTGTCAAGGCAGCGGGCGAGTGTCTGTGACGTCGTGTAGCGCGGGCGAGTGTGTCTGACACAGTTTGACGCGTTTGACGTAGGCATGTGATTCCCCCTCCCTTCCTGTTTGTCTGAGTGTGAGAGGGAGAGTTGACAAGAGGAAACGTGAAGCGAGTCATGCCGGCGGCTTAAGTTATAAACAATGCGTGACAATTATACTTGAATGTTCACGATAGTCATTTACTACATCTCACGTGGCACAAGCCGCGATACATAGAGTATATTCGATATATCGCCCAGCCCTATTTCAGATGCTGTGAGGGTTTGCCCGCCAGTCGTGCCACCGGGGTGTCTCGCACCAACAGAGCCGACACCACTGCTCAAGATGGGAAAACCCGGCGTCCCCAAAAGGTTGCTATGGAAAAGGAGGAAGTTCAAAGAGCTCAGAAGAGGAGACGGGTGGAGAGGACGGTCCTGAACAGAAAAGGTCAGCAGTATTCAGGCCCCCAAACATCCAAGGAGAGCGTGAACAAGGTGTAAAGAAGAGATGGGAGACGGAGGGTCCTGAACGGAAAAGGTCAGCAGTATTCAGGCCCATAAACATCCAAGGAGACCGTGGACAAGGTGTAAAGAGGAGATGGGAGATGGAGGGTCCTGAACGGAAAAGGTCAGCAGTATTCAGGCCCCCAAACATCCAAGGAGAGCGTGGACAAGGTGTAAAGAGAAGATGGGAGACGGAGGGTCCTGAGCAGAAAAGGTCAGCACTATTCAGGCCCATAAACATCCCGGACGAGCCCCCACAATTCTGCTACAGGTCTGAAAACCTGTCGGTAGATAAGGATTCCTGTAAAGACAGGAGAAAGAATGAGACGGGTGACGTTGCTTCTTGTCAGTTCTGTTCCTCTCATCAGAATTTATTTGCCATTAAACAAAATATATTTTTTTTCCTATTTTTGTATTTAGTTTTTCATATTTCAATATCATTTTATCCATACAAAAATCCACTGTATCAAAAATAAACCAAAATGCATAAACATGTCACAGTCTTTTCCATTTTCACATAAAACACATTTTCCCTGTACCATGAAAATGAATTGAGTGTCTTCATTCAGTCCATAAACTGAGCTATATTTCACTGGAGTTCACAACTACCAAAAATAAATTACTAAACATTCATGTCAAATGTAAAACTGTTGGGTCTTCACATTTAACATCACGTATATTCACCTTATGTTCAGACGGGGGGGGTGGGCCAAATTCTTCCGGGTCGTGTTAACACTTCCGGCGGTCATGGCGCGAAATATGAAAGAACGTCATGAAGAAGAGAGTTGTTTTTGTAGCGGACAGTGCAGGGGGTAAAACAAAGAACGTAGCCTACTACTTTGAGCTCGGTACACAGCAAGCAAGCGAGTATCCACTGTTAGCCAGGTCAGATAACGTTATCATCCAAAAAGGTTCATAGTGTCTATACTTTACTTAGATCGTTAGGTTTTCTTCTATATCAGACACAGGTTTTCATTCCTACCTGACATGTTTCGATGGCAATACTTCCCTCTTCATCAGAGGTGTCACTAGATGGTGTGTGACGTGTCTTAAACAGCGGATGTTGTTTACAGAGGCGTGATCGTCCTGTCAGATTTGACTGGGATGAGGCCAAAGTCATCCGCACCCAGGACAACAAACACCAGCGCTGGATTATGGAGGCAGTGGAGATCAGGAAGCGGGCGCAAACGACGATGAACCGGGATGAGGGGGCTTACATGCTTTCCACCACCTGGAGCAGCGTTCTCAAACGGCGAAATGACAGCGGGGGGCGTGGTCGTCCTGTCAAATCTGACAGGATGATCACGCCTCTGTAAACAACATCAGCTGTTTAAGACACGTCACACACCATCTAGTGACACCTCTGATGAAGACGGAAGTATTGCTGTCGAAACATGTCAGGTAGGAATGAAAAGCTGTGTCTGATATAGAAGAAAACCTAACAATCTAGATAACGTTATCGTCGACAATGACGAGCACTTTCTTGTAAAACATACCTGGACTCCAACAAAGAAAGCTTCAGATAGTTTTCTCTCCTCCGAGCGCTCGCATTCTTAGACATTGCAGTTTGCTTTTATTTGGTATGTTACATACAATTGGCTAAATTATTAGTTAATTCAGAGTTAGATGATATTGGAGCAGCCAGCCATTTTCTTTTTCTTTTTTTTAGCCGGAAGTCGTCACACAACCACACAACCGGGACAGATGGGCGTGGCTACATAAGGTGAATAGTGCAAAACAAATCAAACTGGTATTGACTGACTATCAGTTTGGTAAAACTGAGCTGAGGACTGGCAAAAGTTTAACAAATACTTCAAATGTTCGAAAATACATTCAACTGTAAACACCATTTGCTTCAAAATAAGCTGTAGTACAAAACATATATAGTATTAACCCAAAACGAAATATGGAGCCTTGAGCCAAAACCCAACACATAGACGGATCCCATCTTGATCACAATGGTAAATTTACGGTACAGACAGCGCCCTCTAGGACCACCGCAGCACACTCAGACAACTATTTTCTCTTCTTGCCCAAAACACACAGAACCATAATAGTTACTCTAGCAAAAATTGATCTCAGATGTAATTTAAATGTTAGGCACCAAGTGTGCACATTTATACCAGTTTTAAAACTGCACAAACCTGTAATAGTCTAGTAGGAAGGAGGGGGTATCATGCACCCCCCGGAAATATACTTCTAATCAACATTTCTAGATTGGAAAAATGGTGTAAAAAATGGTGAGCTATGTTAAAAAGTTGTCAAAATGTCCCACGTATCATTTTTATGCAAATTAGTGCCGCCATTACCAAAAAGTCTATTTTCACTCTATCTCAGCCAATATTGCAGATAACTGAATAAATAAGGTGTCTAGACCCATGTTTTGAGCATCAAAGAACTGCGCTGAGAGGAAAACTTTTGCACAACTTTTAACAAGAATCACGAAAAGCCCCCAAACTAAAATTAAAAAGGGACTTAATGGCAAGTTGGACGAGGGAATGACGTGGAGAAATCTCGCATTGTGTTACCCCAGAGCGGGGGGTTTGTCCTATTGTGCGGTGTGCTGCGGTAACGAGCCTCGCCTCACTTTGCTCTTAGCGATAGATACAGATGCCACATACACACACATGGAGAAAAATAATTAAATTTCTAGTTCGCCACTGAATTACCAAATTGATATAACTTTCAACCATTTTGAGCAACACTGTTTCCATACAGGCCACCAGCGTTGGCTAGTTGTTGATATTTATAAAGATATTGCCCCTCTCAAATAAATTATTTTTGAGGTGGTGGGCAAACTGTAATGGCGTCGATTTCCGAAAAAAAATCCTGACTTGAACACAGCCAAAGAGTATAGTATAGACAAGAGCATATGTCATTTCTTGTTTTTTTCCATAGGTATTTTCAAATCACTGTTCTGATACATATCTAGGGGGTAAGTCCTCCTTTAAGGAGGCGCTAAGGCCATGTTCAGACTAGGAGGCCAAATCTGATTTGTGAACTTTAGTGACCTATTAATGACTTTATCCAGATTGGTTTTATGAGTCTGGACGCTCCAAGTCTGATTTGTGTCACTTGTCCCAAACCACATATGGAGGTAGTTTCCAATCTGCTTCAAATGTGCTTTTGACTGATGTGTCTTCAGTGCGGATGCGCAGATCCACCAAATCTGGGCTGCGTTCCAATACCCATACTTGTACTTCTTTCTTGTAGTATGTACTGCCGCTGCCTTCACAAAGTATGGATTGTAGTGTGCAGCATGCATGCAAAATGCATACTACTGGGACACACTACATCTGTCGTCACGTGAGCTTCCTGAACTCCGACCTCTTGCTCACTTCCGCCGACGTCCGCAGCGCCACATTTGAGTTTGTTTATGCTGAAACCTGTCAAAATGCCTGGCGATGTAAATACATATTTGAGAAGCAGCATCGCCTCTCGCCAAGCTCTCCAGAGACGTGCGCACCGTCGGAGGCTCCGGAGAGCTCTGTTGCTGTTATATTGTAATGTATGTTGTTGTTTCTAATAAACTGATGTGATGATACTTACATGCAGTCTCATTCTTAACAGTATAATAACGTGCATATTTCTGTCAGTGTTTTTATCATAGTTATTCACGTGTTCACGTAATCAATAACAAGCCTATAATAGCCTGTATGAACTAGTCACCAGTAGGCATAATTAGCCCCCTTCACACATAGCTCTCTGTTGCTGGCAGATGTTTGTTGTTAAATATATTTACAGCTCAGCAGCTGCTGTCACTGTATTCTGTCTGCACGTGAAGCAGCCTTATATTCACATTACTTTTATTTGTAGTGTAACATACTTGCACATTCTTAACTACATTATATTTGACTTTTACTATATTTATAGATTCACTAGTGTATACTGCTCATACCTGGCCCATGGTGTATTCATATTCATTCATTATATACCACACTTACACCACTGCCTATACTGGCAGCATCTTCTATATTGTAGTCATAGTTGAACCCTAACATTGAATCAGTAAGCTACTTATACTCTTTGCAATCATAATAAAATTGAATGTTGTAACCATATTCTTGCAAAAACTGTATATGTGACAGTATATAATCAGATCATTGCAGCCCTAATATGTAGTGCAAGTATCTCCAATTAAATAAACCATGTATGAAAGGAAGTGTAGCTGTATCACCATCATTATCAGTGTTGGCATAATTGAGATTAGTTGTAACAATATAAAACAGGCAGAATGGGATTTTACAGGAATTCTAATTAGGCTTTGGCATAATATTGGATTCATTTATTTAACAGAACATTCACACAACATACGCCAACCCCAACCCCAACGTGCCCATCCTGCGTCCATGAGTCCATCGCTGCACTCACAGCTGCTCTGATCCTTGAGGCTGACCATGGTTGGGTGAAAGACATCCACGTCCTCACCTTCCTCTTCTGGCTTGCCCATGCAGCATCATATAGGGTCGTGTCAACGGCCTTTGACATCCCCAAAACGACGGTCCATAGGATGGTCCACAGAGTCACCTGGGCAGTGGTTGGGCTCCTGAAAAGGATCGTTCACTTTCCTCAAGGGGACGAAATATATGATGTGGGTGATGGCTTCGCCCGGTTGGCACGTTGTGCTCAGTTCAATGTGGTAGTCGGTGCCATTGACGGGTGCCACATTAGAATCAAGCCCCGTACAGCCGATGAGAACTGCTACCTCAATAGGAAGCTGTTCTATTCCATCCAGCTCCAGGCCATCTGCGATCATCGTGGGAGATACGTAGATGTCTGCTGTGGCTTTCCAGGCTCTGTCCACGATTCTCGTGTGCTGAAGAACAGCCCTGTCTACCTCCAGCAGCAGTACCCACCAGATGGACGGTGCATCATAGGGGATGGCGGGTACCCCTGTCTGGCTGCCCCCATCCGCTTGCTGACACCCTACCGTGCACCTAACTTGAATCCTGTGCAGGCCAGGTACAACAGCGTGCTGTCCAGGGCCAGGAACATCATTGAACGGTCGTTTGGAATGATGAAGACGAGATGGAGGGCCATTTTCTTCAAGACCTTGGAGGTGAGCCCCACCTTTGCCCCAGCTGTCATCACCTGCTGCACCATCCTGCACAACCTCTGTATAGACAACGGTGACATCATGGAGCCTGAGGAGGATGAAGCAGGGGACGATGGGCCAGAGCCAGAACACAGGGCACAGGAGCCTGGCGAGCGTGTCAGAGATATCCTGGCTGCAGCAGTGTCTGCACCTCTCCACTGCATTCCAGCTCTGCAGGAGCATGATTATTAGTTTATAGATCCTTATATTGCCTTACCACAGCCAAACCTATGTTAGTATGTTTTTGTTCTTTGATTCATTTAATTAATGGCAAGATGGTATTAATTTGATTTATGGAAGGATATTTATTTTCCCCAATAACCACTATGCATGATTTTGAACATGCAATTATTAAACATCTTCCGATAATCAGTCATGACTTGTGTATTGTGTTCCATGTGATCCATGCTTCACTTTGTCCCACATCTAACCTTGAAGTCATGTCAACAGTTACACCGTTTCAGTGCCTCTGTCAATTATTCAACACTCAGTACACAGTATATTGACTGAGTCATAATGGAACACATAATAGATAGGTGAGTTGAGTAAACAATATATTTATTCTGTGCAATGCATAAATTAAACTGTTTCAAAAAGGAAACATAAAAACATCAGCTATGTAAAAACGTTTCTTGAAGGAAACAAACAAATCAACTGTGTTGATTGAAAGAAAGTTGAAAGGAAGCTGATGAACATAAACTAGCTGATTAATTTCTTTAAAATGACTTAAATAAATAATCATAAATAAATCAAACTTTCTTGGATAACGCAGAGCCAAGAAACGCTCCTCTCTCCTCTCCCGCCCTAGCCTCCTCATCTCTCCTCCTCTCTCCTCTCCTCTCTCGCCCTAGCCTCCTCATCTCTCCTCCTCGCCTCCTCCTCTCTCCTCCCTGCCTCTGCGTACCGCTCATCATCACTCTCCAGAAGCTCCCGCTCTCTCCTCTCCTCTTTCTCCTCCATCTCCCTCAGATACAGTTTTTCTCGATTGCTAAAGCACAATTTCTAGATCTCTGAGCACAATGACCAGTTGCCTAAACACATTTAATAAATCAGGCCCCCAGTTGGCTTAACTATAAACACATTTCACCTCAATCTCCAATTTCACAAAACTCTGAACACATTGGCATTTGCCAAAACACACGTTGCAGAACTCTAAACACATTTGCACTTACTCTAAAAACATTCACACTTAATCTAAACACTTTCGCACTTGCTAAAACATATTATAACTTGCTAAAACACACGTTGCACAACAATATGAACACATTCTCATTCACTGAACACATTTTGCTCACACGATGCAAAATGGTGGACTCAGTCATCAAAAGTTGAACACAATGAAAGCACGGGTGTCATTGCTTAAACACGGTGACTCAAAATTGAAGACACCTGCAAATAATGTGACACCATCCATATTGGCCAGTTTAGAATGCACAGTTTGCTGAAGGTGCCAAACAGCAACACAATGGACAGAGGCAGAGTTCGTGTCAGAGGTGGAATACACAGAGGAGGAGGAGGAGCAGGCCAAGGAGGGAGAGGAGGAGTGCAAGGAGGAAGAGCGAAAACATAGGCTGCGATGTTGACGAGGTCCTGTGGCCTGACCCCGCCCGACGACGTGATGCACAGGTCCCTGCACAGACCCCCGCACAGGCCCCCGCACAGACCCCATGATTGCAGTCGTGTGACCTTGCACAATATACAGTACCTCTTTACATACAAGAATTTGTGACATATTTTATTTTGTACTGTATTTCCCCTGTATGCTACTGTATTGCTCTCTTTTGAAATATTTGTTTTGGGAAAATCTCTTATGTCGAGAAAAATGGAATGGCAAAGTACAGGTTGTCATCAATAAATGTGGTTCAATTCCCCCAAAAAGAATCTGTGACTTACTATTGATTGCTATACAGATGTGATTACTATACAGATGATGGGGTATTTAGAACATCACACCCTGAACATTGTGTTTTCAATTTTTATTGAAGTGTGTGATGGATACCCAATAATGTTTACATTTTTGCAAGCTGTGAGGACGATTTTGTTGTCAAAGTTTGGTTTTGGCCATAGGAGCAACAGTTTTGTGGTGAAAGTTTGGGTTTTGTGGTGAAAGTTTGGGTTTTGGAGTGAGAGTTTGGTTTTGCAAAGAGAATGCGAGTTTTTGTGGAGCTAGCTTGAGAAAAGTGTTTTGTGTTTAGAGTTTAGTGAAAACGGAGGGCAGTTGGGCAGTTTCCTGAAATGTGTTCTGACATTCGAGAAAAACTGTAATGAAACATGTCCCCCTCCTCCCTCCCTCTCTTTCTATCAGTGGTGGGCTGATGGATGGCTTGCTCCCCAGAGCTGCATCCATCAGCTCATACCACTTCCAGGACGCTGCTGTTGTCTATGGAAGCCCATAGCTGACTATATTCAAATGATAATGTAAACTTGAAAATGGTAATGTAATTCCTCTATAACATTATCATTTTCAACACATGTGTGTGTTATTTCAGTCAAAATTAAAATGAAAATGGAATAATCCAATTTTCATTTTCATTTTCATATACTTGTAAGGGCTTTCTATGACTATATAAGAATTAAAATGACAAGCTGTTTGACATTTAATTTTCAAAGTCCATAGCCCGCTCTACAATGGACTATATTCAAATGGTAATTTAAATTTGGTAATGAAAATGCAATCCGAAAAATGCAGCCTAATGCTCCATCTCTGCAAGCATTATTTAAGTCACAATTCAAATTAAAATGCATTTTTGTAGAAAATGTCAAATGATAATTTAAATGGTATTTGACATTTCATTTTAATTTAGTCATACTGCTTTTCAATGGACTATATCAAACTTGTAATTTAAATGTGGAAATGTAAATGCAATCCAAAAAATCCAGCCTAATTTTCCATCCCTGCAAGCATTATTTAAGTCACAATTTAAATGAAAATGCATTTGTATTTGACATTACATGTTTGACATTCGACATTACATTATCAAAGACTGCCCATAGCTGACTCAATTCAAATGATAATTTAAACTTGAAAATGGTAATGTAATTCCTCAATAACATTATCATTTTCAACACATGTGTGTGTTATTTCAGTAAAAATGAAAATGAAAATGGAATAATCCAATTTTCATTTTCATTTTCATATACTTGTAAGGGCTTTCTATGACTATATAAGAATTAAAATGACAAGCTGTTTGACATTTAATTTTCAAAGTCCATAGCCCGCTCTACAATGGACTATATTCAAATGGTAATTTAAATGTGGAAATGTAAATGCAATACACAAAATCCAGCCTAATTTTCCATCCCTGCAAGCATTATTTCAGTCACAATTTAAATGAAAATGCATTTGTATTTGACATTACATGTTTGACATTCGACATTACATTATCAAAGACTGAACATGCTTTGCAATGTACTCTATTCAAATGAAAGACAGCAAAACAGCGCCTCCCGTGTATTGCAGGTTCACTTCGTGCGTTATCTGTGACAAAAGTCAATTTGAAAATGCAATGTCAGGCCCGCTCGTCAAGGCGGGTCTGAAAATTGGGAGGATGTCACCCATTGGCTACTTTCAGGCTGCCCCAGTTGACCGCGGAAGTAAACAGACCCACTTCTGGTCTGTCGCCTTCAACCACCGCAGTCAGGCATGTAGGAAGGAAGACGCGAGGCGGATTGTTTGCTATGGTTACCATGGTAACGTTACCCTCTGTATGGCTAATGCTAACGTTACGTTAGTGAGTGAGTAATATAGGACGTAAATATCTACAACCACAGGCTGTCAACGGAATAACTGGAGAAATTAAACCATGCCAGACATAAACGGCAAGAAGTGGCTGTGATGTGGATTAACGCTAATGACGAAATGGACGAGATGACGAAATGGTGAGTGTACGTTAGCATGTTGCTTGCTGCTACTTGCAAACGAATTTGATCATCTAGAGCAACCTAACGGTAATGTTTGCAATATAAAGCAGCGTCAAGCATAGTGCTATAAATTATACTACTTATGCTAGTTGAGTGTCAATTCATAGTAAGGTGAATGTGCCAACATTACTTCTCTACTAATGTTATTTAATAATTCACATGGGGGAGTCATTAGATTAGATGTAGCTACGCTACTAGTCTGTATGTAGGCTACCTCTAAAACTGAAGATGAGCTTCAGTTACATGAAGTGAGTTTATAACCAACCAAGCAGCTTCCCATGGTAGCTAATCACTTTCCTCCAGTCTGCATGTGGCGTGACTGGTGGTTGGTCATCCTATGGCTGTACTATGAGTATAATAACTGCTGGGCTCGCATGTAAATAAATATGAATAAATAAATACATACATATATACACACACACACTGTGAATAATTACATATCTAAACTAAACATTTCATTTTGCTGCTATAGGCTATGCCAAGTGCAACATTTTTCTGACCATTAAAATGATCTCATATCTCTTCCTGTCCTTTGTGTGTGTTCCAACATCTACAGGTGGCCATTAAGTTTGATGGGAACATGAACGTCACCTGGGTTTATCGGACGCTACATTTTCATGTTGATGCCACAAGAGCCACACACTGAACAAGCAGCTCTTCGACATGCTGACTGGTGGTTCTCGTCAGGAGGATATGAAGCAAACACATGTGCATTTTGTGAAAGTTCACATGCAAAACAAAACCCTGCCATTACAGCGATATGAAGCAAACACATGTGCATTTTGTGCAAGTTCACATACAAAACGAAACCCTGCCATTACAGCGAACCACGTGAGACCTGCCAACAGCAAATCCTGTACCATCTGTATAGTCCTGATTTACTGTACGTCTCATTGTTTGTGATGTATCTATGTTATGAATTACTAATTTTGACAAGGTAAAATAAAACATTTTTAACGTAACTGCACTGGCTGCATGAAAACTTTTGTCTTGATCAGTTTGTCTGTTACAAATATCAACATTGCTGTATTAATCTTATCTATAATAAATCCGTAAAATCAGTGACACCAGGCATACTTCAACATTCATTGTTTATTTACATGAAGTGAAATATATCCCTGTAATGAGTATGACCCAGCACCTGCCAGTAGTATGTATGCATGCTGTTCTTGCTCTAGTACTTAACAGGGTAAGGGAAAGCAGTGAGAGGTAAAACGTGTGTATATATAAATATATATATATAAAAACAGCAACTGTGCAAATAGTGCTGAACATCGTAAAACTAAACGGGTAGAGGTATTTTAAAAATAACATGACAAAACCTCAAAATAACTTACTTGATAACCAACTAATCTAACTATCTAACCTCAAAATAACCAACTCAAACTGACATGATAATTAATGGATGAAGTTGATTGAAGCAGCTGCACATGGTAAGGCTATATTGCGTTGGAATATGCGGGCAATGGGCCAATGGCTTCAAGTGATGTGATGTGATAGCCAGTAAATTATGAGGCGGTGTTACGGCCTGGGCCAAAGCCTGGGTTTGGTGTGACTTTCAGTTTCTTTCCTCACTCCATCCTTGTCCCAGACACGCCCCTCTCCTGCCGATTCCCTCTGCTGCAATGGTTAAGCCCTCACCTGGAGCTGGTTCAACAATCAACTCCAATTGGCTGTCGTCACTGCTGATTGGCTGCTTCAGATGTACCAGGCCTACATAAGCACCAGTGTTTCAAGATGGCACTGGGGATCAGTGTTGGCGGAGTGCTCTGCGTGCTAGCACTGGTCCTCCATGTCCACCCTCCTTTTGGCATTTTGCCCTTGTGTAGGCTTCACAGAAAAACAATGCTGACTAATAATTCTGCACATGATCTTGCACATATCTGAAAACTATGTTTTTGCAGACATTCATCTAGTTTGACAGTAAATGAGTTGATTTAGTTGTTGAGTAGACATCACTGGTCCACAACTTAACTCTAATCAACTCAATAGATGTCAAACTACATGACTGCAAAACGGTATACAGTTTTCAGATTTCTGTGAGAGATCATGTGAAAAATAAAAATCAGTATAAGCCCTTTTCACAGCTGCCATTTTGTGTCTAAAAGGCAGGGGATACACAGGTGCAACCAACTCACTAATTAGGGCCCCAGCACTGGAACACCTAAATGGATTGGAAGTTGGAAACCCTAACGTTTGGTGCACCTGTGTTACTTCATAGCTTTTAGACACAAAATGGTGGCTGTGAAAAGGGTCTATTTTAAGTAATGTAATGTCAGTCCACTCCAGTCCAGGCGGGCGGTTCCAAAAACTCGAAGAAGGCAAGGCGGGCGTTCACTTAGGACGATGTCACTCATTGACGACTGTCTCATCCAGCTCAGCATTGCTCATGTTGGCATACAAGTCAGATATTCTGTATGTAAGGAAGGAAAACATGATATAATCACATAACTAAGCCCTGTAACAAAACATAACACAAAAAATCACTACTAGTGGATATAAAAACACTTTTAAAACGATATAGGCCCTATTTAGGCTATTGTTATCATTGCAGTCATATGTCGGACGCCCAAAGACGGTGACAGCTCACTAAAGCCGTTTTCCCACATGCGCTTTGTACCGCTAAATGACCGGAACGTGGTCTAATGCCTGCATGTGAGAAAGTCGTCGTGCCGGTATAAGCGCGACCCCGTCATCGCCGACATTTCACCAGTTTCGAGCCAGTCAGAAGAGCGGTATGCTCTTAAAGGCCTAAACATGGTCGTCCGTCAGAGCCTCGCCCCGCCCTCCCCGTAGGACGGCGGGTGGAGCGCCGTCCTACGGGGAGGGGGCCCCGTCGGCTGACGGGGGCTGCTCGAAAATGTGACTTCACGGCGACGATACGTGCGTGACGTCAGCTGCAGGAGAGTTGTGATTGGCCGTTGCCCTGGCTCATCGTCGTAAAGTCGCATTTCAAAGCATGATGTTAGATTATAACGAACTAGTTGTGTGGCTTAGCCTTCCCAAATGTTGAGGGTCGTTTTTTAGAATTTAATACATAGAATTGGGAACGTTACATTCAATTTCATTCAGACTGCCTGGCACACAATCTCCGCCATTTTCACACGGAGCTTCCACAGGAGGGAGGGAGGGAGGGCGTAGTGGCGTCCGAGCATGTAGGGCTAGCTGGCGCCGGCAGACGGCGAGACGGCTCCAATTCGAGGCGGACGGACGACCATGTTTAGGCCTTAAGGGGACGCAAGTGGAAACGGGTCCAGTCATTTTCCGCGACAGCAATCATGGGCGAGGTGTAGCCTACACACGTTGCTTAATGTTCCAGCGGGCATAATCTAATCATTCTTCGCGCACATTAAAGCAAACTGGCGAAATGATCTTGTGATAGCCTAATAAGAGCAGTATGTCAGCTTGCTGATTTCCGAAGGCAACCCCGGACACATCAAACGAAGCCAGTCTGTAAAAAGTGCTTCAACGCGACGCAGGTGAACGGATAAACATCGAACCAGCAACTATTTCTCTCAGACACGGATCCCAACTTCTTCAAAGTGCATCATCTAATCATTCGCGCACATCAAAGCAAACTACTTCCACATTTCGCTTCGTGCATTTGCTTTCTCTACATACATACAAGCGTTGGGCAGCTTGCCTTGCAAGCCTCTGCCATTCTCGCTGTGTCCTGTGTCAGGCTGCTGCGAAGTAAGGAGGACTGAGTGAAGGACTGGCCTCTCTCAGAGGGGAGGGGGGAAATCGGCTGTGTTTATTACGCTGGCTTGACGCTGCTCTTGTCAAACGAGTGTGATTTATTGTGTGGCAAGTTTTGCCGACCCCCCAAATAAGCTCCCCCCTCCCCCCGCCCCCCAACATACCGGCTATTTGACGACTAGATTCCCACATGCGCGCGCTAAGGTGTTAAGGGAAATTCAGGGAAATGTCCGATATTAGGCTCTTTCATACACAGATCGCGCAAAAATTGCCGTTTAGGAGTCCCGTAAAGCGAGCCGCCTCGCCACAGAAATTGCTTTCACACGAGCCAAGCAGCACGGCCACATTACCGTGCTGCTCTGTACTTTCAGGTGAAATCCCCTGCTCCCGCATTGAAAGGCGAGCGGAGGGAATTAATTCGACAAGACTTCCCTCCTAGTCCGCTGAGTGCACTCGCATGGTGGGCGGGCAGATCGATATGGTGTCCTACTAAAATTGGAACGATACACGACCGCTCGCATATCAAACAGCTGCAGTCTGCATAACGTTCGTCGGGGGAATAGTATAGGCTATAAATGCACATGACTACTTAACGTTAACTAATGTCAACATCGTTTGAGCATAAAGCCTAACCGCACGGAGCATTCCTCCTGGCGTCCCTGCAGTCATGATTGTATAGGCTACTTTTTTTACTTTCACTCGTGCACTTTCTTGATCACATGAGGTGATTTCCCCTGTCATTTTTTTTATGAATGAGCTGACCATTCGCACCTTTTCCGGCTCGCTGCGACGACCTTTCAAGTGGAGGCGGGTTGCCCGCCAATACGGCGATGTTACAACCTTTGGTGCCGGGACAAAAGGCGTACAAGAATTACCCACCAACGCGCATTCATGCCTTTCACATCGGAGCCGTGATTCCTATTTTACGTGCATTTTTCGGCTTTCAAGGCCGGTGTGAAAGACCCTATTGACTTACAGGTAATTTTCCGGTACGCATGTGGGAAAACGGCTTAACAGAAATGTTGTTTAACAGATGAAGATCAACATGCTTACCTCAGTCCTTCTTCCTGCATCCTTCGATAGATGGTCCTCTGACACACGCCAAAAAGATTTGCTATGTCTTTGACTTTTATACCTGATGGGGAAAATTTAATCACAAGCATATATTTAGACAATCAATAGTTAATCAATATACTAATATAACTGCATTTCAGATAATACACAATTTTCATTTGATGCTCATAGTTCATTTCAACTTTCTCCTACTGCTCCCCGTACAGGCAACAGAGTAGATAGAGCTGCAGAAGATCAGAATGTACGACATAACAAGTGTAATCTGATCCGTGCCCCCTGTATAGGTACGTTGGAGATGTGTTGTTGACTCTCTTCAGTATTAAAGCCTAGTGACATGCACACCTTTGGCTAAATATTTCTACAACAATACCTGTGGTGAGGTATGCTTCGATGACGTCCATCGGGATGTAAATAGATGGCCTTCCGCGGACACGGGGTTCGTCGGAAAGTTCGTCCAGCACCTGTCGTAGGTTGGCGAAGACCCCCTCCTCGACCTCATGAATAGCCGAGTATTCAGCCAAACGATCATTTAAGAGCTCTGCTCTGTCATTTGCCTCTGAAAATGTGATGATGTTGCTCTGTAGCCTGTCGGCTAAAGAGTTCAGCTCCCCTATCAGCCAAGCCACTGTGCGCACACACACACGCGCGCACACACACACACACACACACACACACACACACACACACACACACACACACACACACAGTTAGTGACGTCAGCTTACTATCGATACATACCATGTTTGTCCTCTTGTCCTATACGAGGTTTAATGAGTCAGTGATCACCCATGACTAGATTTTATGGCACAAATATTCATCGCTTCTACGTTAGTCGGCAGACCACACAGCTGCATGCTATATAAATTTGATTGATTGATTGATTTATTGGCTGGCTACAATGGTTATTATTGTATCATTATTACAAACATGCCCGGGGTAACGTGAGAACAACTAGCTAGCGTGGTTCGGCCTGGCTAGCCGTGGTTAGCAGTATTAGTTAGCAGTGACTTCGGGTGATTATGCTACGCACTTCACCCGGTCGGATCGGCCGACCGTCTATCTGAAAGGAGCCAGTTCGATGCGCACCACCCGCCAAGCGGCCCCGGAGGGCAACACGACGGGCGGACGCGCTACCGACCCATCACTGGGCAGGGGCAGCCAACACAGAGCCGAGCGAGCCCTCGTCTGAGGGATTTCCATTAGCAGTGACGTTAGCTTAGCTATCGATAGTAGCATTAGCATGGGCCGAACGACTGTGCGGCCAATGGACATAAGGTGTTGCTTATTTAAGAAAGTAATAAAATAGTGTGAGAGGTGTTGGTGAGATGATCCCGGCGTATATTTACCAGCCATTTTCTTCTTCTTTCTCAGCCGTTGACTCGCTAGCTCCGTGATCTGTCCATGGATGTAAACAGGGACACGCAGGGGTTGAAGGCGACAGACCAGAAGTGGGTCTGTTTACTTCCGCGGTCAACTGGGGCAGCCTGAAAGTAGCCAATGGGTGACATCCTCCCAATTTTCAGACCCGCCTTGACGAGCGGGCCTGACATTGCATTTTCAAATTGACTTTTGTCACAGATAACGCACGAAGTGAACCTGCAATACACGGGAGGCGCTGTTTTGCTGTCTTTCATTTGAATAGAGTACATTGCAAAGCATGTTCAGTCTTTGATAATGTAATGTCGAATGTCAAACATGTAATGTCAAATACAAATGCATTTTCATTTAAATTGTGACTGAAATAATGCTTGCAGGGATGGAAAATTAGGCTGGATTTTGTGGATTGCATTTACATTTCCACATTTAAATTACCATTTGAATATAGTCCATTGTAGAGCGGGCTATGGACTTTGAAAATTAAATGTCAAACAGCTTGTCATTTTAATTCTTATATAGTCATAGAAAGCCCTTACAAGTATATGAAAATGAAAATGAAAATTGGATTATTCCATTTTCATTTTAATTTTTACTGAAATAACACACACATGTGTTGAAAATGATAATGTTATTGAGGAATTACATTACCATTTTCAAGTTTAAATTATCATTTGAATTGAGTCAGCTATGGGCAGTCTTTGATAATGTAATGTCGAATGTCAAACATGTAATGTCAAATACAAATGCATTTTCATTTAAATTGTGACTTAAATAATGCTTGCAGGGATGGAAAATTAGGCTGGATTTTTTGGATTGCATTTACATTTCCACATTTAAATTACAAGTTTGATATAGTCCATTGAAAAGCAGTATGACTAAATTAAAATGAAATGTCAAATACTATTTAAATTATCATTTGACATTTTCTACAAAAATGCATTTTAATTTGAATTGTGACTTAAATAATGCTTGCAGAGATGGAAAATTAGGCTGCATTTTTCGGATTGCATTTTCATTACCAAATTTAAATTACCATTTGAATATAGTCCATTGTAGAGCGGGCTATGGACTTTGAAAATTAAATGTCAAACAGCTTGTCATTTTAATTCTTATATAGTCATAGAAAGCCCTTACAAGTATATGAAAATGAAAATGAAAATTGGATTATTCCATTTTCATTTTAATTTTGACTGAAATAACACACACATGTGTTGAAAATGATAATGTTATAGAGAAATTACATTACCATTTTCAAGTTTACATTATCATTTGAATATAGTCAGCTATGGGCTTCCATAGTTGTCTCTCCTCCCTCTATGTTTATCCCTGTTTTGGGAGACTTCAGCTCCTGCAAGGACAAGAGAATTCATGTTACTAAAGCGTAGTCAATAATAATCAAACGCAAAAACAGAACCCTGTAACTGACCTTGTATTTCGCCTTCAAATTTTCATACTTTTTTTCACCCAGCCAGGCTGGACCTTCTCCTGGAGGCTGTTGTTAACAACAAACGTCCTAAGAGGAACCCAACAAGATTAAAGATGTATATTGTCACTCCAATTATACTTGTGACATTATTTTGCTGGGAGACTGAAAAGACAGTGAGAAGTGTAGGATGTAGCATCTAAACAGTGAACAAAACGGAGTATGAATTATATGAATTAGCTGTTAAGCATATTTATACAACAGGTAGTTCCGGCCGGGCAATTTGATTGGACAAGAGGGATCCTACCAGTGCCAATATTTCATGATAATGTACTGGCGCTTCACTGTGTGTAGATCACTCCGCTTCACAGCTGCCCTAATCAACAAAACGCTTCACAGCTGTAGAGTAGACAGTAGTAAAGTAGACAGCCTGCAGTTAATTAGGCTGATTAGGCTACATTTTCAGCAAAGCAGAAAGCTGAGGGAACTATTTTTGTTGGCGGAGGAATAAATAGAGAAATCATATTTTCTCAGCTTTTTGTAATTTTTTTAATCAGCTTTGTTTAACTCATTGAGTGCCAAGGACGAGTATGTTCGTCAATTGGTTTAGTAACGTAGAGTGCCAAGGACGAGTATGTTCGTCAATTGCGTTTTTTGACGGTGGGACGTGGATCAATGCCTAATACATCTCCTGTAAAATTTTGGGGCATGTTGAATGTGTATAACCTATTTTACCGACCCATTAGGTGGCGACAGTGCTCTCCAGATTAGAGAAAGTTGAGTAAAAACAGCAGAAAAAGCCGTGATGAAACCATTCTCATGAGAATGCTTTTCGCTGTCGCGCTGGGAGCCGGCGCACAACGGTGGGGGGCTCCGAAAATAGACTCTGGGTGCAGCACACTTTGAAACGCGCAGCAGAAAGCCCAGAAGACGCAGCTTCATCCCAGCTCACAACCGAAACCCCAGAAACGAGCGAGGCGAGCCCGAACCAGACTCCTCGACGAGCGGCGGCCATCCGAACGTGGATCCGCAAGCAGCAGAGACTCGCCTGACAAGCAGCAGAGCGAGCAAAGCCACCAGAGACACACCCACGGAGGAGGAGTTTGCAGTAGAGGGGGGGTGGGGGTGCTGTTATATTGAAGGAAATTACTGTTCAGATGTTTCAGGTCAGAAAATATTAGTTTCAGAGTCAGTGATTTGCTTGAAATGCTTAATTTCACAAAAGGCTCAATATCTCAGCTTCTAGATGGAAACGGCTGTATTTGCTGTTTTTGACCTATCTTCTCCGGCTGATAACTAAAGAACGGAAAATGATATCAATAAACTTTTTTTTGCTGCTGATACAATAGAGTCTCCTCGTTCTTTGTGCGTGTTCGGTGTTTACATATCACACAATATTCTGTGGGCCTCGAGAAATCACTGAAAACGCTCTGAAACTCTGGCACTGGGAGCGTCTGTTCTCCAAAAGTGGCTGGCACTCAATGAGTTAATAGAACTGTTGTATAAAAGCAATATCACAATCGAGGTCGTGCTGTTGTTGTCTAATATCGGCACTGCTGTGATTATCTGCGGCCTCGTGCCTACGACCGAATCACAGCAGTGCCGATATTAGCCAACAACCGCACTCCCTCTCGTGTGATATTGCTTAAGTATATAAGGTATGTGATATAAAAAGAAGTAGCAGAAAGTATGAGGTATAAAGCAGTATTATAGCAGTATGAGTCAGGCTGAGTGATACTGATTAACTGAACTGTAACAGGCAGTAGTGTGTGCCATGAGAATTGGCTTCCATGCATAAAATGCTCCTTTTATCACATTTCAGCACATAATAATGGCACTCACTCGAATCCTTTCATGGCAGCATTTCTCTTCCCAGTGAAGAGCTCCTCGTTCTCACTCCTCCACTTGATGAGGAGCTCAGTGTGTTCATCCGACCCTAACATTAGAAATAGATTATTTTCCAGTGAGAAAAGGCAGATAATGTTGATGACCGACTAGTAACTTGTTTAACAAACTGGCGAAATTACTTAATATCCGAGTGCATCATCACTTAATGAGGTGAATTGGTATGTCTTAGAGGCCATTTACACCTGGCATTAACATGCGTTTTTGGTGATCAGATTGCAATCAGATTGTATTTTATCACTTGAAAGTACAGGTGTAAACACCCCCAAAACGCATTGAAGAAGGATTGCAATCTGATCGGCCAAACCACCTCCGGAGGTGGTCAGGGACGCATTATGACAACATTTAACACAAGTGTAAATGCAATTCGTCCTCTCAAAATGCATTCAGCAGCTACCATACGGAAATACATAATCTTCGGAAGTCGGTGACGGCGCACACACCTGAACGCAATTCCCCGTTACCAGCAGCTGCCACAGTGATTACGCACGCGATCTGCCCCATATCCCATCCCCTGCATGCTCAAATCCAACCAAATGGTCAATGCAAATCACCACATGAAGTTACAACGCATATAAACGAGCCTGATTATCAATTTAAAAGAAATGAGTGGCAACATGTTGCTGGCTGCGGTGAATGCAGTGAGCGCAACAGACAGAGGAAAAAAGGTAATAAAACTGGTCCGATTTAGAGATGGAGGGGAAAAAAGGCTGACTGTGTGTGCCCTCATCTCGCCGCTGTGCCAAATGCGCACACACACAGGCAGCCTGTCACCATGGACCGGCAAAAAATTCTCTACCCCCCCCCCCCCTCCGCTTTTGCACAACACTCGTCTTTCTGCTAGGTAGCGTTGCTTCAAAGTTTTCCACTTGCTGCGGAGGTTTTGCCACGGCTTATCGAACCCTTTCTCCCTCATTTTCCTTTCATTTTCCGCTCCTTTTCCAAAGGAGAAGATGGGTCACATGACGTGCAAATGCGGAAAATGTGTTTCCATTACACTTTTGCGATAAACTGCTATATCGACACATCTGAAAAACTACCTCATGAGAGCGTAAAAGCTTTTTGCGATATTTGGGAGGTTTTTTCGAAATTTACGTGTTTCCCGATTTTTATTGCGATAGGCCTATTTATATTTTGCGCATTTCTGAGGGTAATGGAAACACAGCTACCGTCAGCGAAAAATTTAACACCTGAAACTGGCTTACAGACAGGACAAGAACAAGGAAAGTGGCAGGGGTAGGGCAACGTGTCCTTTTTTATAAAGAAATATATACAGTGCTGGGTGATCGGCCATCGTTTTGTCCAGGTGAAGGGGACGTTCACTGTGCATTTGAGTTTAACAATAACCTCTATTTCCCTGTGCATGTATGAAACATGCATGCACACGTTCAGGGGGCGCGCGCGTGATGACGTTCAAGCTGGAGAGCAATCGGATTGCAATCTGTTCACCCAAAACGCATGTTAGTGCCAGGTGTAAATGGAATCAGGCTGAAGTGATAAAATACAATCTGATTGCAATCTGATGGCAGAAAACGCATGTTAATGCCAGGTGTAAATGGCCTCTTACAGTCATACATTTGATCATCTTAGCTTCGTGCAACAATAGTATATTAATGTATTAGTCATACACACGAGCAGTAAATATGTAAAATAGTAGCCTACTTACACTTTGACGGACTGCTGTCTGTCATGTTTTTGTCTCTCTTTACTTTCGCGTCAGCTCTTGCTGCGTCTGCTGTGAGTGCCACGAGTGTTCTGTTGTCTTCCGTGTCGGCGTCATGGAGGTGGGCGTGGATTATACACGCAGCTCAGTCAGTGCAACGTAACTCCAGTAGGTGGCGGTAATGCACAAAAAGTTGTTTGCCAACCGCCATAAAACATTAGAAGAAGAAGAAGAAGAAGAAGACGTAGGCTGTGTTCGAAACCGAGTACTCAACTACTTTTTCTCAATGAGTAGCTACTGCCTACTTATCATACTACATACTTATCATGGAATTAAGTACCCGTTACGTTCCAACTACAGTATGGGTATTTATCCCACAATGCATCACGCACCGGCAGAAACGTTTCGATGACAACAAACATGGCCACCAGAATAGCAGCGCCTGGAAGCAGTTTAGTTTTACCTATAAGAATTTTAATATGGCACTTTGAACGTTTAATAATTTTCGTGGACAAGTTTAAACAATGTAGATTCCCGTAATGTGGTCAGTTTCGTAACGCAATGCCTAGAAAGAAATTGGGCTCCCGACTTCCAGGGACCCGCGGCTAGGTACTGCTGCCTACCGGGACTTTAGTACATTGGGCCGGGACAACTACGTGCTGATTCCAAGCGCCGCTAGCAGACTTCAGAGCGCCTTCGCCCGGCCTCGTTACTATGCAGATTATTGCGGTTGCTGGGCGGGACATTGCTGTCGCTGGGGTGCTGATTCCCAAGCGCCTATAGCGGACTTCTGATGGACTTCAGAGCGCCTTATTGGCCCGGCCTCACTATGCAGAATATTGCGGTCACTGGGCGTGACCTTGCTGCTACAGTACCTCGCTCTGGACATACATCACATAAAAAAATTGCCTGGTAACTCGTGAATTGACTTGATTCATTGGCTAGCTAGTCTATCAAAATGACGCCTCCTTCTGTCTGTGGCGACACTATTGGACGTTTGTGGAGACTTGAAAGGACAACACATCTGTGCTGCCCATTGTGCTTTCGTCTTCCCCACGAAAGCTGTCCAGCTCTGATCTCAACATGCCTCGGATGTGTGCCATCAGAGGACGGAGACAAGCTCGGCGTCGTCGACTGCGGTACATGCAAATGTACATGATCATATTTGGATCCCTCCCAGAAGTGGGATATTTTTATTCACATGTCGCATTACAATCAGTAATGTTAGTTTCATTCAGGGCAGGCAGCTAACTAGCTCCCAGTATGTGATGAGAGAAAGGGGAGTCAACTTCTCTACCATCAGAACACTGCAGACAGACTAATGACTACATTAATCTTTAAAGCGTCCTCCCCATGCATCAAACACGTGTAAAAGTGAAAAAGGCCTCATAACAGCATTATTAACACCAGTGGGGTACTCATTGGGGTTGGTTAGGTTTTGGCTGGCATGAGGAGTGAGACTTGGGGTAATAAAAATGTATGTGTTTGATCATCGATTGATAGATAATTATAATAAACAATACTCTAATAAGAAAAACATATAGCAATCCTAAATCTAATAATAGTCAATAAATAGTAATGTGATAAAAACAAGATTACACAGTCAAATAATTTCAAAAATCTCGTTTACAGGTCGCAAGAGGGCCATACAGCAGGGTCAATCCCAATGTCCCCCTGTTGCGGCTTTATTTTGGGGAAGGAGGAGACACCCGGAAGGACTTCCGGCTGTCCAGGCCAACCCTGCAGCAACTCATTCACCTCCTGCAGGGGGACACGGTCACCGACCATGGATGGGGGAAGACGATGGAGGTGCTGGTGTTCACATACTGGCTAGCCAGTGCCACATCGTACAGGGTTGTGTCGGAGGCCTTCGGCATCCCACGTACCACTGTCCATGACATGGTGCACAAGGTCAGCAGGGACATCCAGGGTGTGTTCAGGAGGCTCATCTGCTTCCCCACGAGGGATCTGGAGCTGGAGGAGATCGGTGCTGGGTTCCAGAGGCTGTCCGGTTCCCCAGCATTTACCAACGTGGCGGGGAGCATCGATGGGTGCCACGTGCGCATCGTCCCACCTGGACAGTTTGCGGGAGAGTATTTCAACCGCAACTCTTCCACTCTGTCCAGTTTCAGGCGGTGTGTGACCACAAGGGGCGGTTCATGGATGTGTTTGTGGGCTTCCCTGGTTCCGTACATGATGCCAGGGTCCTCCGGAACAGCCCGCTGTACACGCAGGAGCTGTTCCCACCTCCTGGATGGTGCCTCATTGGCGATGGAGGCTACCCATGCCTGGCGCAGCCCATCTGCCTCTTGACCCCATTCCGGGAACCTGTCCGCAATATTGTTGAGGGCAGATTCAACAGGACTCTGTCCAGGGCGAGATGTGTGGTGGAGAGGGCGTTTGGTGTCCTGAAGACCAGGTGGCGGTTCATTTTCTTGAAGGCGCTGGAGGTGAAGGTGGGATTTGTTTCCGAGGTCATCGTCGCCTGCCTCTTCCTCCACAACCTCTGCATCACCAATGGGGACATTCTGGAGCCAGAGGAAGATGATGCTGATGATGGGGATACTGGCGCAGAGGCAGATGAGCCAGTCCAGCGGTCTGGGGACATACTGCGAGGCAGGCTTGCCGCTGCAGTCTCTGCTCCTGGGCAAAGGATACCCATCTTACATGAGCATGACTATTGTTGAGGGGAAGTGGGAGGGGTTTTGTTATTGCTTTTGATTTCAGTCTACATCCATAGGGAATACTGCTTTTTTTTTTTTTTTTTTGCCACAAAAAAAACAAAAAAACAAAAACTTTTTAACTCCGCCATAGCCGGTCCCCAGCCCGGATTGAGAAAGGAGGAGGGAAAAGTACTATCAATAGGACAATAAATCAATTATAACCTATAAATGAGAAAATCAACATTTTCCTGTTTCTTTTAGTATAAAAAATTGCACAATTTTAAGAACACGTTATCACATAGATTATAGATTCATTACACACAAAGTAAATTTAATTTATTTGTTTAAGCATAATTTGGCTTCTAGCTCATAACACCCCCAAAACAGTATTTCAACAAATTAAATATCACATAAAATAAACTATTTTCAAAACAGAAATGTCCATCTTCTGAAAAGTTATGTTCATGCCTGCACTCAATACTTTGTCGGGAATCATTTTGCTTTAATAACTGCGTAAAAAAAATCAATACAGAATGGGTACAGGCACTATTTCTATTTCAATACAGGCAGATTTCTGGTACATCCTCTCAAGACAATGCACGTGTGACCTCTAGTGGATGCTTGTGAAATACATCAACATCACTGTACCCTTGTGTGTTTTAGGTCTTTCAACCAGACAGCCAGGCGACCCAGCCGGGGTTATCAAATCCCGGCGTGTGTCCAGGTAGCTCTACCCCACCAACGGTTCTCCTCTCCTGATCAACATCCACCTACCAACAACTTCAGCTGCCTCGTATATCAACCATCCTACCTAAACAAAAATAATGCTCCAATCTTTGGTCCAGGGCATTTGTGTCAAGCTATTTCTAACCAAAAGGAGTGACATTTTTACAAACAGTATAAATTGTAAAAAGTGAAAAAACACTGACAAAGCTATAATATTTTGTGTTATTTATTTCTGCAAAAAGCAAGTGTGCAACATTATACATACGGAAAAACAGTTGGCAACCACGTGACATCTGTCACCTACAACATTATACATAAAACATTAAATATAAAAAAAAAGGCAACTGTAAAGTGCTGGAACGGGGTAGAGATAAAACGAGGTAGAACATGTATATATATATATAAAAAAAAATTGCAACTGTGCAAACAGTAATGAACATCAAACAAAACAGGAAGAGGTATTTTCAAAAATAACGAACATACAGCCTCAAAATAACTTCTAAATTATTTTTTTCCCATGACTGACTTCAGCAACTGCAGCAGCATGTCCTCCCTGGCTTGCTGTCTTTCCTCTCTGGCTTGGCTCTCTCTTTCTCTCGCCGCTATCCACTCTCTCCACTCTCTATCCCTCCTCTCACTACTACTTCTCTCTTCTTCCCTTCTTTCCTGTGCCTCTCGCTCTTTCCTATCTTCTCTAGCAGCAGCTTCTCTCTCTTTCCTCTCTTCCCTTTCCTCCGCTCTCTTGCTCTCTCTCATAAATGTCGTTCTCTTTGGCCTCAAAGCTCTGCAGGAAAGCGGCCCACTCCGGCTCCCGCCTCTTCTTGGCAGGTTGGCTGCCTTCCTCAGGAGGAGAAACCACTGCTGCAGAGGTTGATGCCACGGATGAGGAGATGAGGCTTACGGGCTGTATAGATGGTCTTTGTCCCATCACCTCATCCATGGCATCAAACCACTTCCAACTTGCAGCAGTGGCCTCTCCTCCCTCTGTAGAGACACCGTCCGAGGAGCCTTCAGGTCCTACAAAACAAAACAAAAAAAGGTTATGTGAGAATCTTATTTGGCTACACATTGGGGGGCTGGGGGGTTGGATATAGGGCAAACACAATGCACGGCTTTAACAAATTGTAGATATCACCCAGGCAGGACTGACTTTTCTTGTGAAGAAGGCAAACATCACCATCATCACATGTTTCTTTTATGCTAAACATCAAGACTGCTTTTGATACTTATTCAATAAGTTCTTGCTGTTTGATCAAGAGGGGATGACATCAAAATGTGCTGTCTTCTTAGACAGAAAGACACCACCAAGCAACAGAATACAGCTCAAAAGTGCTCAGTCACTGTTAAGCTCTATGGACCCAGAAGTTAGGTGCATCCATAGCTGTTTTACAGTACTGTTTTTTTGGGTGGATTTTCCCTTCATGTCAGGCTGCTTTTGATGCTTCAGCTTACCTTGTACTTCTGCTTGAGGTGATCCAGGCCGCCTCGACCCTCTCAAGGCCATACTCCTTGATGAATGTCCTGCAAGCATTGGTCAAATTGTCATACACTTGAGATAAACATATTGTAAATCATTATATTGTGCCTCAATTCTACCAGCCACTTTAATATTTGCATTTGTCTGGTGCAACTTGATCCTGTAGGTTTTATCCTGGTATTTTAAATAACTTTCAGATAAGAACATTCTGATCTGGATACCACAAGATCAGGATTCAGATTTGCAGAGAAAAATATTTTATTGGTTGATCATTCATCATGATTGTATCATTCGTTCAGTTGATGTTTCAATTGATAGTCCAAAATTGAAAAATGCTAATTTTCAAAATGTTTCGTTTTATGAATCTGATACAAACAATCAAATGAATTTAATGAAGTAACGTTGCGAGCCATGCACATGGAAATTACATGTTGTTAAATGTTCTTACTCAAAGCCTTTCACTGCAGAGTTTTTTTTTTTTGTGAAGAGCTCTTCGTTTTCCCCTCGCCATTTAATGAGGCGCCTGGTGTCTTCATCCCCCACTGAAGAAACAAACGTTATGGCATTACTTATTTACGTTCATTATGAATATAACCCTGTCATTCTACTATTATTTGGGCACATTAACGCCACATTACTCACAATTGTAGCTCCTGGAAGCTGCAGCGGCAGCTCCGTCTGCCATTGTAACTGTGGGGAGAGGGAACAGGGGTTCTGTGAGCAGAGGCGCCGGGTGGGTCGACAAAGCTAGCCGGCCAGATCAGCCTGTTTCCCCGCAGGCGACAGACTGCTGCCGACGTGCTCAGTTGTGGAGGTTATACACCCCTTCGAACATTTCATTATAAAAGTCAACTAAAATGCTGCTACTATCCCTACTTACCGCCTCAATGTGTCAGAAGTGAATTTAGTGATGAAATAGCGTGAAAACAAAATTGTGAAAACATACCTGGAAGTGGCGTTGTTGAAGTGAAGAATGAAGTGGCGTTGTTCTAATGGCGGAGTTTCGAGTCTTCCCGGGGCTGGTCAGATGAGTCGCAATGCATTATGGGGGAATGAGTATATGAAGTAAGCAGGTCGTCTCTACTCAGGAAATCTTGCGAATGTAGTAGACTTCCGGGTTTTTCTCGCCTACTCAAAAATGTTATACTGCACAGTGTAAACACACTACATACTCAATTTAGTATTAGGAGTAGTAGTAGTAGTAGTAGGCGCAGTACCCGGTTTCGAACACAGCCGTAACTTCCGCTGCGCAAAGGATTGTGGGGAAGATTGGCTGGTGCAGCATGCATCGATCCATACTCCGAAATAGGAGCTGATGTAGTACAACATCCTGGTACTCTTGGCATACTGTATCTGACATACTATGTATTGGGACATACTAATTCTTTTTTTGCCTACTAAATAGTATGGAAGTATGGGTATTGGAACGGGCCCCGGATTTGAACGTCAACTCGTCATCAAATGCTTCTGCGCAGGAAAACCACATCACCAACGTACATATTTACTGATGCCCACGTCGTTACCATAGCAACCCATGCAGTTTAGGTCTGGACACACAGATCCGACTTGAGAATCAGATTTGTGGCAGTGCGGACACACTCCCAAATCAGATTTTGGAAACCAATCAAGACAATGATGATTAATGACTTTATCAGCAAATTGGATTTGCCTGTAATGTGAACGTCAGTCCCAGAGGAGCCTGTATCTGACGCTCAGTGCCTCCTCAGCGCTCGCTGTTGTCATTGGCTCATCACGTCCTATCACAGCCCATTTGTCTCCAAACCCTCTTTACAGTCAGCATGGAGAAACAGATGTCAGCACGGAGCGCTGGAACAGAGGTCATCACCTGCAACATTAAACAGCACGGCAGGAAAAAAACATTTGACGTCTTCTACCTCAGGGAGTCTTGCCGATTAAAAATCGTCACCTCGCTGTGTAACTGAAATGGATGAAAACGTCGACACTTCAGTTCTGAGTGAGGAGGATCGTGCTGCGATTGTGAATGTACTGCTACTTCCTGTATGTACATACGTATATTAGCAACTTGCTGAGGACATTTGAACAGAACTGATGTCATTAATGGGGTTTCCATCCACCTCTGGATATTCGCATTTACCCAAAATGCGAATATAAACTTGAATGGAGACACCAGAAATTCAAATAAAGGTCGAAATATCGCATACAAGTTTTTACGCTTGGAGGGGGTGGATTTATCAGCGTATCGACAGTAGGAAGATGCAAACTTTTGCAATGGAAACAGATTTTGCGAATTAACGATGACGTACCGGATGTGACTTCACTTCCGCTTTATGCTGGTGTGTCAACACCATCGAGATAAATACGAAATGGCGGCGGCAGATAGCCAGAGATACGTGTGGGGAGACGAGGAAACTGACTCTTATTTACAAATGATAAAAGAAGCAAACATACAAGCTATACTCGACGGAAAACAACAAAGAAATGCAACCGTTTACCAGGACCTACAGAAACAAATGTCTGAGAAAGGCTTCAACAAGCCATGGCAAATCTTGAGAAGCAAGTGGAAGAATGTCCCATCGCGCCTTCTTCTTCTACGGGTGTCTTTTGCATTTCCCCCTCCACTTTTTCCGAGAAGCGCCACCTACTGCTCAACCTGCCGACTCCCAAAACTCGCTAAACAAAACTGAATGGAAACATGCATAAATTTGCATTTTATTTTGCGGATTTTCACAAAATTCGCTTGAATTATGCGATACATTTGGATGGAAACTCCATTATTGTCTCCCTAAATCAGATTTTAATCCAACATCGTCTCACAGGCAGTTTGTGTTGGTAGTCTCACGGAAATGTACATCTGTGTACATGGACAAGATTTTGCCATTTTCTTCTTCTTCAAATGAACACGACCTAAAGATCGTGCCCAATGTTGCCAGATGTTAAATGTTGAATTATCGTACCAGAGCGGCAAAATTACCCCCCCCCCCCCCCGCCGCCTAATAGGACAAATCAGTGTGACGTCACTTGACACCCCCGCGGCAGTTAATAGTGTGAGTTGTGCCAAACAAACGTTAATATCTCTAAAACTATACATCACATCGCTTATATTTTGACATTTTGAGTGAGAGCAGAAGTAGCTCAAGAGTTTGATGTATAATATATACATGTCGTGTTGAAGTTGTGTGAACTGTCGCAGTTTTTAAAATGGAAACAGAGTTAACCAACTAGAGTCAGCCACTCAAGCCTCGTGCCACTTGGGTTCCATTGCCGTTGCCACCCAGTGACGCGGTTTGTTTACCAAAGTGCTGCTCGGCTGATCCCTCATATAGGAGCAAGAAATGTCGGGGGGGAGGGGGACTGCGGCTGGCACAGGCTACTTTTTAGACTTGGCATGATTTTTCAACACTGTGATCTCAGCCTGCGTTGCAACAACAAAAAAAAAGGTTTAGAGTCACACCCTGCAACAGCTTTGAGCCAGCCAGTGAATAAAGGGTCGCTTTCTCATTCAGTCAGGGTGTTTTATTTTCTGTGCTTACTTTATGGCTGTCCAGGCGGCTCCCCTCCCGCCTCTCTGTCGTCACGTTCCTCCTGGTCGGCACCACTCGTTTTCTTTATGTTTTATTTGATAGTTTCCAAGACCCCGTATCTTCCCGCATTCTGCTCTGTGACGCGCTCCTACTGTGACTGTCTGTGTTTATGGTTTTCAGGTTGTGCGCGGCCGTGCCGGGTTCTATTACCTTCTCCCTCCCAACCAATCATGACTCACGTTCACATCACGTGCCTCACGTTCAAGCACGTATTGGCTGCAAATACGTTGTGTGAAGAGATGCATAAACAGAGATTGTTGTACAGGGGCCGGTTGCACCAACTGGTCTTAACTATGCCTGGTCGTAACTCCTACGTCGGTCTTAGTTAAGACCATGGACTTACGCCTGTTGCACCAACACGGCTTACTCTGGTCTTAACTACGCTGGTCATAGCAATGCGCGTTCATGTGAATTGTCGGGGAATGCCCTCTGATTGGCCCACATGTGCCTCGCGCCGTCACCCACTACTGTATGTGCGTCACTACACCCTCCCTCCTCCCATCCCCCTCCTCCTGTGGAAGCCCCGGGGGAAAATGGCGGCGGCGATTAGTGTCAGGGAGTCTGAATGAAATTGAATGTAACGTTCCCAATTCTATGTATTAAATTCTAAAAGAATTAACGCCAACATTTGGGAAGGCTAAGCCACACAAGTAGTTAGTTATAATCTAACGTCGTGCTTTCAAAGACGGCGAACTGGCGATGTTACGACGATGACGGTCAAAAAGGTCTCCGCGGAGATCTCTGTTACAGGCAGGCTCTACGCCTCCTCCTGACGAGGCGTAGGAGTTACGCCTGGTCTTAGTGAAAATAAGGCTTAAGTCGTCTTGGTGCAACCGGCGTAGCTGTAGGTCGTAAAGTTACGACCAACTTAGCTTAAGACCAGTGTAAGACCAGTTGGTGCAACCGGCCCCAGGTGAGGTGTTGTTTCACCTGTACAATAGACGTAGGATTCGACTGAGTGTCACAAAATGATGAAATTATCGTACATTTGGGGGATTTTGGGATTATTGATCGTACAGAGGTCGAAATTACTTATCGTACAAATACGATAATTATCGTACATCTGGCAACGCTGATCAAGGTTGTCACTGCAATGATGTAACAAAAGTATCAAGCTTTTCCGTCAGTCAGTCAGAGCTGTCTAGGCTATCATCTCGTCCACTACACTACAGCCAGTCCTAAAAAACCTAAAGGTACCAGCACACCCTCTGGCAGCTACTTTAATACATCCCCACAATCTAATTATCAATGTCATTACCTCCTCTCTGTTGTAATGGAACTGATGTTGTGGAAAATTGCAGGGAATGCTAGTTTTCACAGACAACTATCGTAAGAGTTGAGCCTCATCGGACTGTTTGTACGGTATTCCCCATTCACTTTTCCACTTCGTGCTTAAAAAAAAGAGGGCAAAGGGAGAACATATACTGTAGACCTAAATGCCACATCCGGCTAATTCGCAAAACATCAAGGCCGCGCTCCTTTTAGGGGGAAAGCACAAGCCACTCGCTGTTGACTTCAGTGTAAAATAGCAGTACAAAGAAATCCATAGAAAAAGAACATAATTAATTTAGTTTATAAATGACGAAAAGACACCATAACATGACAATATATTTCAACTTGGCCGGCCATAGAATGCACAAGATACATCGACAATAGCACTTGCCTTATCCACCTTATTTTTGGCGGCCATTTTGCCTTATGTTAAGTATGGGTTCTATTTCCGGTGTAACCAATTTAGATAACCCCCCCCCCCCCCCCCCCGTAACCTCGCGTCACCAGGCTCTTCTCGGCGAACCCCCCAGCCCCCTCCCACCTGTCTCGCGCAGCTGTCACCAGTCAGTGAAAACAGGAAGCGGCGGTTTCCACGGTAGCCGGGACGCTACTTTTTTTTTTTTAAAGATGTGGGAGCATTCGACAACGTCACTCAGAGGCGGCGATATCGTCCTGCCTCTTCCCTCTTCTATCGAGGGATGGGAGGACGACATGAAAAAGTGGCCGACCATAACATACGGTAGCATTTTTAGCTATGTTATTGATTCATTGGCTAGTGACGAGGAGGCTATGAACAATCTCAAAAGCTCCAAAGCCTACCAGTACCCTAAACATGCAACTTTTATTTATGTATTATTTTCTTTCAAGCAAAACTAAGATTCATCCTGCTTAAACAGACTTGGATGATGCTCTCCCAGAGATAGGGTTAGCGTCAAGTGTCATTTTATCGCCGTGTTATATCAGTTTGTTTCAGGCCGATGCAGATATTTCATTTTAAAGCCTTTGTCGGCCGATACAGATCCTGTGCTGGATATCATTGTGCATCTCTAGTAAATATATATATATATATATATATATATATATTGTAATATACTTGTGACGGTAGCCGGGACGCTTCTTTTTTTTTTTTAAGATGTGCCAGCACCCAGCACTGATGCCCCCCTAGACCACTGTCTAGACTAGAGTAGACTGAGCAGACAGGCAGCTCAGGTCTACAAATTCTGTGTTCTGTGCAGATACTCTTCTGTTCTGTTCTGTACCGTAACCGTACTGTTACTCATTTCAGGAAGGTAAGGAGCAATACGATTAAGCACTACCTTGAGTTTGCGTTTCAGCGAGAAACTTTATGAAAAATGTGTTTTTATGCCTCGCCGGCAATAGCTATGGCTGGAGGCATTAAGAGTTGGGGGTTGATGGGTGGGTAGAGGGAGTGGCTAGGGGGGATGTGGGAGGGGCCATAGGTCACGGTTTGCGGGGTGGGTGGTGGGAGGGGCATGGTGAGGGCAAGGGGTGGGGAGATGTGAACGTAGCTAGGGATAGGAAGGTTTAATGTTTGTACTTTTGTTATGTAATGTATATTTTAAAAACACCTTTTTCTTATGTTCTTTTTTATATAGGTGTTTTTTTTTCTCTTCTTCAAAATAAATAATTCTGTTTGATACGGTCTTTGTCAGATCATGTCTGGATCTGTTGGTCCTTGTCCCTCACCCAGGTCTGACACTGTTCAAACCAGATCAATAGCTCAAAACAGATTGTAAGTTAATCCCTGCTCCATACTATTTACAGCAGAAAATTAGTATTGCTAGCTTGACAATATGGGAAGTCAAGAGGTCTCTGCGGTGACTGCAGGCTTCGAAAGGGAACGTGACACCGAGCGTTAACCTATAAGCTAACAGCGTTGGAAAAATGGTTTAGACATGTCTTACCTTTGAGGAACTTTTCATATGAGCACGCGTACAGTATTCATAGAAAGTTAGAATATGAGCTTAGCCTGTCTGAGAGGCAGACTAAGAACCGAGAGGGTCCTTTAAACTAAGACCTATAAATACTGTAGGAGACGGGAGCAGGTGTGTAACTGTTATTGACAAACCACTGCAGTATTTCAGGTGGCGCAATTACTCGAAAACGTCACTCAGAGGCGGCGATATCGTCCTGCCTCTTCCCTCTTCTATCGAGGGATGGGAGGACGACATGAAAAAGTGGCCGACCATAACATACGGTAGCATTTTTAGCTATGTTGTTGATTCATTGGCTAGTGACGGGAGGCTATGAACAATCTCAAAAGCTCCAAAGCCTACCAGTACCCTAAACATGCAACTTTTCTTTATGTATTATTTTCTTTCAAGCAAAACTAAGATTCATCCTGCTTAAACAGACTTGGATGATGCTCTCCCAGAGATAGGGTTAGCGTCAAGTGTCATTTTATCGCCGTGTTATATCAGTTTGTTTCAGGCCGATGCAGATATTTCATTTTAAAGCCTTTGTCGGCCGATACAGATCCTGTGCTGGATATCATTGTGCATCTCTAGTAAATATATATATATATATATATATTGTAATATACTTATCCTTAATTTATTTATCCCCTTGGGGAAATTCATCCTCTGCATTTGACCCATCCTCTACTAGGAACCTTCCTAGAACTAGGAGCAGTGGGCAGCCACTGTGCAGCGCCCGGGGACCAACTCCAGTTCTTTTTGCCAGTACCTTGGTCAGGGGCACTGACAGGAGTATTAACCCTAACATACATGTCTTTCTTGATGGTGGGAGGAAACCGGAGCACCCGGAGAAAACCCACACGGACATGGGGAGAACATGCAAACTCCACACAGAAAGGACCTGGGACGGACCGGGGTTCGAACCCGGGCCCTTCTTGCTGTGAGGCAACAGTGTTAACCACTGAGCCACCGTGCCGTCCAGGCACGGTAGCCGGGACGCTACTTTTTTTTTTTTAAGATGTGCCAGCACCCAGCACTGATGCCCCCCTAGACCACTGTCTAGACTAGAGTAGACTGAGCAGACAGGCAGCTCAGGTCTACAAATTCTGTGTTCTGTGCAGATACTCTTCTGTTCTGTTCTGTACCGTAACCGTACTGTTACTTATTTCAGGAAGGTAAGGAGCAATACGATTAAGCACTACCTTGAGTTTGCGTTTCAGCGAGAAACTTTATGAAAAATGTGTTTTTATGCCTCGCCGGCAATAGCTATGGCTGGAGGCATTAAGAGTTGGGGGTTGATGGGTGGGTAGAGGGAGTGGCTAGGGGGGATGTGGGAGGGGCCATAGGTCACGGTTTGCGGGGTGGGTGGTGGGAGGGGCATGGTGAGGGCAAGGGGTGGGGAGATGTGAACGTAGCTAGGGATAGGAAGGTTTAATGTTTGTACTTTTGTTATGTAATGTATATTTTAAAAACACCTTTTTCTTATGTTCTTTTTTATATAGGTGTTTTTTTTCTCTTCTTCAAAATAAATAATTCTGTTTGATACGGTCTTTGTCAGATCATGTCTGGATCTGTTGGTCCTTGTCCCTCACCCAGGTCTGACACTGTTCAAACCAGATCAATAGCTCAAAACAGATTGTAAGTTAATCCCTGCTCCATACTATTTACAGCAGAGGATTAGTATTGCTACCTTGACAATATGGGAAGTCAAGAGGTCTCTGCGGTGACTGCAGGCTTCGAAAGGGAACGTGACACCGAGCGTTAACCTATAAGCTAACAGCGTTGGAAAAATGGTTTAGACATGTCTTACCTTTGAGGAACTTTTCATATGATCACGCGTACAGTATTCATAGAAAGTTAGAATATGAGCTTAGCCTGTCTGAGAGGCAGACTAAGAACCGAGAGGGTCCTTTAAACTAAGACCTATAAATACTGTAGGAGACGGGAGCAGGTGTGTAACTGTTAATGACAAACCACTGCAGTATTTCAGGTGGCGCAATTACTCGAAAACGTCACTCAGAGGCGGCGATATCGTCCTGCCTCTTCCCTCTTCTATTGAGGGATGGGAGGACGACATGAAAAAGTGGCCGACCATAACATACGGTAGCATTTTTAGCTATGTTGTTGATTCATTGGCTAGTGACGAGGAGGCTATGAACAATCTCAAAAGCTCCAAAGCCTACCAGTACCCTAAACATGCAACTTTTATTTATGTATTATTTTCTTTCAAGCAAAACTAAGATTCATCCTGCTTAAACAGACTTGGATGATGCTCTCCCAGAGATAGGGTTAGCGTCAAGTGTCATTTTATCGCCGTGTTATATCAGTTTGTTTCAGGCCGATGCAGATATTTCATTTTAAAGCCTTTGTCGGCCGATACAGATCCTGTGCTGGATATCATTGTGCATCTCTAGTAAATATATATATATATATATATATATATATATATATATATATATATATATATATATATATATATATATATATATTGTAATATACTTGTGACGGTAGCCGGGACGCTACTTTTTTTTTTTTAAGATGTGCCAGCACCAAGCACTGATGCCCCCCTAGACCACTGTCTAGACTAGAGTAGACTGAGCAGACAGGCAGCTCAGGTCTACAAATTCTGTGTTCTGTGCAGATACTCTTCTGTTCTGTTCTGTACCGTAACCGTACTGTTACTCATTTCAGGAAGGTAAGGAGCAATACGATTAAGCACTACCTTGAGTTTGCGTTTCAGCGAGAAACTTTATGAAAAATGTGTTTTTATGCCTCGCCGGCAATAGCTATGGCTGGAGGCATTAACACGTTAACTGCCAGCGACGTATGCATACGTCAAGCAGAATCCAACCGTTAACTGCCAGCGACGTATGGATACGTCAAAAAAATCGTTTTTTTTTTTTTGACGGTGGATCATTGATCTGGCCCTTTTGCATCTTCTATTATACTGTTAGAGCCGCCGGGCGTGTGCAATCCATTCCGCCGACCCACTGAGTGGCGACGGTGCTCAGACTATTGAGTGTTGTTTGGCCAGAAACGCACGCATTCCAGCTGAGCTCAACCGAGGACCCAGAAGCGAACGAGCCTCATTCTCATACTGTAGGCGAAAACCTTTCACACGGGCGCACGGCGGACTGGGGGCTTCCACAGGTGGACTGGGTGGAAAGCACACTTTGAAGCGCGCAGCATAAGCCTAGAGTCACACAAGGCTTCGTCAAAGCTCTCAACCGAAAATCCAAGAACGGATTAAGCCACATCCACGCTCCCCGACGAGGGACCGCCAGAGAGAGGCTGCTGCTCACTGCTCAGACAGGCAGGCTTGTGACTGACAAACACGGAGACACGCCCACGGAGGGAGGAGTTGTAAGGAGAGGGGGTGCGGGTGCTGCTATGGAGGAAATTACTGTTCAGAACTATATTGTTTATGTCTGATGTCTCACTGATGCCAAAAATAAATGGTTAAAGTGACTGTTTGATATTGAATTTCACAAAACTGCGATTATCTCAGCTTTTTGTCTCAGACGCTGAAACCATGCTGTACTCAACGGCTAATATCTACATAACTACTAACTCTACAAACTAACTCTTTTAGACAGAGAAAGCACACATTCTATTAGTACTTTTGTGAACTTTGTGTTGACAAACTCCAAGCAGAAAATTATCCTTGGCTCTTTTAAAATGAGCCAGAATCCTCAAAAAAACCCTCTGGCAAAAGCTACCTACAGTAAAAAAAAAAAGGCTGGCAGTGAATGTGTTAAGAGTTGGGGGTTGATGGGTGGGTAGAGGGAGTGGCTAGGGGGGATGTGGGAGGGGCCATAGGTCACGGTTTGCGGGGTGGGTGGTGGAAGGGGCATGGTGAGGGCAAGGGGTGGGGAGATGTGAACGTAGCTAGGGATAGGAAGGTTTAATGTTTGTACTTTTGTTATGTAATGTATATTTTAAAAACACCTTTTTCTTATGTTCTTTTTTATATAGGTGTTTTTTTTTCTCTTCTTCAAAATAAATAATTCTGTTTGATACGGTCTTTGTCAGATCATGTCTGGATCTGTTGGTCCTTGTCCCTCACCCAGGTCTGACACTGTTCAAACCAGATCAATAGCTCAAAACAGATTGTAAATTAATCCCTGCTCCATACTATTTACAGCAGAGGATTAGTATTGCTAGCTTGACAATATGGGAAGTCAAGAGGTCTCTGCGGTGACTGCAGGCTTCGAAAGGGAACGTGACACCGAGCGTTAACCTATAAGCTAACAGCGTTGGAAAAATGGTTTAGACATGTCTTACCTTTGAGGAACTTTTCATATGAGCAGTATTCATAGAAAGTTAGAATATGAGCTTAGCCTGTCTGAGAGGCAGACTAAGAACCGAGAGGGTCCTTTAAACTAAGACCTATAAATACTGTAGGAGACGGGAGCAGGTGTGTAACTGTTATTGACAAACCACTGCAGTATTTCAGGTGGCGCAATTACTCGAAAACGTCACTCAGAGGCGGCGATATCGTCCTGCCTCTTCCCTCTTCTATCGAGGGATGGGAGGACGACATGAAAAAGTGGCTGACCATAACATACGGTAGCATTTTTAGCTATGTTGTTGATTCATTGGCTGCAACAACTGCAGAGATTTTATTTTATGCACATGCTACCCAGACTGGTTGATGATTTTCTGGCTAAGAAAATCACGCTCTGCCCCAAGTACCTGGAGCTTTTGAAGAGTGTGTGAGGGGAGAGAAAAGGAAAAGGGAGGAGGAAAGGATTAGGCAAGAAGTAGAGGACAGAAATTAATTTAGAGAGTTATTTTTTCTAAATAGTTACCAAATCAGTTCAACCACAATACAATGAAAGTTCAGTGGTACAGTCTGACTGGAGAATTCTGTTTATTTCTGATCCACAAGCTGTTGGAATATATCAGTTTTTCTGAAATACATATTTTCATGTGAACAATTTGTAAATGTCATTACAAAGTTACAATAATATAACATGGATGGAGAGAGCATCTGAAACTAATGCTCAAACACCTCTGTAGTTGTGATGTGACTGCAGAACAACAACATTGAGGAAGCGCGCGGATAAACCACCTCTCCCAAGCATACTGCTGGCAAATGTTCAATCGCTGGAGAATAAACTTTGTGAACTAAGAGCGCGTGCACAATACCAAAAAGACATAGCGCGATGCAATGTTCTGTGCCTAACGGAAACCTGGCTTACTCCTGACACAACGGACCACTCTATCGCGCTACCAGGATTCAGTGTATTCAGAGGAGACAGAAACGAACAATCCGGTAAGAAGAAGGGAGGGGGCGTATGTCTTATGATTAACGAAAACTGGTGTGTAAACACCACAGACATTGGGAAACACTGCTCAGCAGATCTTGAATATGTAATGGTACAATGCGTGCCGTTCTGGAGTCCGAGGGAATTCACGACAGTCACCATCATGGGTGTATACGTTCCTCCACAAGCGAACGTGACTGTCGCACTGAAAGAGCTGCAACGCGCCATCAGTGCACAGGAGACAAAACAACCCGAAATGGCCCTGGTGGTGACTGGGGATTTTAACAGGGCAAACCTGAGAGGCAGAATGCACACATTGTACCAGCACATTCACTTCCCCACGCGAGGCAGTAACACACTGGACAAATGTTACTCAAACATCCGACATGGCTACAAAGCCGTCCCTCGCCCCCCTTTCGGCAAATCGGACCACGCCTCCATCCTACTTGTACCCAGGTACAAACAAAAACTAAAAAGACAACCCCCAGCATTCCGAACCGCCCACTGCTGGTCAGACCAATCAGACGACATCCTGAGGGACTGCTTTGACCAAGTGGTGTGGGAGGAGTTCAAAGCTGCAGGAGACCTGGGCGAGTATGCAGATACGGTGTCATGCTTCATAAAGAAGTGCACCGACGACATAGTCCCCACAAAAAAAGTCAAAATAATGCCGAACCAAAAGCCTTGGGTCAACAGCGACGTCAGGGCTGCCCTTCACGCCAGGACCACCGCCTTCAGCTCTGGCACAACTGACCAATACAAGCAGGCACAATATGCCCTCCGGACCGCTATAAAAATAGCACGTAGAGATTATGGAAGGCAGCTGGAGTCAAAACTGGACACTAACAACCCCAGACACCTGTGGAGAGGGCTCCATGCTGCCACAGACTTCAAAGAGGTGAAACGACAGAACCCCAGCACGTCACCCACCCTACCGGACGAACTCAACGCGTTCTACGCTAGGTTCGACCCCTCTGCCAGAGCGCCTCCCCTCCTCCCCCCCCCCCTCTCCCACTCTCCTCCCCCCCACCCTCCTCCCCCCCACCACCCCTCCCCTCCCCACCCCCCCACCTCTCCCCCCCCATCACCCCTCTCCTCCCCTCCTCCCCCCCCTGCCACCTCTCCCCCCCCATCACCTCTCCCCCTCGCCGCCCCCCCACCACCCCTCCTCCTCTCCCCCCCCCAATCACCTCCCCCCCACCCCCCGATCACCTCCCCTCCCCCCTTCCTCCCCCCCACCCCTCAGCACCCGCACCCACCCCCATTCCCACCTAACCACCAACCCCACCCACCCTCCACCCCCCACAGACCGCCCCCTCACCATCACTGAGGATGAAGTGTGCCGGTCGTTCCTGCGTATCAACCCACGCAAGGCGGCCGGCCCGGACGGCATCCCTGGGCGGGTCCTCAAGGCCTGCGCCCACCAGCTGGCAGCCGTGTACACAGACATCTTCAACCAGTCCCTCTCCCTCCGACGAGTTCCCTCCTGCTTTAAGGCAGCAACAATCATCCCCATTCCCAAACAGAAAAAAGTAACCAGCCTCAATGACTGGCGCCCCATAGCCCTCACACCAATTGCCAGCAAGTGCCTTGAAAAGCTGGTCATATCAAAGATCCGTCCCACACTCCCCCCGGACCACGACCCGCTGCAGTTTGCATACCGCCCCAACAGGAGCACAGCGGATGCAGTGGCACACGTGCTCCACACCGCCCTGTCCCACCTGGAGGGGAAGGACACCTATGTGAGAATGCTGTTCGTGGACTACAGCTCAGCATTCAACACCATAGTACCCTCCAGGCTGGTAAGCAAACTCAGGGACCTGGGACTAAACACAGCGATGTGCGACTGGATCCTGGACTTCCTGACAGACCGCCGCCAGGTGGTGAGGGTGGGCAACCTCACCTCCTCCCCGCTGACCATCAGCATAGGAGCACCCCAGGGGTGCGTCTCCAGCCCCTTCTGGTACGACCTCTACACCCACGACTGCGTGGCGACTCAAACTTCAAACACCATCGTGAAGTTTGCAGACGACACAGCAGTCGTGGGGCTGATCTCGGGGGGCGACGAGACGGCCTACAGAGAGGAGGTGAGGGTCCTGGAACAATGGTGCCAGGACAACCACCTCTCTCTGAACGTCTCCAAGACCAAGGAGATCATTGTGGACTACAGGAGAGGGGGGGGCACACACCCCCCAATCACCATCAACGGCACAGTGGTGGAAAGGGTGGACAGCTTCAAGTACCTGGGAGTCAACATCCACCAGGACCTGACCTGGGCCGGCCACACCGCCACTGTTGTCAAAAAGGCCCAACAGCGAATACACGGACTCAGGCGCCTGAAGAAGTTTGGGCTAAGGAAAGAAATCCTCAGGGACTTCTACAGAGGCACCATTGAAAGCCTGCTGACTGGCTGCTTCACCGCCTGGTACGGGAACTGTACCACCATGGACCGCAGGGCGCTACGGAGGGTGAGGCGCGCGGCCCAGCACGTAACAGGAGACGAGTTGCCAGAACTGCACGAACTGTATAACCAGCGGTGCCTCAGGAGGTCCCTGAAGATCATCAAAGACACAAACCATCCCCACAACAGCCTGTTCTCCCGGCTACCCTCAGGGAGGAGATACAGGGTTCCAAAAACACGCACAAATCGCTTGAGGAACAGTTTCTTCCCGCAGGCCACGAGACTCCTAAATATGCACAAATAGTGCAGTAGTCGTACCGCAGTACCGTACTGCAGCTGCTACTATTACGGATGCCTAACGTTTAATTGTAAATTTAAGTGTATGTTTAATAAGGTGCCTAACGTTTAATTGTAAATTTAAGTGTATGTTTAATAAGGTACATGCTATTTGCACATGTATGTATAAAACGTCGAATTTGGAATGTCTGAACACGTCTAACGTATGCACATGACATGTGCACCTATGTGCAATGAATATGCCACTGTCGTATAAGCCACCGACTTGTCTTATTGCTTATAAGATGCCTATTTCTTATTGCCTTATTGCTGTCTTATTGCTTATTGATGCCTATTTCTTATTGCCTATTACTTATTGCTGTTGCCTATTTGTACTATGTCGTAAACGGAGTCCACTGCACAAGAATTTCACACGTGGTACTTGTACCATGGAGTGACAATAAAAATCTTGAATCTTGAATCTTGAATCTTGGAGATAATATCACCAATGATTTTTCTGACCCACAGTGATGTAGTCATGTGAAAAACAACTTACAAATGTCATTAGAAAGTAATAATAATATAATCTGGATGGACAGCATATGAAACTGTGATGCTCAACGTCTGTAGTTCTGATTACCAGAGCTGAATAACATGGAGATCACATCACCTTTAATTTTTCATACCCACAATTCAGTCATATTTCTACAATGTGATGTATTGAATTTCAATGTCACTTGTAATATATATATATATATATATATATATATATTACAAGTGATTCACTAACACCCAAGCTTTATGATGTGCTACCTTCAGACTCTGGCTAGGCTCGACATCAGCTTTTAAATACACTAAGTCATATCCCACAGACTTGAGCAGTACACGTCCAACCTTGTTGCTGTGGAGGTACTGGTAGGCTTTGGAGCTTTTGAGATTGTTCATAGCCTCCTCGTCACTAGCCAATGAATCAACAACATATCTAAAAATGCTACCGTATGTTATGGTCGGCCACTTTTTCATGTCGTCCTCCCATCCCTCGATAGAAGAGGGAAGAGGCAGGACGATATCGCCGCCTCTGAGTGACGTTTTCGAATGCTCCCACATCTTTAAAAAAAAAAAGTAGCGTCCCGGCTACCGTCACAAGTATATTACAATATATATATATATATATATATATATATATATATATATATATATATATATATACTTTACTAGAGATGCACAATGATATCCAGCACAGGATCTGTATCGGCCGACAAAGGCTTTAAAATGAAATATCTGCATCGGCCTGAAACAAACTGATATAACACGGCGATAAAATGACACTTGACGCTAACCCTATCTCTGGGAGAGCATCATCCAAGTCTGTTTAAGCAGGATGAATCTTAGTTTTGCTTGAAAGAAAATAATACATATATAAAAATTGCATGTTTAGGGTACTAAACATGCAACTTCGCTTTAGGCGCAATTTCCTGGCATCATGCCACATCTGTGGCATCATGCACAGATGTACAGAGAAAGTGGAACGCAGGGACAAGAAAAAATGTAGGACAGAGGAAGCTCAAACACATCAAATTCAAGCATCATCGACCGGGCCACACCTATTCATCAGCAACAGCAGCAGCAGGATCACCAACTACCTCTCCCAAATTTTTCAAGAATCATGCAGAATTTAAATCCCACATTGATTCATCTATAATGGCCCCACTCTTCCAGCTTCCAACCAATGGTCTCCTTCAGCTGTGCTACAGGGCAGATGTAGAGAGCAGTGCAGTCGCATCGAGCGAGAGTGAAGTAGGGTTAGGCCTATCATTCGATCTACCCCACACTGCTCACAGCACTGAGCTGACCTGTGAGAAATGTAGCTGGACCTGGAGGAATTTCTTAGCCAGAAAATCATCAACCAGTCTGGGTAGCATGTGCATAAAATAAAATCTCTGCAGTTGTTGCATTTGTGCCTGTGCATAGTCCATGTTAAATGGTACATCAAATTCCATGCGTTCGGCAGGTGTCTAGATGACCAGCTTGCAGCACTGCAGTCCCAGACACGACATGGTTAACTGGACCTGGAGGAATGGATGTAATGATATGTTGCTTTTTATTTGGTCCAATGCTGGACATAAGGTTTCTTAATACAATTCCAACAAAAGTCCTAAACATTGTGGTGAAAGAAAGGCTTCTTGGCATTTTATTTATTTATTATTATTATTATCATTATTATTATTAATGTTCATACTTTTAACATATATTAGCTGTAGGTGGTACCCACACTGGCCATTCAGCAGAAGGAGGAATTGCCCATCACCCATGGGTCTGATGTCACCATGAGGGCGACAAAAAAACTGTGAAAGTGTGGATAGAGGACATTTTACTTCAAGAAGCTGTGTTGCATCCAGGATTCCATCAGGACTGGCTCCTAACCAGGGATGGCCAGGATGACGTTTAGGGATTTTTTTGGCTGTGCTTGCAGTAAGGCGCAACTTCCTTGCATCATGCCACATCTGTGATGCACTTTGTGTCTGGGTTTCCTGGGCCAATCTTTCTGCTTGGTTGGTGGTTAACTTAATGTAGGTCTCATAAAAAACACTACATTTCTCACAGGTCAGCTCAGTGCTGTGTGCTGTGTGGGGTAGATCGAATGATAGGCCTAACCCTACTTCACTCTCGCTCGATGCGACTGCACTGCTCTCTACATCTGCCCTGTAGCACAGCTGAAGGAGACCATTGGTTGGAAGCTGGAAGAGTGGGGCCATTATAGATCAATCAATGTGGGATTTAAATTCTGCATGCAGGTCTCATAAACAACACTACCCTTGTATAAGGGTCCCTTGTATAAGTGAGAATACAAAATAGAAAAAAGGAGCTTCTTGGATATTAAGTTCACATTTTAATTTAAAAGTGCGACGCGTTTCAACCTTGCTGGTCTTGGTCAGGCTGTATTAGCTGGGTGTGGGGCTGCCGCACCTGTATAAGAGCATACGTGGCACAGGTAAGGTGACGTGGCACACGGAAGAAGTGTCTGACGCAGTGGTGACGTCAAAATATAGAAAATCATATGTGATCAACAAGGGCATAGAGAAGACACAAGGGACAGGCATGATATGTACAGTCAGTGTAGCAAGGGGGCAAACTCCTCATTGAGTCCGTTTTGAGCGTGTGTATCCAGCGCACTTCACGCTGCAGGAGCGCTCTGTCAAAGTCTCCGCCTCTCGGGTGAGGTGAGATTAAGTCTATGGCCCAGAAAGGGACATCACTGTCACTGTGTGAGTGTTGGATAAAGTGATCAACCAAGGGTGCTTTGATGTCACGGCGGCAGATGGCACTTTTATGCTCGGTTATGCGTGTGGGTAAAGGGCGCGTCGTTTTACCTACATAGAGGAGAGAACAGGGGCATTTGATGGCGTAGATTACTCCCCGTGACGCGCAGGTCATTAAGCGTTTGAGAGTGACAGTCTGTCTGAAGTTGTGAATGATCTGATTTTCAGGGTTTGTGCACAACAGGAACAGTGCGCGCAGGGGAAGTGACCAACGGGGGGAGGCAATGGTGGGTTGAGTGACAGTAGGAGAGTGTGTGGTCTTGACCAGCCTGTCTCTGATGTTGGGGTTGCGTGCAAAGGCAATCCTGGGGGGTTCAGTGAATATACCATGAGTCTGTAGGACTCTCCAGTGTCTAAGCAGGCAGCATTTGATTTTGTTTTAACTGTTTATCAAGAGAAGTATTCATATATAAAGTAGTATTCATATATAAACACAACAACAAACTGAACTCCTCCATCTACCGGAAACCCACTAACAGGAATACTCTCCTACACGCCTCTAGCTATCACCCCTCCCATCTCAAGGACAATCTCCCCACAGGCCAGTTCATGCACTTGCGCAGGTTGTGCAGCGATAAGCGTGACTTCATAACCAAGTCCACGGAGATGAAAACGAGGTTCCATGAGAGAGGCTATGGTCGCCGACCCATCTCTCGTGCCTATAAACGCGCGCTCCACTCCCATAGGGACATTCTCCTACAGCCAAAAACACCAGACTCATCTCCGCCCAGGGTTACTGCCACACTACAGTATTCCCTCTTGGCCAACAAAATCAAACGCTGCCTGCTTAGACACTGGAGAGTCCTACAGACTCATGGTATATTCACTGAACCCCCCAGGATTGCCTTTGCACGCAACCCCAACATCAGAGACAGGCTGGTCAAGACCACACACTCTCCTACTGTCACTCAACCCACCATTGCCTCCCCCTGTTGGTCACTTCCCCTGCGCGCACTGTTCCTGTTGTGCACAAACCCTGAAAATCAGATCATTCACAACTTCAGACAGACTGTCACTCTCAAACACTTAACGACCTGCGCGTCACGGGGAGTAATCTATGCCATCAAATGCCCCTGTTCTCTCCTCTATGTAGGTAAAACGCTGTGCCCTTTACCCACACGCGTAACCGAGCATAAGTGCCATCCGCCGCCGTGACATCAAAGCACCGTTGGTTGATCACTTTATCCAACACTCACACAGTGACAGTGATGTCCGTTTCTGGTCTCACCTCACCCGAGAGGCGGAGACTTTGACAGAGCGCTCCTGCAGCATGAAGCACGCTGGATACACACGCCCAACACAGTCGCTCCACACGGACTCAATGAGGAGTTTGACTTAACGTGTTTTTTTATAAAGTGTTGTATTGTGTATACCCCCCTTGCTACACTGTACATATCATGCCTGTCCCTTGTAGCCTACATTTTAGGCTTTTTTCTCTGTTACATTTCTAAGTATGTCTTCTCTATGCCCTTGTTGATCACATGCTATTATATGATTTTCTATATTTTGACATCACCACTGCGTCAGACACTTCTTCCATGTGCCACGTATGCTCTCTTATACAGGTGCAGCAGCCCCATACCCAGAAGTAATGTACAGGTGTACTATACAAGTTTACCAACATGTATAGTACACCTGTACATTACTTCTAAATTAAAATGAACTTCCAAGCTCCTTTTTTCTATTTTGCATGTTTTACATAACCAAAGATTAAGTAGTTTTCTTATTTTGCCCAGCGAATGTGTCAATTTTGAAAAACATTGTATTTCACCTTTCTACTTGCTTGCGATAAGCTCCCCCCTCAAATTCACAAGCCCAGCACAAATCTTTAAAATTTTGTCCAATTTGCGCACCAAGGTGATTGGCACAGTCTGTGACAGGATCTTATAAACCTTCAGACGGTGTATTGTGCGCTCAATGTGAATCCGTGCGTGAGCTATGCGTCATGTGTGGGTCACCTCGTCATTGGTAAGCTGGCATCCTTTCCGTGTGAATGCAGGGATGATCAGCTTGACTCCACGCTCCTCCAGCAACTCCCTAATGGTGAAGCCACGATCCCCCATCACCTCATCACAAAAGCACAAGTGCTCGAGAAACCCTGAGTTCTGTGTGATATACTTATCGCTACATTTACCACCGTATGCATCGGAGATGAACATAATAACACCAGAGGGAGCAGTTGCAACAAGATACTTCACTGTGTTGGTGGCATAGTAGTGGCTATATGATTCGCTTCGTGAGTCAAGGTTTCTGGAGAACAGTTTCTGTACAGTCAATTACACAAGTTGTGTTGGTAAACCTGTCTTTAAATGCCTGTGGCAATGTGGCCTTGATGGTGTCCCTCGGTAGCCATGGTACGAGGAGCTTGCTATGCTCTGCCATAATATCTATCCACAAGCCAACAGTTTTGCTGACCAGACCCTGTGAGATTTGAAAGCGCCTTGCTAAATCAGCCATGACAAAGTTTTGTTTCAGTTTAATTAGGGTCATTAAAATTTGATCTACTGGTGCCATGGACAGTGAGGACGGGGCAAAGATCCGAAGACAGGACACAAGGGTATGAAATGCACTGAGGGGAATACCTGTATATAACAGAGAGTCTGTATCATCTCTAAGCAGGCTTTGTGCAATAGGCATTGAGTTTTGGGTGGGTGCTGCTACGGTCATGGTCGTCATGGTACTGCATGCAATAGTGGGGCCGCCGCCTTTTGAGTAAGTGTGGTCCTCCGTTGTAGGGTCTTTCCACTGAGTCTGGGCATCACGTTGACTACATTCACCTAGGGAAAGCAAGCACAGTGGCAGACAGTCTCAACAGAATGATCTTTCACAGCAATAAATGTAACAAATGAATTAATTGTTACTCTGTAGTGCCAACAAATAATTTTGCCTTCAGAAGGCAGCATTTTTGGATAGTATGCTGTAGGCGAATTAGGTTACATGCTGCCACTCCGACGTGCTGCCACTCCGACGTTCTGCCACTCCGAAATATCGGCACTCAGAAAGGGATCATGTCTATGTTCCCCGGGTTCTATATTCCCCGTTTTTCACGCCAAACCTAACCTCCCCCCATGCCTAAACCTAACCTCCACCAGACCCTAACCCAAAACCTAACCTCTCCCACCCCCACGCCTAAACCTAAGGTCGGCATTGCGGCTTCTAAGGTGAACGACCGCCAGTCCGAATAATGAAAGTTAACGTTCGGAGTGGCAGGGCTTCGGAAAGGCAGTCAGTAGCCGGCGAATTACAGTCCTTGCCATTTAGTAACTTCAGGGTTCCTACAGACATTACAACACGAAACTCAAGGACTTTCAAGCACTTTTTCAAGCACTGCTTATTTTTCATTTTCCAGGACTTCACGCAAATCAAATAATTGATTTTCAAATACAAAATTCGGCTCAAAGCGGGCATCAAATTTGCATTATATTACATTTTGTCTTTAAGAAGTTAATTCTACTTGGACGGGAAAATATTTGTCTCAAGATTGATTTGACTTTGAACAGATGCTCATACCTCAGTAAGCGCTTTTTGTCTTTTTAACCAACTTTGGTCAAAATATAAGACGTGACAGTCACTGACAAGACAGCATTATGTGGTTCATGTGAAATTCAAGGACTTTTATGCACCTTGTTTAAAAAAGGGGCTATTTTCAAGGTATTCCAGGACTTGATTTCTCCCCCCCAGCCTCAAAATCCAAACACTTCAAGGCAAGCACCTTGGCAGCACCCTGTAACTTACTAACGCTAAGACAGTGATTGAAATTGTAACTTGATGTTTGCCATCAACAAAACCCAGCACCAGTAAATTAAACAACAACATAATCATAACGTGGCCTACCAGGTGCAGTATTTTCGTCAGCCTTCCTCTTCAGCGCTGGAACTCTGCCCAGCCACAATGTGGGGTGTGGGTTCTCCTGGGTCGGGGTTTTGTCAACAAAGTGCAGGGTCTTTGGTGGTTTATTTAAATCTAGATTCTCCAGCCAGACTCTTTTCTCTTGTTCTTCTTTAGGTAGACGGTTGAAACGGAACGATCTGGGACATGGACACTCCGCCTTCGTTTGAGATGTGTGCTCATAGCACTACAACGTAGCTACAACTACGTACTGCGCACGTAGTGCCCGAACTCCGGAGGGACATGCTGGATTACGACCAATAACGCGAAGACAACTACTCACGAGCCTGGGGACACCTCGGCATTCCGAAATGTCGGCACTCCGAAATACCGGCATTCCAACAAAATTGAGATCTGTCTCGCCATTGCGAAAGAACCCTCCCCCAGACCCTAACCCTAAACCTAACCTCTCCCACCCCCCACGCCTAAGCCTAACCTAACCTCTCGGCGAACCATTTTTTGGAGATAAAAAAGGGCCGCCTCTCCGAAAGCATAGAAGTCAATGATCGGAATGCCGACACTTCGGAATGGCGAGGTGTCCCCCACGAGCCTCAACATAAAACCCAGACATACAAATTAACGACGTACCGATAAATGTTTGTTGTTAAAAAAACCGGGCACTCGCAATGGATGCACTCTTCCTCATTTTTTTCCCCTTTTTTATGCACTCTTCTTCTTTGGTGTAACAAAGACAGCCGACACACGTAACTTCCGTTCTAGACCGGACCTAGTTCCCACACATTTTTTTTTTACAGCGGGGCACTCGAAAATAAGGTGGATAGAGCCTAAGTGAAACGTCACTTCCTGCTTTCTCCCTGTACCAGCGCTGGGAAATATATGAATGGCAGTGAACGGAGAATAACGTTACTTTTTTGATCCCGTTTGAATTGTGCCACAGGGTGCCAACATTAATTTTGTCAATTTAAAACATAACTTTGTATGTGAAGAAGGTCGCAGTTTGTCGCCAAACTGAAACGTAGGGGTTAGTTTCGTATAAAAACTACATCGCTTGTGGAGCTCGTGGCATGTCGCCGGTCTTCAGCTTTGCAGGTAGAGAAAGTGACGTCACTTAGGCGACAGCGTATGTAGTCTTTCTGATTTATAACTTATAGGACGAATCAGCGTGACGTCACTGCCACCCAAAAATGCGTAACCCCACGGCAGTTTACTAGGCCAAACAAATGTTAATATCTCAAAAGGTATACATCACATCGCTTATATTTTGACATTCTGAGTGAGAGCAGAATTAGCTCAAGAGTTTGATGTATAATGTTGTTGTGAACAGTTTTTAAATTGTAAACACGGTAAGCCGGCTAGAGTCAGACGCTCAAATTCAGGCTCCATAGGTATCCATTGCCACCCAGTGACGTGGTTTGTTTACCAAAATGCTGCTCGGCTGATCCCTCTTATAGTGCAACAGTTTGGCGACAAACTGCGACTTTCTTGACATGCAAAGTTATGTTTTAAATTGACAAAATTTTACGTTAAGTAACGTTATTCTCCGTTCACCGCCATTCATATTTTTTCAGCGCTTGGTACAGGGAGAAAAGCAGGAAGTGATGTTCACTTTGCCTCTCAATATGAACGCTATATTCAGCCCACTGAGTTTTCACCAGTTTACATGCATCATCCACATTGACGGTGTCACCTACTCTATAAAAACATCGCAGATCAGTTAAAAAATATATATTTATTGTTAGTGAAACTAACAACACAGCAACCCAAATTTGAGCCGTTTCAAATAGTTTGTTTGAAGTGTTTTCGGCTACTTGTAGGGGAGAGTGGGGTGAGTTGTGCCACTTTTTACTTGAGGTGTCTTTAAAGTGAGGGCATGACAGTAATGCCTCCAACTACAATATGTAAATATATTTCAGGATGTTGTGCACCACTGGGAACACTCCCTTTGGATCTTAAATAAACTGTTAAAAAAATATGGCTATTCTTAAAAAAGTGGTCTCTTGGCACAACTTGCCCCCGGTGCGGGGTAAGTTGTGCCTTTGGAGAGAATACGTTGGGGTAAATTTTGCCATTGATTACTGAAGTAAAACAGAACATTTTCATCTCATATACTGTAATGCTATATCAAAGCAAGACAAAATAAAGATAACACTAAAGTCCAGTGTACTATAACAGGGTTAAACAAGGCTAAACGGTAGCAGCAGTTGACCTACATATTTAACATTTTCAGAAATAAAAATTATGTTCAAAATGAACAAAATCAACTATCACAGAGCCAGGCTACACTTGCCAATACTGCAATATTCTTCAACAACGTCTATTTAAACATTTAAGAACAAAATGAAATAAAATTTCACTAAATCAACTGCAACTGCACTGGCACAACTTAACCCAGGCCTTTTGGCACAAATCACCCCATCCCCACCATTTTAACAAGCTTGTATCATATAGCTGGTTTGGAGCTAACATCATGCTAACAGTATAGCCTCATATTGTAGCTTACTAAAACACTAACACATGTGTGAAATGTTTTCAAGCTTGTCTATAATTGTTCAGACACAACAATCAATAAACCTTGATCATAAAAAATTTACTTTGAGAGGCAAAAAACAGTTTTTTAACTTAACTGTGCTTAGCTCTTGTGCCATCTGCCTCCCTTCTTTGCAGAGTGAGTACAATGGATGCCTCTTCAAAAATGTGTGGTCACATGACCAATTTCTTCTATGGTTTTCTAGATACAAGGGGTGGCACAACTTCCCCACTGGCACAACTCACCCCACTCTCCCCTACAGTCTTTTCCTATGGTGGGTTTCCCGTAATAGGGGCGCAGCCTTGGCGCATGATGACGCGGCGCTGTTCTGGTCTATGCCCATTAAATCCTCAGGCGGTTGATTTTTCGCAACACAATAATGTTCTGAACCTGTTGAGCACATTAGGTTGAGTCCTTTTGCCTTTAAAAAAAAGGTTCCTTAAATCTGTAGTATGTCACAGTGTGCGCCTGTTGCTGATGAGTCACTCTAAGTACATCTGGAGATGAATGGGTGACATTAGCGGTGTGAGTGATGATTGTGTGTGGATTCCATACACAGTAGTTGAGTTTCCATCCACCTGTTTTGATACGAAATTTCAATTTGTGTATAAAGAAACTGAGTGGAAACGCTGCCTAATTCGCAAAAACCTCCAAATATTGCAAAAAAGTTTTCACGCTTGAGGGAGGCGGACAAGTCGGGTGTATCGATAAAAGGAAAATGCGAAACGTGCGGTGGAAACAGTTTAAGCGATATTCCATTGTCTCTCCATTCAAAAACAACACAGTTTGCCTTGATCACTGCAAAACATGACATGCTGTGTATTCTCCACACAATAGGGCTACACACGGTAAATAATGGTGCGCGCAGCACAATACCCGCCGTGGTAAACAGAAGAAGACTGGGATATTAACTTTAAGGCGACTCACTTCTAGATTTGAATGAAATTGTATTCACTTACTATCTGCTCCGTGGATTATAACGTTATGCTTGCCGAGTCGCACCTGGTAATCCAGAAATGGCGTTATGGTACCTTTGTCTACTTGTAGATCATCAAGAAACTTTAAATGAATAACGTTAGATGTGTTTAACAGAGCTGTATATCGGGTCTAGCAGCTGATCAGCAGCTCAGACAGCCTCAAACACCAGGTGATTGACAGCTCTATAATTTGCAAAATAGCAGTGGATGGAAACGGGCATTGTTTCGCATTTTATTTTGCCGACTTTCTGAAAATTTGATTAAAAGTTGCGATACATTTGGATGGAAACCCAGCTAGTGACACTGAATCTCAATTGCTTTGATGCAGGGGTGTTTTATCATTCCTTATCATTGGAGGCTGGGGCTGCTTGATTCGGGTGCCATGCTGCGAAAGTCACATGCCATTCACTGTATGCTTTCAGCATCCTGCCTGGCATTCTGAACAGAGTAATGTAAAAGCAAATTTTATTTAATTTTTCTGTCTGCCTTTATTTGTGCATTCCTGTCAGACTGCTTATTTAACATGCTAACGGGCATTAACACATTGAGTGCCAAGGACGTCTGTGCACGTCCTAAAAAAAAGTAACGTGGAGTGCCAAGGACGTCTGTGCACGTCCTAAAATCATAATTCATATTATTCCATAATTCTGCTGTTTAAGGTCGTACCTAGCCAGTGAGCATGAATCCCTTCAAGGGATCACACGGCGCCACCTTAAACTTCGACACGGGAGCTGCGCCACCCACCTCAGATCCTTTACTTTGTGCAGGAGAAAGCAGGGAAAGACGTGATCAAAGGGGAAACCGATGCATGCTTCAGCCAGAGCCGTATAGATTGCTCTGTCTGCAGCGGACAGTTGGCTCGGCTGCATCCGTGCCCACAACTGAGCTCTTCTGCTTCTATCTATCTCCACACGATTCCCTGCCAGAAAGCCAGCATCCGAAGCCGAACGGCCAAACCTTTTCGTTCAGTCGCGTTTGGCATTTCCTTGTTGCGCGCTGGGATCCGTCCGGGGCAAAAACGGAGTATGTGAGAAAACAGACTCTGTGCGTGTGGGGAGGAGCCCGCAGCTCAGAGGTGGAGAGGGGGGGGGGGGGGGGCACGCAGGCTGCACAGAAACCACACCACGCCGCCACATCAGAAAACACCAGCCAGAGTCAGTGAATGTGCTCGAAATTAGAGTGCAAAAGCTATTCATAAAAGTGACTATATCTTGAAAAGTAAAAAAAAACGGCAGAAAACCCTTGAAAGTGCACTTTTTTCAGAGGCTGTAATTTCATAATGGAACTGTCTAGAAACAAAATTTCTTCTTTGGAAGAAGCAGGAGTGTTCAATCTTTCATTAAAGTCCAGCCCTGTCAATATAGCCCTAATAGAAAAAATTCTATAGCTGTTTTCAACTGAATGGAAGTGAATCTGGCACAGGCTCCAGACAATTTTACTGAAGCGCTGTGGCACTCAATGTGTTAAAAGGGACCAAGACAACATAGCCAGACTCGCGCAAGTTATCATCCAAACCAATTTTCCTGTTGGCTATGTTCCTGTTGTAATACATTTATATATCTTATTTTCTGAATGTTTTTGTTGCCAAAGGAAAAACCGTCTATATTTGATTGTTTTGTTTGGCTGTATTGTAGTTCTTTGTATTGTAATAAAGGTTGATTTGAATCTTTTGCACTGCGGGGGGAAACAATGTATGGGCAGGCCTGTATGTAAAGTGGTCTTAAACAATCTAGTGTTGCTTGAAACATGCCTAATAAGGTTTAAAAAGAAAAGTAGCCTACAAATGGAGTATAGAAAAAAAAATAGGCCAAATATATTTATATTTATAAAATGGCTCTCTCAAATCAAGCAATCTGATTGGTTCACAGCCATTGTATAATTCCAGTAACCGAGTTCAATAACCCATGGCCATGGGTTATTGGTTGCCATGGCAACTCTCTTACTAAAAGGCAGCGCTGTGCTCGAGCCAAACAGCTTTCTCCTGATCTGCTGTATGGAGGGTCACTAGTCCTTACAATGAGTCATTATGGACGCATGATGGCGCAACTCTCTTACTAAAAGTACCTCAAAAACAAAATGGCGGAGACACCTTTCAGATCCTTGTGAATCGATCTTCGCTTATAACTTTACTAATACTTCGCAGAAAATGATGTTTTGTACAAGAATAGACGCGGGCTAATGTCTTAACCCCTCTCTCGCGCGCCCTCACTCTTAACCCCGCATTTCTAAATAAGACGTAACGTTACTTGGTGTAGGCATACGGCTCTGGTGTTGGGCTTTGCAAAAGCTCTCAGCAAGCGCAGGATTGGGCCAATGTCGACTTCAGTCTCCAGAATGATCCAATCAAATCACCCGCACGTCTATCTTCTTGCTAGAGGTCCCGCCTTACAGTAGTGTTTCAACTGACTCTATCAGAATAAAATGCCAGTCGGACTTATAGTGTTATTATTATTATATTATTATACTTGGAACCCTTTTATAAAAGCAATATAGCACTCGAGCAGCGTGTGTTGTGGAATATATCCCCCTGCTCAGCAGTTATCCCACTCGGCCTGCGGCCTCGTGGGATAACAACTGATCAGGGGGATATATTCTTCACAACACACTGGCTCTCATGCTATATTGCTTATATATATATATATATATATATATATATATATATATATATATATATATATATATATATATAAATTGGGTGTGGGGCAACAAAGCCGATACTCTTGTGAATCCAAAGAGCCCAATCATCGCTTAAAATAATTGTAATATAATTTTCTATACACCCAAACTTCTCCTGCTTAAGGCCCCCGGATGTGCAGGGCCGGCCCTGATGCTGCTCAGCTGGACCTCATCAAGAACCCGTCCCAGCTTCCAGTGCTGCAGCCCGCTGGCCCTGTCAGTTCCAACCTGACTCAGCAGCAGAACATGTGAGCGGAGCGGGGGAGATTCTGGCTTGAGCGGTGAGCGGGGACCAGAGCGGTCCGGAGCTAAAGTTGGAGCGGCACTGATCGCCCCCTCAGTCCCGCTCCAGAATGCATCGGTGCGTGGCCATGCACATGCCTACTATTTTCTTGCCATGCTGCTGCGAGAGGACTCCACCCACAGTCCACAATGGAGTTTGTAAAGTACTTTAAAAAGATAACTGATAAGTCATACAGGTGCACTATCCCTATCCAAGTAGACGATAAAGTGGAAGAAGAACAATGCGGCGACATCGTCGCAGTGGGTAAAGATTCATTTTGGAATGGAAAAAGACACATTTCACGGAAACATGACAGCGTGCTGCGTGAACACGCCAGGAAGAAAAGAAAATAAAATTATGCCAGTTAAATAGGCCCCAATATAGCGTTAAAATAAAATAAAAATCTAAAAAAAGTAAAAGGTAAAAAGTAGCCTATAATGTTAATTTAATTTCGGACCGTCTGAATAGGTTTTATTTATAGAGAGCGAGGCGCGCCAACAACAAGCAGAGAAAGAGAAACGGAGATCTGAGAGTTTCTTCATTGCACACAAAGGCCCAACTGTGACAGCAGCGAGAAAAAGGGAGCTGGATATATCATTTTTCAAAATGATTTACATGGACTACGAACCGCTAACTAAAGGAGCACGTGAAGGGATGCGACAGTTTGCCAGCGCTGCCCAACCAGGTTACACCCCCCCCTGCTACAGCACTGTGCGGGACACGCTGATGCCACATGCCCTGGAAGAAATGGAGGAGAAGCTGCGGGCGCTATTAGAAAAGGGTGAGATGGATTTGTCTTGTCAGCTGACATTTGGACAAATAGGAGAGGGCACAGCTTCCTGGCAGTCAGTACACCCCGGGTGCTAACAGCCCACTACCACCCGCTCATTCAGGAAATGGACACCTGAGGCTGTTGATGCTGTCAGGGACTGTTATGAGTGTACAGACTGACTGGAGCGTGCTGCAGCTGCAGGAGTCATTGTTTCTGCCTACCGGCATCGTCATCATGACGGTGAGAAAATCGTGCTCCTGTTCAATCGAAGGGAGAGGCGATGGTCCGCGTTAACCGTCTCAATTCAAGAGAGAAAGTCAAGTGCGCGGATTCGAGGTTCAAACTGATCGAGCAGTGGCTTTCTACTGTACGCTCGGATTTGAATGATGCCATTATTTATGATTGGCCCATCAAGTCATGTGTCGTCTGAAATCGTGCTTTGATTGGGACATTGCAATATATTTGATTGGTCATCCAGTTATTCAGCGATACTAATGTAACAAATTATTGTATGGAATGTAATCCTTGATCTGTTGGTTCTTTAATTGACACTGATCCTGTGTTTGTAGGAGGGGCTTGGTGTTTGTAGGAGGGGCTTGGGCTATTTAACAGGCAAGCACCTGCTGAGAGAGTTAACTTTTTCCATTATCCAGGAATGGACAGGACTGCTGGCCTGATAGCTAGGGCCCACGTTTCGGATGGGTTTAGCCTAGACTAAGGGTTCCAGTGTAAGTTCTGGGGTCTCATCTATCAATCCTGGCGTAGGATCCCTACTAAAACCATGACTAACCTGTTTAGTGACTATCTACTTGATCCAATCCGTGTTTCACCATCCAGTATCGTCTTGTAAAGGTATCCCACACAGATGTATAGATGTAAAAAACAAAACAACAAAACTGTTTAAAAGTAAACAAGACAACTTCCGCAAATAATCTACGCAAACCCTGACCCATCTTTAAGTCCAGCACCCCCAGTTGATAAGTGGCGAAGACTGAGAAGTGCACACATACGAAGACTGCCCCCTAGTCCGACACCTCACGGTTTTGGGTTAGGGTCTGGGGGAGGTTAGGTTTAGGCGTGGGGGTGGGAGAGGTTAGGTTTTGGGTTTGTGGGGGTGGGAGAGGTTAGGTTTTGGGTTAGGGTCTGGGGGAGGTTAGGTTTAGGCGTGGGGGTGGGAGAGGTTAGGTTTTGGGTTAGGGTCTGGGGGAGGTTAGGTTTAGGGTTAGTGAAAAACGGGGAATATAGAACCCGGGGAACATAGACATGATCCCCTGTCCAATGCCTCTTTTTTCGGACTCGTGAGGTATCGGACTAGTGCCATGGCACCACACATACGCACCTTATCCCACACAAATTATTTCCAATGCCGAAATGCCTGACCGGCTGCAGTCCAATTGAAGTGTGGGTCTCCCTTTGTTGTGACAAGCAGAGATAATGGTTGGTAACTTATTTGCAGTGAATGCGTTTGGAAAAGTATTTTTTTTCGCAAAAAATGTTTTGAATGATCGCTCCTGTATCAATAAAGTCTGTTTTTCCTCAAGTCATTAGAAATGTTAATGTGGTAACCTCACAGTAAGTGAGCCACTGGTGTTTAACCTTGACAACGCCACCTTCAGTTTCACTGAGCAGAAGGAGCTCAACACCAAGAATGTATTCAAAACCACCAGTAACTGACTGGTTCGTAAAAGTCACCCAGAATGAGGCATGAATCAGGTTTAGCCAAAAATATACAGTCTTTAATACAATAAATGTTCAGGGTACAAAATATATATGTTCAAATGTTCAATTGTTCTGACAGGTAGGCTATCTTCCTCTGGCCAACCGTTAGCACAGCGTCCGCCCGGGTGCTCGAAGTGCCTGAGTGCACGCCCGCACTCCGCTACAGCAGCGGGGTGCCTGTGAGAGTAGAGAGAGCGAGAGGAAGAACCACAGCACCGCAAGACAGCATGCAAGAGCAAATCACGCTTTAAAACTGAACGGGGAACATGCAGTCCCCGGACCATTACAAACCATGTGCACCTTTATTCCTTATCACTACACCACCTGAGTACAAGAAGATTGCCCTCCTACACCAGCACCACACCAGAAGCTGCAACGGGGTCGGTAACGGCACTCTGCAAGCTACCAAGGACCAGGACGCGCCCTGCCACAGCGAGACGGTGGCCAACTAGAGGAGTACAATGAGAACAGAGCATTTAGCACATAACCACACCACGCACAGTGGTATTAACTGGCGGTTTCACAATGCCAGATGGATAACAATGAAAATCAAAACCCTAAGGAAACAGTGGCTGATCCGGCATGTTACTGTAGTAGTAACTCTTGACTAGATATGTGCAAATGGAGAGACAAAACATTCAGGCTAGAATAAAGGAGGGAAAGGAGGATGCTCTGGCCCTGAGGACACTCAGGGCCTTGGAGGAGAGGATCCTGAGGGGAGATAACAACAGATGGCCAGAGGCCAAACAGGTGGCCTTGAAAAGGCTAACCAAACGTTACAAGGATGGCGTGGCCCGAGCGGCCTTATCAGCCTTCAATAGGCTGGAACAACTTAGGGCTCAGCCCGCCACTCCCCCTCCACAAATTGATTTCAACGCCATTTTTGATAAAGGACAACAACAATAAGCAGCAGGACATTATCACCTCGACGCTTATACAAAGTGTCCATATAGATGTGCCCAATTGGGATTCTCTTATATAGTGTGCCCACTTGGGGTTTTGTTATTTTTATTATGCACATCCTTATTCCCTTTTTCCTTTATTTTAGTATTTCTACAAAAGTGTGCTCCGTTTTAGGAGATGTATAAAAAAGAATAAATATTCTGTTTTGGTAAACATTGTTTGGGACCTTTTCTGGGAGAAGGGGCTTGACTCCGGAGTTTCAGATATATTATCTTTTTTATTCTTTTAGATTAATCAATACACAAACCCATAGGTGCGGGATTTGCGCTGGCATGCTCATGGGATCCATTATGGAGGCTTGGGGGACTGACTGCAGTCCTTTTGCGGACGTCTTAACTAGGGTTGTGGCATGGGGACCTTTGGTAACAATGCATATGCAGGTGTACATAAGTTTTTATACAATTTATGCACATATAGGTTCTAATAGAAGAACAATCATGTGTGTATATATTACAACAGTCATGTGCGTATATATTACAACAGTCCATTCTACCTTCCTCTTTCTTCTCTTTATTTTTGTCATGCAGGAGAAAATTATTCCTTTTTCTCTTTTCTTTAGTTTCATAACAAGAACTAATTTTACTCATGACAATTTTAGGCACATATACGTTTTAATAGAAGAACAGTTATGTGCATATATTACAATAGTCCAATTCTACTTTTCTCTTTTCCCTATCTTCATAAAATAAAATAAAAAAAACCCTTTTTACTCAGGCAGTCTAATGACATAGCGGTAAGAATCTGGTCTCGTCTACAGAAGATCACAAGTTCGAATCCCAGTCATGCAGGAGAAAATTATTCCTTTTTCTCTTTTCTTTAGTTTCATAACAATAACTATTTCTACTCATGACACATTTAGGCACATATACGTTTTAATAAAAGAACAGTTATGTGCATATATTACAATAGTCCAAGTCTACTTTTCTTTCTTTTTTCTTTATCTTCATAAATAAAAAAAAACTTTTTTACTCAGAAGCAGTTCAATGGCATAGCGGTAAGAACTTGGTCTCTTCTACAGAAGATCACAAGTTCGAATCCCGGGCATGCAGGAGAAAATTATTTGCTTTTCTCTAGTTTCACAACAATAACCTTTTTTACTTATGATATCCTTTGGGCGAATTTGAGGAGACTGATTACGATCCTCCTGCGGATGTTACTACATGTTACTGTAGTAGTCTGCCCCTGCCTGGACTGAAACAGAACAGCCACATTATAAGAAACATCTTCAACAAAGTACAGAATATGGATTGATCAAAGGCAGGAGATGCATACTTTCTGAATTGTTGTATTTGGCCCTGCCAACATATCCAGGTTGTCTCCTGCATGCACAAGACGTCTGAAACCAGCAACATTACAGTTAATACAGGCTTTACATTGAGTATGCAAAAGAACAGACATTAAGAGCTACATACTTGATGATTTAACAATTGGTCAGGCCTCCCGACTCACTGGCTTGACAATTGGTCAGGCCTCCCGACTCACTGGCTTGAGTCTGTGGGCGTAAAGGGAGAATTTAGGCCACAATCACCACCACACATGAAGAGTCAGGTCATAAAACTAAACATTGGTGCTTACCCACTTTGAAGAGGAGCAATTACTACCCAACAGTGGCATGACCTGTCTGAGAGGTCCACACACATTGAAAGCCAAGCCAACTCTGGCTCCCTGCTCCCTCCTGGAGTAATAAGCTCCCCCCCCCCCACACAAGCAGTGGTGGTGATTGCACCTGTAATTGGCGACCAGCCCTGTTCAATCAGGTCCAGGGCACCACATTTAGAATGTTGGAACAATCATAGTCTGCCAGCCAACACAATCTCCATGATTAATTATTTCAATCCATGTGGTCATGGCCGTGTGGCTGTTAATGAATAGTTAATTTGCAAAAACACATGCTGATATTCCATATAGCATATCAAAGTGAAAATCATTAGGTGAAAGATGTAGGCCGTAATTATGATGTACAATAAGATGAAATATTAAAAGATAAAATGCTTAAGATATAAATATATATAGGCCCAATAAGAGGCATAAGAGAAACAAACCATTAATAGACTGTATTCCTTTGTCCTACCTTTCCTGTCTTCTCAGACTTACAGTATTCATAGCTTTCAAGGGGCGTTACGTGCTGCCGGGAACGCCCACCTGGCGGTCAAAAAAAAACTTGCCAGCCGTGTCGACTAGTTTCTCACGCTGTGTTTGTTCAGCCAAAGTGCCGGATAGCCTACCTGTTGTGGTATCGGTTGCACTAAACCGACGAGGAGACACGCCTGGCTTGTGTTTTTACAGAATCCCCATCGGAGAAAGAAAGGAGGAGGTTGTGGATTTGTGCGACGTGGTTCAGTCGCTGGGGAGGGCAAAAAAAATTGCTTTTTTTTCTACCATCAAAGTACACACGTCTTTGCGGCCAACATTTCATCAAAGGTAAGCTCAAGTAACGTTAACGGGGTATTAATCATTATTGTAACGTTACTTGAGCTTACCTTTGATGAAATGTTGGCCGCAAAGAGCAAAGACGTGTGTACTTTGATGGTAGAAAAAAAAGCATTTTTTTTGCCCTCCCCAGCGACTGAACCACGTCGCACAAATCCACAACCTCCTCCTTACTTTCTCCGACGGGATTCTGTAAAAACACAAGCCAGGCGTGTCTCCTCGTCGGTTTAGTGCAACCGATAGCACAACAGGTATCCGGCATTTTGGCTGAACAAACAGCGTGAGAAACTAGTCGACTTGGCTGGCAGCCTACCTAAGTTTTTTTTTGACCGCCAGGTGGGCGTTCCCGGCAGCACGTAACGCCCCTTGAAAGCTATGAATAGGGAGATGCTGCTTTATCTTGAAAATAATCATGTCAGTCTACAATAGGCTATCGAAAAAGCATGTCAGAGGTGTCGGACGCGATGCGAGTGAGGAGCCAAAAATGTACATTCACACTTCAAGTTTTATAGTGTTTGATTGAATGGTGATAAGTGAGTGCAGACAGTGAGAATTTTTAATGGCAGAAATCCACAACGACAGAATCCATGGTTAATCACAGGCAGGTTGCATTTGGCAGCGAGAGGAGGGGGGGAGAGGCACGCCGCTGACTGAAGTGAATAGGCCTTGATTAATAGCCTATTAATCAAGGCCTATTCACTTCAGTCAGCGGCGTGCCTCTCCCCCCCTCCTCTCGCTGCCAAATGCAACCTGCCTGTGATTAACCATCATGTAGCCGCTACATGATGTTTCAGGTGCAATATAATTAGGGCTGTCAAACGATTAATTGTATTAATCGCGATTAATCGTGCGATGCGATTAATCGCATCTTTGTATCACATGTATAAAATGCCATTATTTTGCATTTCAAAGCATTTTTAATGAGATATTAATCATTTTTACCAGTGGGTCATGATTGGGAATCAAATGAATGCAAATAAATGTACTTTGTGATCTTGAATTTTAGATTTATTTTCAATTGGGCTACATGCACAACTCCACTACTTCCTGAAATTAGTACAGCTTCTTTATTTCCTGTCATCACTATTGGATGAACTGATTAATGTCAGGTGTGCTGCAGTCACAACAATGATCAGGCACACCTGATTAATCAGTTCATCCAATAGTGTAGGACAGGAATTAAAGAAGCTGTACTAATTTCAGGAAGTAAAGAAGTTGTGCATGTAGTCTAATGTAGACAGGAGGTAACAATGTCTTCAAAAATATATCTAGAACCGATACTTCCGGCAGCGGCGCTGTGGAGCAGTCGAAACCCAAAATGACACAGCCGAAAAAGGCTGTGTCTGAGCTAAAGACTTCCATGTGAATAATGGCTCGGTATTGGAAACTGTGTATTGATAACGTGTATATCGCGTTAAGCCATTGGAGCCGACCTCCCAGTGGTTAGAGGACCCGCGCATCCGAGACTCTGAAGGAAGAATGAGTGATGAGTATCGCGCTAGCTAGCTGGCTGCTAGCTACTTTTAGGTGATGGCTCGCCTCAAACTCGATGTACTTCGGTGATATTTTCATTCCGTTTTACATAAGGTGCAAACTATGGCTCTTGATTTGTCCACTGTGCCATTTGGGGAGTTTTTTTAAAAAGTAAAGCCATTTAAAAGTGTATTGCTGTCGTTCTCTTCCATGCCTCCTGCACAAGCAGGAGACAGGAAACCGAACGGCTTGACTACAAGTACGGGTGCGACGAAGGGACAAAATAGCGGCATGCGATTAAAAAAAACTAACGCGTTATGGTCGGCCCACATTAACGCACGATTAACGCTGACAGCCCTAATTATAATACACATGACATGACAGTATCATGTTGCAAAGGTATCCCACACAGACGTAGTTAGGTTAAAAAAAAAGTTCAAAAGTAAAGAAGACAATTTACGCAAATAATCTACGATTCTATGCAAACCCTGACCCCTCTTTAAGTCCAGCGCCCTCTTTCCAAAGCCGAAATGCCAGACCGCCGTCCAACTGAAGTGCGTGGCTTCCCTCTCTTAAGCGGAGATAATGGTTGTTTGCCATGAATGAGTTTGGAAAAGATATGTAGACATAACTTATGGGCCTGTATTTCGTTGTAAAAAAATGTTTTGAATGATCTCTCCTGTGTCAATAAAGTCTGTTTTTCCCCGTGCACCTCCCTGCCCCAAGTGGGGACTGCCCCCTAGTCCGAGACCGACACCTCATGGTTTTGGGTTAGGTTTAGGCGTGGGGGTGGGAGAGGTTAGGTTTTGGGTTAGGGTCTGGGGGAGGTTAGGTTTAGGGTTAGTGAAAAACGGGGAATATAGAACCCGGGGAACATAGAACCCGGGGAACATAGACATGATCCCCTGTCCAATGCCTCTTTTTTCGGACTCGTGAGGTATCGGACTAGTGCCATGGCACCCCTCAAGTCATTAGAAATGTTTAGAACGTCTACCAGCCAACAGTGGAATTTTAATGTCTGTGATTTATTTATTTCTATATGCATAGTTCATTGGCAAAAACAGCCCAATAGACAACACATGCTGATACGCCATAGCCTATCAAAGTGAAAATGATTAGGTGAAAGATGTAGACCTAATTATGATCTACAATAAGAACAAATATTAAAAATTAAATACATACGATACAAATATATAAATGAAATAAAATCATATAGGCCCAATAAAAGGCTAGATAAACATACCCATCATAGGCTACCGTATTTCCCCAAATAATAGCCCGGCAGCAAATATGCGCCGGGCCCCTAATAGCCGCCGGGGGTCTGACCCCATTTTGCGTATTAAACGCCGGTCCGAGTAAACGCCGGGGCCATTATTTGCATTTTCTTAAGGTAACCCCAAAATTACTACGTTGCTGACAGCACTTGAAGGCAACACCAGTGTCGCGCCATACATGAAAGAGCAGGGAGAAACACGTGAAAAGAAAACGCAAATCGAGGGAGCTCAACTTACGCTACCAAAAGCAATGCAGGGAAATCGATGGCATGGAAGCATTTCCACGATGTTTGGATTATGTAAAGAGTTCTGTTGACAACGGCTACCGCGGTCTTCACTTGAACTGAAGTCCCAGATGAGTTCAAGAGATAGGCGCTATTGGAAATAGACTCGTCAATGGTAAGACTGAGATTGTGTTATATTTATACCGATTACGTGCCTAATGATTGTGTGTGACTATGTTTAATCAGCACCCGCCGTGGTGTGTGTAGTGTTTTTGCAAGTTGTTGTAGTGTTGTGTTTGGGATGTGGCTATGTTCAGACTGGTCGTAGCCTATTTGCTGGTGTTGATAGAATTGCGTCGGTCAACGTCATCTTACAGTATTTGCAAGTGCATTGTTGAAGTGCCAAATGCCCCATTTAGTGTAACCATGGCATCTATTATTCGGGTGCGAGAGAAGTAGAAGACGACGTGTGTGTGTGTGTGTGTGTGTGTGTGTGTGTGTGTGGGCTACACGGTAGGTAGCCACGGCTGATTGCTGATTTTTGTTATCCTCCAAGGTGTGTGGGCTGACGGTGGCAGTTGGGTGCCGCGTCTATGTGCCGACAGGCCGCAGTGCCGACAGGTCGCAATGCCGATAGCCCACAAGCAGAACCAGCTGAGCGAGGCGGCGTGCAGTGTGTCGGTGGAGCTAACCTCTCCCAGCCCCCACGCCAAACCTAACCTCCCCCCATGCCTAAACCTAACCTCCCCCAGACCCTAACCCAAAACCTAACCTCTCCCAGCCCCCACGCCAAACCTAACCTCCCCCCATGCCATGCCTAAACCTAACCTCCCCCAGACCCTAACCCAAAACCTAACCTCTCCCACCCCTAAACCTAAGGTCGGCATTGCGGGTGGTCGGCATAGCGGGTGGACCCCGGCAGTTGATGGGAGTGAGGACCTTTGCACTAAAAAACATGTTGGACAGGAACTGTCACCGAATAATGGCCTGGTGCAGGTCGGTGCAAAAATAAATAAACGCCTGCAGCAAATACCCGCCTGGTTCTTTTAAACGCCTGGGGTCCAAATCGATTTTGCGTATTAAACGCCCGGGCTACTATTTGGGGAAATACGGTATATTGTTTTCATTGTACCTTGCTTTATCTTCAAAACTGCATAATAATGAAAAGAAAAAATCATAGGCTATCATAACATGGTGGTACTATGGACACGATTGCGATGGGATGTGAGTGCCAAAATGCGACATTTACACTTCAAGTTGTACTCTTTGATTGAATGGTGATAAGAACATAATTGACACACATAATTAGCAAGCAGATGACAGAGATTACAGATAATTTTTAATGGCAAAAATAGATTAGAATTAAGTAGAGAATCCATGGTGACAGCCTGCCTGTGTGTGTGCATTTGGCACAGTGGCAAGATGAGGGGATGAAAGGCACACAGCGCGCAGTGGTGTGCCTCTGCGCTGCTGACTGAAGTGAATACAGTGAGTAATACATGTTTCAGGTGCAATATTATAATACACACGACATTCTCGCACCAAATCCCACTTTTTTCCCCTCCATCTCTGAATCGGACAGGTTTTATTTATTTTGTTCCCTCTGTTGCGCTCACTGCATTTACTGTAGCCAGCAACATGTTGCCACTCATTTTCTTTTGAATTGATAATCAGGCTCATTTATATGTGCTGTAACTTCATGTTGTGATTTGCATTGACCATTGGTTGGATTTGAGCATGCAGGGGACGGGATATGGGGCAGATCCTATGCGTAATCACTGGCAGCTGCTGGTAACGGGGAATTGCGTTGAGGTGTGTGCACCGTCACTGATAGGTTAGTCATTCTTTTCAACACAGTCCTAGGAATCCTTAGTAGGGATTCTACGCAAGGTTTGATAGATGAGACCCCTGGTATCTTCATTCTGGTTTTGTTCTGATTTATTGTCTTTTGCTTTCAACCCAATTTAGTATTTTTTTCCCCTTTTTGTTGCAACTAAAGATGGAAATTGCCAGTTTCCCCACAATAAACATTTTGTGGTGAACTTGAAGCCTGCCTCTGCCTCTTCTCCTGTTCGCCATCCTCACACTCCCCACAGAGATCATTTAATTTCTGTCCAGTTGCCCATCAATGCCAATATTTCACTGCCTCGTCAGTTCATATTGGGGTCAGCTGTGTCTTCCCAAACCAATCAACAGTAATTAGCAAAAAACAATGCATGCAAATAAACATCACACAACCCAGGAAACTCAAGTCAAAAACATGCCTAATAAATTAGTTGACAAAAGGTTTACAATCCAAACCAAAACACATGCAATAAAAACACTACAAACTGAACAAAACACATGCAATAAATTAAGGAAATACTCCCAACTCACAGCATGACACCGAGATGTCAGGGGCAGCGCAGACGAATCTGAATAGAGAGGTAAAGTGAAACGTCACTTCCTGCTTTCTCCCTGTACCCGCGCTGGGAAAAATATGAATGGCAGTGAACGGAGACTAATGTTACTTTTTTGATCCCATATGAATTGTGCCACGGGGTGCCAACGCTAATTTTGTAAATTTAAAACATCACTTTGCATGTAAAGAAAGTCGCAGTTTGTCGTCAAACTGAAACATAGGTGTTAGTTTCGTATAAAAACTACATAGCTCGTGGCATGTCGCCGGTCTTCAGCTTAAGAAAGTGGTGTCACTTAGGCGTCAGTGTATGTAGTCTTCCTGATTTATAACTTATAGTGCAACAGTTTGGTGACAAACTGCGACTTTCTCTACATGCAAAGTTATGTTTCAAATTGACAAAATGAACATTGGCACCCCGTGGCACAATTCAAACGGGATCAAAAATGTTATTCTCCGTTCACTGCCATTCATAATTTGTTCAGCGCTGGTACAGGGAGAAAGCAGGAAGTGACGTTTCACTTTGGCTCTCTATTACTGCTGCTGCTGCCGCCGTCACTTAGGTGCGGCACGGAGCTGGATGACAATGTTGGAGGAAAAGGAGGCATCTCCTTTGCTAAAGGCACAGACAAATGTTTTTCCTGAATCACTGCCGTCGTCATGAGAGCTGCTGCTATCAGTCAGGCCCCGCACGTAGCTGGGCTGTTTTGAGCTGTGTCTTGTCCCCGGGGTGTGTGTCCTCCTCCTGCAGCGCCGGATGCTGCGGGGTGGGAAGAGCTGCGGGGTGGGAGGAGCTGGGAGCAGCAGTGGCGGTGGAGGCGTTGGCGCTGGCAAACTCTTTCTGGCAGCGGCGGACTTCAGGCGGCGGCTTCACAACAGATATTTTTTTTTGTGAACATGTAACAATAAAAAAATAACAGTATCAATAGACGACAATGTATACATTCAGGAGGTTAAGTCAAAGAAAAAATTCAAGGTTTTGCAAAAGAAACCATGATAACCTGCCGCAACACACCAATATTTTGGGAGATTGACCTATTTGCCATATTCTCAATAGTGAGACGAGAAGATAGATAGGGCATCTATCATCTCGGTTACATGCCGCCACTCCGACGTTCTGCCACTCGGAAATATCGGCACTCAGAAATATTGCCACTCAGAAATCCCACCACTCCGATTTCCATAAGGTCCGCCACTCCGAACTTGATTTGACTTCCAGTTCACGAACCCTAACCCTAACCCATTTACACCTTTATACTCCTCTACTTTGCTGTGCCCTGCAGCTGTGTAAAATGTCATACGAAATAATTATAAATTCCAATAGGATAAGCTTGCCTGATTAACTGAAAAGTTAACAATTAAACAATAACGAAAAAAATAATATCCTAACAAAAACAGAAGTCTAATCAAGTAGGCTAAATAGCCTTCAGAAAGCATCAGTAAATTTGTGCCATATTACACAATATCCAAACTTCGGAATGGCGGCTCCTTTAGAAAAACGAGGAAGGGCCGACATTTCGAATAATGAAGGCAGGAATTTTCGTAATGGTGGGGCCTATGAAAAAAAGGTGAACGACCGCCAGTCCGAATAATGGAAGTTAACGTTCGGAGTGGCAGGGCTTCGGAAAGGCAGACAGTTACCTATCATCTCGTCTTACTATCGGGAATATGGCAAATGGGCCTTTTTCACAGCAGCCATTTTATGTCTAAAAGGCAGGAAGTAACACGGCTGCAAGCAAAACATTAACGAGGGTTTCCAACTTCCAATCCATTTAGGTGTTCCAGTGCTGGGGCCTGTGTTACTCCCTGCCTTCTAGACACAAAATGGCTGAGGTGAAAACGGAGAATAGGCCAATCTCCCAAAAATGTTGGCGTGTTCCCTTAATTGATTCAATCAGGTTCTCCCACATGTTTCCGCAGAAACATGGTGACAAACAAACACTGCAGACAAAACAATGTACATGTCCAAAAATACAAAGACAAATAAATCCCCAAAGAAAAGAAAGATGGAAGTCAGATTTGAGTGTAGAAGAAAAAGCTGAGTGTTAAGAGAATCCCCACCTCCCGCTGGCTGAGTGAACGCGCAGGCCAGGTGGGCTCAGGTGAGTAGCAGCACCAGGGCTCCAGGCCTCTGTCTGCCGGGGAGCGGCTCAGCTCCTCACAGCCCAGCGGGGCTCCCAACATCAAGCCCTCCGCCTCAACCTGAACACAGAGGGACAGTGGGGGCATGTTAGGGGCAGCTCACTTTTTTTTTTTTTTTTGCAATATGTATTTATTCATTCAATGGGTTCATTAACACATTGACTGCCAGCCGTTTTTTTTTTGCTGTAGGTAGCTTCTGCCAGGCTGTTTTTTGAGGATTCTGGCTCATTTTAAAAGAGCCGAGGATTATTTTCTGCTTGGAGTTTGTGAACACAAAGTTCAGAAAAGTACTAATATAATGTGTGCTTTCTCTGTCTAAAAGAGTTAGTTTGTAGAGTTAGTAGTTATGTAGATATTAGCCGTTGAGTACAGCATGGTTTCAGCTGTCTGAGAGTGAAAGCTGAGATAATCGCAGTTTTGTGAAATTCAATCAAACAGGCAGAACAGTCACTTTAACCATTTATTTTTGGCATCAGTGAGAGATCAGACATCCAAACAATATAGTTCCGAACGCCCTCTCCTTCAACTCCTCCCTCCGTGGGCGTGTCTAGTGGCTTTCAGCCTGCGTTTGTCACAAGCGAGTGCTCTGCTGCTGCTGCTGCTGCAGCGAGTTCGAGCAGCCTCCCTCCCTGGCAGCGAGTTTGAGCAGCCTCCCTCCCTGGCAGCGAGTGTGGATAGGGCTCACTCGTCTCTTGGGTTTGAGAGCCCCGATGAAGCCCCGTGCGACTCTAGGCTTATGCAAATTTGCAATCCCCCGTGTGCTGCTGCTGGCGCGGCCCGAGAGCGGCGAGTCTGGTGACTGATGACTGTAAAATCGGCAAGCGATTTCCTTGAGAATGGAGGAAGCAGCCGCGGGAGGCGGCTGCTTTTGGTTGACTTTCTCTCTGTCGGGAGGGCACCGTCGCCACCTAGCTGGTCGGTAAAATAGATTATACACATTCAATACTTCCAATATCTCCATAGGAGACGCGGGGGGCATTGATCCACGTAGCACCGTCAAAAAAAAATATATATATATTTTGACGACTCAACTCGTCGTTGGCAGTGAACAGCTGGATTGTGTTTGACGACTCAACTCGTTGTTGGCAATGAACGTGTTAAGTACATTTACAAGGATTTTTCTTTTTTTCCCCTTAACCCCATTCCTTCCCCACCCCTGGTCCTATATAAATTGGGGCATACAAAAAACAGTATTATGATACATTTCAGAGTAAAATAAACAGAAATAAAAATAAAATAAAATAAATTGTCCATTCCTTCTTGACACCATGCCACAATGTAACAAAACAGGAAGAATGTGCAGTAACATTGATGGTGTGAGCATTACAAATAGTGTGATCTCTTATAAAGTTTTCAATTTCTCTATGTAAGCGATTATAATACCCCAGACAGAGTCAAATTTATTGGGTGATCCCCTCAATTTGTACTTGATTTTCTCTAGGTTAAGAAACATCATCAGGTCTTTTAGCCACAGAGATGCATTAGGGGGGGAGGCTGATTTCCACTCCAATAATATTCTTCTCCGTGCTATTAGAGAAGCAAATGCAATGATATCCAATGATGTTTTCTTAATTGTTTGAGGTCCTGATAGTGTTCCGAAGATGGCTATTTCTGCACAAGGGGTTAACACTATGTTTAAAGCCTTGGCAAGATGGTTAAGAATAACTGTCCAGTAGTCTTGAAGGCAAGGGCAGGACCAAAACATAGGCTATGTGTCATATTTGCAGGTGACAAGTGACATCTGTTGCAGGCATCTATGACATTTGGATATATTTTGGAGAGTTTGGAGTTAGTCAAATAAATACGGTGAAGAACCTTGAATTGAATAAGATTGAGCCTCGAACAAGATGAAATGTTATTCACTCTGGTTATTGCATCATCCCAATCAGAGTCATCTATAGGGTCACCAAGCTCGCTTTCCCAATCTGTTTTTATTTTATCCAGAGAGGCTTCCGTAAGCTGGGATATTAAAGAGTATATTTTTGAGACCATGCCTTGAAGATATAATCAATTACTGAATTAGGAGGAATGTTGGGAAAGAAAGGGTTATTTAATTTGGTGAAATTGCGAATTTGAAAGTAACGGAATAGATGAGATCTTGGGATGTTGAATTTTTCTCAAAGATCGCTGAAGCTACAAAAGACCTGGTTGATGTAAAGATCTCTTAGTCTGGTAAGGCCCGACCTCTGCCATACAGAAAAGGTCCGGTGGTCAAAGCCAGAGGGAAAGAGGTGATTATTACAAATGGGACTGTGTTTAGACAGTCCCTGAAGTCCAAAAGTACACCTAAATTGAAACCAGATTATCAAAGTAGAGATAACAATTGCGTTACAGGAAAATTGGGCTGGTCGAGTGGGTAGATTGGAGGAGAGTAGAGCCAGGAGTGACGTAGATGGACAGGGTAACTGTCTGCCTTTCCGAAGCCCTGCCACTCCGAACGTTAACTTCCATTATTCGGACTGGCGGTCGTTCACCTTTTTTTCATAGGTCCCACCATTACGAAAATTCCTGCCTTCATTATTCGAACTGTCGGCCCTTCCTCGTTTTTCTAAAGGAGCCGCCATTCCGAAGTTTGGATATCATGTAATATGGCACAAATTTACTGATGCTTTCTGAAGGCTATTTAGCCTACTTGATTACTACTGTTTTTGTAGTGTCCACCCGCTATGCCGACCACCCGCAATGCCCACCTTAGGTTTAGGCGTGGGGGTGGGAGAGGTTAGGTTTTGGGTTAGGGTCTGGGGGAGGTTAGGTTCAGGCATGGGGGGAGGTTAGGTTTGGCGTGGGGCTGGGAGAGGTTAGCTCCACCGACACGCTGCACACCGCCTCGGTTTTCACCACTAAGTAGCCTAAATAAATAAGTTATGTTTATACAGCAGCTTTCACAGACAGTCAAATCAAGTTCGGAGTGGCGGACCTTATGGAAATCGGAGTGGTGGGATTTCTGAGTGGCAATATTTCTGAGTGCCGATATTTCGGAGTGGCAGAACGTCGGAGTGGCAGCACGTCGGAGTGGCAGCATGTAACCGATGGACAGGACTCTGCTTCAAGCTTACACCAACTCAGTGTCGGATCATGTATCCAGAGTGTTATTTTGTGTATATTGGCTGCCCAATAATAGTTTCTTATGTTGGGGAGTGCCAATCCACCTACAGAGGTGTGTCTTTGTAAAAACTCTTTTTTTATCCTGGGAGTCTTTCCTTTCCATATAAAGGCTGTAATTAATTTATCTATTGTACAAAAGAAAGATTTGGGTAAAAAAACTGGTAAACATTGAAAGAGATATAAAAAGCGTGGAAGTACATTCATTTTAATACAGTTTACCCTCCCAGCAATGGATATATGTAGATTGTTCCACCTCTCCATGTCCAATTTAAGCCTGTCAATTAAGGGTGAAAAGTTATACTTGTAGAGATCTGATATTTGACGGCAAATGTTCACTCCTAGGTACTTGAAATTGCTTCTAGACACCTTAAAGGAGAATTTCGTGTGGGAGGGAATTTCAAGTGGGAGCCTGTCTTTCCTGCATCTAAATAGCTATTTTTATTCCCGTTTTTCGCCACATATCGTCATAATCTGATCCCTCAACATCCACCAGAGTGATATTTCCCCCCAGGCTGTTTCCTGGTCTCTCCCAGGGATCAAATTACCTCAAACGTGATCTCGGTCACCAAGTCTCGTCAAGTCCTGTTCTCGAGGTCATCTAGGTGTTCTAGTAGAGAGGTTTTGTGGGCTTGCAGGGATTTAACACTGGCTTCAGTCTTGCACAGTCTTTCAAAGTTCTCGCCAGCTAAACATTCTGCTGCGGTGAGGCGGGTCTGGAAGCTTTGAACCGTCTCATGCAGCGAGTCCACTGAGCTCTCTAGAGGCTGAATGAGGGACGCCATATCGTCTTTAAAGCTGCCTCTTTGTTTAATTCTGCGACAAGTTGGCTCATGGATATTGCGCATGTAGAGTCTTGTTCACTAGGCTCAGTAGGCTGATTATCAGAGTTCTTATCAGCCAGTGCAGCCATGCTTGCTATCTTACCGGCCAGCGACCTCGTTGCAGGTGGGTCTTGATTGACGGAGGTTGTTGTCGTCTTTCTCGCTTTGCTTTTGGGCATACTCCACTCTATGTAGTAGTTGTAGGTTAGGTTGCTTGTTAATTGCCCATCGTAGATTTGGTAGGCAACAGAGTGGTTTAATAGTTTTTTCTTTTCTTTTGAAAAATAGTCAGGATACGCTCTCGCGTGTGGCGTTCCTCCCTATATCCTAAACCGGAAGTGATAATTGACACGAGTGTGCGTTCCAAGTCCTTTCAGTAGTGTCTTTATTTAAGATCCCATTAGCTACAGCAGAGCTACAGCTATAGTTCTGCCATCGTTGCTCACAGAGGCAGAGCCGGGTCCTGTTGTGACGCAAGGATAAACATTCAAGGAGCAAATTATGTTGTCCATGAGCACCATGTGGAGGAACGCTGCTAGCAAGGCATTGAGAAGGCATCAAGACGAAGCCCAGGTCTTAGATGCCTTCATCGTCCAACACTATGGCCCCACAGCGTACCTCCTGAAAGACCAGGCACAGGACAGGACCTTCAGGGTGTCTCTGGGCGACCCCCACACCTGTACCTGTCCTGTGTTCCTCCGAGAGCTGGAGCCATGCAAGCACATCTGCTGGGTTTTCATGCGGGAACTGCAAATCCCGATCAACGACCGCTACTGTTTCCAGAGGGGGCTAGTGGGAAGCCAAGTGTCGGCCATCCTTCGGAGACGCGGCCCCGGCAATGCGGCCCTGGCAGGTCGCGTTGCGCCCTTGCGTGTGGCGGCTCCAGCGCAGCGAGGCCCGGGTGCTGCCCCAACATCGCCGACACCACAAAGCCCCCCGAGAGAGCAGAGCCCAGCCCAGCGACCGCAAAGCCCGAGACCGCCAAGTCCGGGTCGCGGCGCTGCGTCGAGTCCTCTTGCACTGCTGGAGGAGGTGCAGAACGCCAGAGGGAGGGTCGCCCCTCAGCTGCCCCCCCGCCCCACAGCAGTGGCCCGTCCTGCACGCGGTGCTGCGGGGGGAAGCTGCAGCCACTGCCTGGAGAGACAGCCTGGAGAGACAGCCTGAGGCCTGGGGACCAGCCCACCCCAACCAGGCAGTGACTGCAGTTATTTTAATACTTGTGTGTTTCAACTGTTTTAATTTTTGTTTTAATAAAAGGTGTGTTCTTTGAAACACTTTTTTTTTTAATGCAGGGAATTTTATTAAATTGAATGTAGTTTTTATTTCAGTCGAACTTTCGTGTATCGTAAAATATTAAAAATGGCTTAAGATTACCTGAATCAGATATTTCTGTGAGAGCACTTCCTGTTCCAGCCATATGATAATTTCCTGTTCCAGCATCAGAGTCAGTCTGAAGGAAGCATCAGCTGCCAGCTTGAGTCAGTCTGAAGGAAGCATCAGCTGCCAGCTTGAGTCAGTCTGAACGAAGCATCAGCTGCCAGCTTGAGTCAGTCTGAAGGAAGCATCAGCTGCCAGCTTGAGTCAGTCTGAAGGAAGCATCAGCTGCCAGCTTGAGTCAGTCTGAAGGAAGCATCAGCTGCCAGCTTGAGTCAGTCTGAAGGAAGCATCAGCTGCCAGCTTGAGTCAGTCTGAAGGAAGCATCAGCTGCCAGCTTGAGTCAGTCTGAAGGAAGCATCCGCTGCCAGCTTGAGTCAGTCTGAAGGAAGCATCAGCTGCCAGCTTGAGTCAGTCTGAAGGAAGCATCAGCTGCCAGCTTGAGTCAGTCTGAAGGAAGCATCAGCTGCCAGCTTGAGTCAGTCTGAAGGAAGCATCAGCTGCCAGCTTGAGTCAGTCTGAAGGAAGCATCAGCTGCCAGCTTGAGTCAGTCTGAAGGAAGCATCAGCTGCCAGCTTGAGTCAGTCTGAAGGAAGCATCAGCTGCCAGCTTGAGTCAGTCTGAAGGAAGCATCAGCTGCCAGCTTGAGTCAGTCTGAACGAAGCATCAGCTGCCAGCTTGAGTCAGTCTGAACGAAGCATCAGCTGCCAGCTTGCCGCCGGCCGGAGAGGAGGGACAGTCAGCGTGGGGGCAGGGGGGACGTCTGTCTGGCTCCACCTGGCTGCTGGGCTGTTCCACCTAATGGAGAGGCACAGCATAAGAGAGCTATCCCACCAGATGGTGCTGCTATATAACAAGAAGGCATATATTACTCCATTTTCGTACGCAAATAAACATGTCTGTTTCAAACGATACAACCGTCACGGCCCACATACTTCCACGTCTTTCACGTTGGTATCATGTTAAGCAATACATCCACTAGTAGGCAGTAGAGAGCCAACATGTGTGTGTGTGCGCGTGTGTGTGTGTGTGTTTCAGAAAACATGCAGAATTCCGCAAGAAATGAACACACAGTATGGCAGTATGGACAGAAGGCTCCATCTGTATCCATATTTAATGTTGAGCATAATCAAGCCTTAACAAGGGCAACTTTGGCCCAGGACCACGTGTGTCAAGTAGCAACAACCAGGCGACCTCAGACAGACAGACAGACTGACAGAGTGCCATACAGACAGACACACACACACACACCAACAGACAAACAGACACACAGACGCCTGGGTGTTTAGGTAGTGTGAGCTGACCTTGATGCAGGAGGTCCTCTTGCAGGCCGGCTTGGACCATGTCTGGGTATGATAGCCCTCCCTCTCCAACTTCTTCTTCAGCGTGCTGTTCCATCGGTTTTTTATTGCGTTGTCCGTCCTGGGAACAAAACATCATCAATTCATAACAAAACCTTCATCCATTCATAACAAAACCTTCATCCATTCATAACAAAACCTTCATGCATTCATACCAGATCTAAACCTCATCCATTCATAACAAAACCTTCTCCAGCTGATTGGATAGCTGTCCCATCGCAAAAGAGCCAAGAATAACTGAGAGGAACTGAGAGGGCAATCCTCACTGACACATCACACCCTCTCAATACTGAATACGAGTTGTTACCACCAAGACGGAGGTACAGGGCACTGTCTCTGCAGACTTCCCGTGCCCAGAGATCTTTTATACCTTCCAGTATAGCTCTGCTAAATAAACTCTGAAGACATCGTCATATTCTAATCATTTTTCACGAGGGTTGGTGTGAAGCACTTTGTGAACAAATATTTGTTGTATCTGTCATAACTGTTTGTATTGTATTGTACTGTACTGTACCTTGTCTGTACTGTATCTTGTCTGACTGCTACAGACGCAAAACGATTTTCCCAAACGAGAAATAAACAAGTCCTCTCTCCTCCTCCTTTACCTGCCAGGCAGCAGCTTGGATATTTCACTCCAGCGGTTGCCCAGGCTGTGATGGGCCTCGTAGATTATGCGGTCCTCCTCGCTGGTCCAGCAGCTCTTTGTCAAAGCAGGGTTGAGGTGGTTCTGCCAGCCTTCGCGGCACCGCTTCGTGCTACGGCTGCCCAGGTGGTCGGCTATGTCCCGCCCACGCTCGAGTCCCGTACTGACCCACCAGCTCCATCAGCTGGGAGCCGCTGGCGCTGGCAAACTCTTTCTGGCAGCGGCGGACTTCAGGCGGCGGCTTCACAACAGATTTTTTCTTTTTTTTTGTGATCAAATATTTTCTTTTATTAGCACTTGTCTTCAAACATGTAACAATAAAAACAAATAACGGTATCAATAGACGACAATGTATACATTCAGTAGGCTAAGTCAAAGAAAAAATGTAAAGGTTTTGCAAAAGAAACCATGATAACCTACCGCCCCATTGGGCTTGGCGTGTTGAGCGGATTTTCTCTGTGAGCAGGCACAGGATTTTCCGCCTCAGAGGCCTTCAGGGCGGTCTGATCACGGGCCAGAGTCGACTCCAGCCGCAAGAGCTTCGCCTGGAGTAGACGGGATATAAGGGAATGAGCCCCTGGAGTCGATGGAGAGGGTAAGACAAAGAGAGAGATGAGTTTACCAAAGCTAGCTCTAAAATGTCTACTTACACTCAGTGATGGATCCATTCCTCCGTGAAACACTGATTGCGCTGCTCGATGGGCAAATAGGCGGTGTTAGGTCTTTAGGATCCATTTTCCTGTCCACCCGGCAACACACAAGACAGCGCTGGGCCGTACAGGATGCTTCTGTAACATGAAATTATATTTGTCCCGACTAACAAGAATTACTCAAAGCAGTGCTTAAAAAAGAGTCAACTTCCTGAAGGAACTTAAGTGTAGGGTCACCAGTTAAGGGAGTATACAGTAAAACTCACTCATGCCAAGTTTCAATATTTCAGTTCTATATGTCTCTTCATTCTGGACAACAACCCCTTTGTCAGCATTACATAACTACTGTATATTAAAGTCTTTAGATAGTGCACACAATGCACTATTTTCTGTACCTTCAGATTACATCTTTTTATTTTAATGTAGGCATTACAGGTGGTATTTATGTAAAATATGGAGGAACAGCTTGGAATAATAAATAAAATTTAAGTTTCTACACTTCACTGTGGGTTTGTGATGCACCTGTGTTGAACCAAAGGGCGCTCAGCTTGATGCGTTTCTCGTCATCCTCTGACGGCCCGGCCACATCTACGCGTCGTTTGACGCGGGCTGACGCTGCTGCCCATCCACTTTGTATTGAACATGCTGCTCGACGCCTCGCGAAGCATGCTGGGAGACCAAGCGACACGTAGCAGGCTTGTGAAGCGACAGCCAGCGACAGAGGGGGCGGGGCGGAGTTTGACAGAAATCAAAGCTAGCCAATTGAGCTCGTCCTAGGTCCTACCATGGATGTATAAAAAATAAACTTGTCCTCTTCCGCTTCCTCTCTACCCATGCTCTCTGCCGCCAATTCTGAAAGAAGCAAGAGAGACGCGCAAACATGGAGGAAAAACTAATCATCGCGGTTTGCAACTACCCAGTTTTGTACGACCCTCAGCTCCGAGCCTACCACAACAATTCCGAAAGGGATGAAGCGTGGAGGCAGATTGCCGAAATCGTTGGTGAAGCAGGTAGGTGAAAAAAGCAACTTTGATTAGATATACACTAACTTGATCCATAGTGTCAAACTCCGTGTTCCAATGTTACTGTTACATAACATAGCCAAAACAAACTCAACATCTACCGTTCCAAGTAGTTTTACACAATCATCAACAAAGCACTGTTGATTTATGATGGACACTATATATAGTATCAGTAATGTAATGAGTTCAGAATATACCAGGTGGGCCAAAAAACTATTGGAGCTGCAATCTAGCTGAGAACATTTGTTACTTTACCATTGTAGGATTTTCCATGCTTACATTTTGACATTGCAAAGAATGTCTGTACAGTAGGCTATTCCACTTCACCTGCCAGCCACAACTACAGCTATTGATAGTATTCTGTTACATCACCACAAGGGCATCTTGGTAGGAAAATAGCAGGTGATTGTAATCAATTAACAGGTGATTGCAATCAAGTGACACAACCAGCCAATGAGCTGTGTATTGTATCACCATATTGGTAGGAAAATGCTTGTGATGTCATGTGAATACTATGAATAGGTTAAGTTATAAGCCCTCCCGGCTTCCCTTCTATCCCAACACTACCTACTGATTTGGATAGTCCCAAAAGTGAGTTTTATCATCAGCACATTGCACATTTGAAAAACTATCAATGAATGAGGTGAAACAAGGATTGATAAACTATTCACCTTGCATCCCATACTTTCCCCATCTCAGTATATTCCAACTACACGATGCTCATGCTACATTTTGCAAGGATACACTAAAATGCAATGCAACGAATTTAACGGCAAATAATCGTCATTAATTATTAATATTGATTATGTTAAACACATGAGCCCATTTATATTTGTCACAAATAAATGAAAAGATGGGGACCGCACTCAAGGAATATCGTTTTTAATTTTCTTTTTCTTTAGCAACAAAACGTTTTCGGCCGTCCGGCCTTCATCAGTGTGCAAATGCAGAATGGTTGAAACAGACAGGTCTTAACTAGGCTGTGACTGACAACATGACAGGTGGGCACAATCAGCAATTAGCACAGTTAATAGGTAGACTATGTCACACATGATCATGAATGCGTAATGGCTATGATGTTGATACGATTATATCCTGGATAACTACATTATGCGAACTTCTTCTTCTTCTTCTTTCGGCTATTCCCGTCAGGGGTCGCCACAGCGGATCATCTGTTTCCATCGGTTTCTGTCCTCTGCATCGTCCTCCGTCACGCCCGCTGCCTGCATGTCCTCTTTCACTGCGTCCATGAACCTCCTCTTGGGCCTTCCTCTCCTCCTCTTTCCTGGCAGCTCCATCTCCAGCATCCTCCTCCCAATGTACCCCACCTCCCTCCTCCGCACATGTCCATATCTCAGTCTTGCCTCTCTCACTTTCTGTCCAAACTGCTCAACATGGGCGGTTCCTCGGATGTAATCGTTCTTTATCTTGTCCAGCCTCGTCACTCCCAGAGAGAAGCGTAACATCTTCATCTCTGCCACCTCCAGCTCTGCCACCTGCCTATTTGTCAGTGCCACCGTCTCTAGACCGTACAGCATGGCTGGTCTCACTACCCTGCTGTAGACCTTTCCCTTCACTCTCGCTGGTACCCTTCTGTCACAGATCACCCCAGTCATCCTTCTCCACCCGCACCACCCCGCCTGCACTCTCTTCTTTACCTCCTTGCCACAGTCCCCACTACTCTGCACGGTTGACCCCAAGTATCTAAACTCCTCCACTTTTGGTACCTCTACTCCCTGCATCTTCACCCCCCCTCCATCTTCCCTCCCGTTCACACACATATACTCTGTCTTACTTCTACTTATTTTCATCCCTATTTTCATCCCTATTTCATCCCTATTTTCAACTACATTATGCAAACATATATACATATTACAAAACAACATTTCAACATTTAAAAATCTGTATGGAAATCAACTGTAGCACATTGGGAGTATCAGGTTGTGTAGAACCGTTCATAAATCATTGTACTAGTCATTATTGATAGACGAGTGTTTACAGATAGGCTATGTCCCCAGCTACAGGAATGGAGTCAAATTAAGCTCTTCGTTCATACCAGCAGGAAACATGGATTGGAGCCGATGAATCCATATACATTCACGCTGCAAAAGGATTTGTTCATGGTTGCCACCCCTTCTATTAAGATATACCATCTCCAAACCTATACACTTGAGGTCACTGATTTTATGATCCATTTCGTTAAAGTGCCGTGCCACGGGAGAATTGATGTCGGCCCGCTTTATATTGCTTCTGTGTTCGTTTAACCTAACTTTTAATTTACGGGATGTCTGTCCAACATAATATTTTTTACACTGGCAGAATAATAAGTATACTATATGTGTAGAATTGCACGTTATTAAAGATCTGATCTTGTAACTCTTTCCATTTATATTTGGACATGTGTAAGACCGTTTCAGACTTAACCGCACCTACAACTGTATGCAGTAAAGTAAAAATTTTGCCTAATTCAAAATGCTAAACTTCTGTATGCATGACGACCCTTACATGCTATCCAATTTTATCATTCTGCAAGAGAGTGAAAACCTAAATTATTTTCCAACATTTCTTCCACACAGACACAGAAGTGTGCAAAACGAAGTGGAAAAGCCTCAGAGACACTTATAAGAGGAGGGTGAACCAAGAAAAGACAAAGGAAAAAAGTGGAGCAGCTCCAGACAATACACCTAAATGGAGGTTCCACAACATAATGTCCTTCCAGGGCAGGCGCCCCGCCAGCCACCACTCGTCCAGGCAGCTCCAGGGCAGGCGACCAGCCAGCCACCACTCGTCCAGGCAGCTCCAGGGCAGGCGCCCCACCAGCCACCACTCGTCCAGGCAGCTCCAGGGCAGGCGACCAGCCAGCCACCACTCGTCCAGGCAGCACCAGGGCAGTTGACCAGCCAGGCAGCACCAGGGCAGTCGACCAGCCAGGCAGCACCAGGGCAGTCGACCAGCCAGGCAGCTCCAGGAAGATGGCGAGGTAGCCCAGCAACCCCAGTCACCCGGCAACTGCTGGAGAACCAAAGCCGGCCCCCAGTTGGGAAGAGGAGGCGTACTGCAGCTGGCGGTGATATGACAACATTCGAGAGCCGGCTCCTCGCGGCCATTGAAAAATCACCTGCGGGCAATGCAGCAGCATCTACCCTGGTGTCAGCAGCTGTTGCGGCATGTTCAGCCGCCTCCCAGGCAGCTGAACCTACACCCACAGAGGATGAGGATGAGCTGTTCCTCCGAAGTTTACTGCCAGACATTAAAAGCCTGCCGAAGCCGAAGAAACAGCTCCTAAAGCTCAAAATCCACCAGCTGGTGTATGAGGCAGGGCTCGAATAGTTTTGTGGTGGTACTCTGTCCTGTTAGTTCAGTGTTTTTTCCAGTGCCCTGGTCAGTTTGAAATCAGTTAAAAGTTTACAGCATTATATTGCACAATTTTTCATTTGTTCCTATTTCAATTGTTGGCATATTAATATCTTTATTTTGTTATTTCTCTATTTTTATTTGTTCTGCAGCTATTTGCACATTCAAGGAAAGAATTTTCTAAGAGATTATTTATTTGTTGCAATTTAAAGTTATTTTTGTACAATAAATGTTTTGCTTTATAATCTGCCTCCCGCAAGTTCTTTATTGAAAGCAATGGTGAACGGAAAGTCTCAATTCCATTTAATGATAGGCCTACTGTATATTAAACTGAATTCAATCCAAGATTACCATAACTGCTACATCTACATGTGTAGTGTTTGTAACTATTCTCAGTAGTGTTAGTTCCGCTTTACATGTGGGTAAATTGACAGTGTTGTACCAGTGTGCTGCAAAAAAAGTATGCATAACATATCAAATGAAAATAACCTATTCTTTTAAAAATGCTTAAAAGAAATGTACAAAGTACAGAAGCTGCCTTATGTTCAATAATGCATCCACTAAGCTGAGGCAGCATTCCCTTGGCCTGAACTGGGAGCATGTATAAGATACATATTATGCATCAAACATACAGCCGCATCCCACAGAAACCTATACAGCTTTCCATACTTACCGGTCATATACACAGGTTTTGTATACATCCTCTGATGTATATGGGAGAAGTCTGAAACGCACCCTTGAGATGGATGCATCCATGACTGGAATATTACAAACTAAAATACAACTCACAAATCACTCCTAGCATGAGAGACCACTGAGCATAAAGCACAGATGTATCTATACATCCAAACAGGTCAATGGGCCACTTCGAAAAAGACTAACCCAATGAGTGAGCTGGAGCACACAAAGTCACTTCAATACATTTAATAAAAGGTACAAAGAGCTGAACTGACGTTTCGACGCATACTGCGATGGCTTTCAGACTTTGTAATAAATAAAAAGATTATTTCCCATGTGCACAATGATAATGTTTCTTACAGACATTTAGAAAGCACACTGTCATATTCCATAAAGAGTTAAGAATAGAACCACATTGACGGCAAATTGAAAGTCGGGCATAAAATGAAACCTTTATATACCTGGGGAGGGGAGGACAGGAAATATTCAGTACTTAATGAATAGAGACAACTATAAAACCCCCAAATCCAGTCCATGTGCTCCAACTGACCAAAACAAAACATCCAGATAGTGGTATCCCTCCTAACTAGGGATGCACCGATATGAAAATTTTGGCCGATGCCGATAACCGATATTAACATTGCTGTTATGGCCGATAACCGATATTTACCGATGTCGATATGATCTGTATAAAACCACATTTTTATGATCATCACATTTTGTACATACTGAAAAACACATGTTAACACTGAATTTGAAAAAGTTATGCATTTCTTTATTTGCAAAGCCTTTGGAAAAGCCCATAAATCATAGATTTACTGCATTATTTCATATCAATGTGAAGAATTTGGCTGATAATGATAACCGATATTAACATTGCAACATCTGACCGATACCGATATGTTAAAAAATGACCTACATCGGCCGATAGCGATATGATTGCCGATATATCGTGCATCCCTACTCCTAACCTACTTGACTTGCATCAAAATACTGTGTGTAGCTCCGGGTCCCTACTAAACATTAGTTATCAATCATATGGAGTAGCATTGACAAACTGAGGGATTGGCCTTTATTCTGTTACATTAAACACATTGGCCTTGGCCGTATGACTAATAAAGACAGTCAACAGCAAGCATAGAAGGTTGAGATCTGGATGAATGAGAGGAGCCACTTTGGGTTGTCTCCGACCCATGCGTTGCAGTGTTGAACTTGAGATGGATAATGGAGAGAAGAGGCAATCTGATTCACCCTGAAATGATAAATTAACAGCACAGAGATTAAACCTAATTATTAAATAGACAGATATGCTCATTGTGCCATAAATTGATTGGTAAAGCAGAGACAAAGTAATGCACCTTAGCTGGAAACTGTGGAGAGTGAGGATCCAGGGCAGAGAAGCATGGCTGACATGATGAGTGGACAGGAAACAAGTAAGGAAACAGATAAGATGACACTGCAAGGAACAGGAACAGGAACCAAATCAAAACAATACACCTAAAAAATAATACCATATAATACCAAGGATCATGCAAATACCAAGGGGCGTGCTACAACCCCCCAGGTTGGCATGACAGTTATTGTAAAATTTAGATCTTCAGTTTATTATCAATCTTTAATTTTCCATTATCATTTAAGTATCACACATTCTAGGTTTATCTGGAAATATCACAAGCTATCGAAAGGTCTGCTTGTGCATTTAGGGAAGTTTCTCTTTAGAGACTCCATTTGTCAATCTATTGACACTACAAAATGAGTAAAACCAATGGCTGTTGTTTCACAATATAATTTAGAATGGAATGAAACACCGCTGCAAAATAACATTTAACATGCATTAGGTTTAGATGTTACAGAATGTGTCCTAAAAGGAATGTTGGTTTATGGGAGTTTGCTCTTTCAGATTATGTGGGTGGCTCTTAAAAGAGCCTTTGTGTGGCTCTGAAAAGAGCCTTTTCGTTTCCAAAGGCTAGAGCATATGCTGCTGCCATGGGACGGCTCCCTCCTCGTTGAAGTAGGCCCTGAACGCCTCCCTCGTCCTGATTGCCTCCCTGGTGGCGTGGATGGCGGTGGTCCTGCCTGCGGCCTGGAGAGCGGGAGCTGTCTGGTCCTCTGCTTGTCCTCTGTTGCCCTCCATGCCAGATGCTCTGAGGAAATTGTGTAGGGCACACGTGGCCTTCACACATGCCTCCACCTTCTCAGGGCACAGTGCAATGGATCTCTGGTACATCCTCCACTGGGAGGAGAGGATCCCGAACGCACACTCGACCGTCAAACGGGCTCGGCTGAGGCGGTAATTGAAGAGCCTGTTCTCAGGAGGGAGGTGGGAACCAGGGAAAGGGCGGAGCAGGTCCTTGCGGAGAGGGAAGGCCTCATCGCCAACCAGCACGAAGGGGAGTTTCCCTCGATGCTCTGCTCCTGGGACCACAGCATCTTCGGGGAAGTCCAGGGTGCCGTCTCGAAGACCCTCACCAAACAAGGAGTTGGTCAAGGTGCCCGCGTCATTGCTCCGGCCATAGCCACCCACATCTATTACCCGGAAACGATACTCTGAATCGACTACTGCAAGGAGAACAATGGAAAATGTCCCCTTGTAGTTGTAAAAGTAGGAGCCAGAGTTGGGGGGGGGGGGGGGCTGGATGACTACATGCTTCCCGTCGATGGCTCCAAGGCAGTTGGGGAAATTCCATCGATGATGGAAGCCCTCGGCAATCTCCAGCCAGTCCTCCTTGGTTGGCCGCGGCATGAACTCATCCGCCAAGCAGTCAAAGATGGCATCTGCCACCTCCCTGATAATGCCCGTGACTGTGGACCTTCCAACTCTGAAGGAGAAGGAGATGGTAGAGATCGAATCTCCGGTGGCAAGATAGCTGTACAAGAAAAGAAGAAAAATATCAAAAAATGGGTGCATTGTTTGGGCAAAAGTCACTTTAGAAGCCAAACACCTTTGGCTGTTATTCTGTGTTTTCTCTGTAATTCATAAATTGTGCACATAGCACATCAAGAAAAACAACATCGCAGCTGGAGGTATTGTGAGAGCTAACATTTATTTATTTGAACTATAACTACTATTCTAAACAGACAGAAAATTGGATTATGTTGGTAAATGGCTATATCTCTGTAATATTAATAATAATATTAAAAATGTCCTCCTGCACCTGCTGCCATCATTGTGCACTCATAACTTCACTCTAATGTGTTTCCATAAATAAATACATTAGAATATAATACTGCATGTTGCTTATAGAAGGGGGAAAGTAACCGAGGTAGTGTCCAGTCCAGTTCTAAGGTGACCAGATATTAACACTGCACTTCCAGATTGGCTCATGTAACCACACACATTTTTCTCCATGATAATGTGATGTCAGCTGGGACGAAATGTATGTATTTATTTGTTTATTTGAAAAGGTACAATACCTAATTGTTACTTTTTTGAAGTGCAACCGATGCAGTGGATACAGGACGTGTAGTCATAGCTAATATGCAGCCCTTGTCCCATTTTAATGCTCTAAATCTAATAGTAGACAACGCTTATAGGCTACTCTGTACTTAAGTAACCTTAGGCTTAGTTTGGGCACTCCCAAGTCGGATTGTGCTCATTTTCTACAAAGCATGGAACAACTTTATCTACAGAACATAACGTTTGCCTACAGTGTTTTGAGCTGTCTGTATTTGGCATAAATAAAACTATGACAAACCTAGCTGAACAAACCTACCGTAGACAAATGGCCACACGAAACCGCGTATCCCTCTTCGTGATCCGGGGGCCCACTCTGGTGAGCAGGTCATCGAACTGGGCCTTATCCATCCGAAAGTACTGCCGGTAAAGATCGGGGTACAAGCGGAGCTCGGTGACCAGACGATGGTACTCCCCGTACTGCAAAGGCCGCTGCTGGAGCGGGTGGACCCAGAAACGGCGGTGAGGACGGCGGTATTTTCAGACTCGGCGAGGGGAAGGTCCACAGGTTGTGCCTCAGGACCAGCAGACTCGGGGGCCCCCTGCGGGGGGACGGAGCTGATCTGCAGGCAGTGATTGAACTTCCCAATGAGACGATCGACAGTCCTCTCCAACTCCTTAACCCTCTTGGAGACACACTGCCACTCCTGGGTCCTGCAGGGAACGCTGCCCGACCGTACAGATTTCGGGGCTGGACACGTAGAGTCTTGATCCACTGAGAGTACCACGGGCCGGCGAGCGGTGGGACCACTCACTGGACGCCGGGAGCAGGAGGAGAGGTAATGCCCGGCTCGAACACAGTACAGGCAGCTCCGTGTGTCCAAACGGCGCCGCCTCTCCTCTGGTGTGATGCGAACCCTGCCAGTCAGATCACGGTACAGATGGCTGCTGGGACTCAAATGTGGCTGCCCCTGCTCTGGGATGACGCGAACTCCCCCCCAGAATATGCGCTTAGGAGCTGGAGGCGGCCGAGCGGCAGCGCTAGAAGCAACGGCCGCTGCAGCCGGGGGGGTAGCAGGTCTGGAAACCTCCGGAACGACGGTGCGCTCGGAAGCTGGGGCAGGAGGGGCAGAAGGCTGCGGAATGGCACCCTCAGGAGGGTTTAGTCCGTCGAGACGATCTAGCCGGTTAACTCATTCAGGGCCAAAGACGTCTTTGACGTGTTATCAGGAATAGCCCAGAGGGCCAATGACGTGTTTGACGTGTTTTTGTTTTTATTAGTGCAGCGCGTAGTTCAAACACTTCCCCAGCCTGTGACATAGTATCAGGTCCCTAGCATCTAAGATAAGCCGGCAACACGTGAACAAACACATACCGCAGCTGTTGTTTTGAAATTGAGCAGGAGGAAAAGCAGAAAACGGATAAACGCTTCCTTGTGCAGACAGGAGAAACGCCATTGAAACGCCCCTCGGCGCGCTGCACAAGCTGGAGTCGCCTTCCTGTGTGCCAGCCGGGAGAAAACGGGAGAAAGTAATCCAGAGAGATGTGTTTGATCATCGGAGGAATGAGGAAATGATCGATCAGAGGGCGGTGATGACGTGTTGAATAGCCGAGGGGAAAACGGGAACGATCAAATAGCAGGGAGGATAGGACAGGGAGACATGGACGAGGACGGGTGGACCAGAACAAAACAAAATAAACACACAAACAGCTAACAAGGCAGAAGCGGCAGTCACAGCAGCCCGCTGTCCGTTCTCAAGAGCTATTCAGTTGGTTCATGAAATCGCTGGGCTGCGTGCCCTCCAGTGTTGCTCCTGGCCAATCCCGGCGCCACAGGGCGTGGTTATTGCTTATCCTATGTGGGGTTAGAAATCACGCACAAAGATACAAGGGGGATCGTGTGTGTGTGTGTGTGTGTGTCTGTCTGTCTGTCTGTCTGTCTGTCTGTCTGCACACTCACTCACATTGAGTAAACTGTATTGTTGAATGTAAAAAAAAAGCACTTCATGTGTATATATATATATATATATATATATATATTTTTTTTTATCATTTGTGTCATAACGAATAATATTTACATGTCTGATGTCAATACAGTTCAAAATAAAAGAATTGAGAGCGAGTTCTGCCTGAGATTGTGCCCTTTTACAAAAATTGCCTTTTCTCCTGTTTATTTTCTCAGGGAGACCTTTTGGGTGAAAACAGGGTGTATATAAATGGCTATAAGTAGAGTACAGAACATGCTAAAAGCTCACTTTTTTTTTCCTGGTGAACCCAGAGACGTACATCTTCATTTTGAGGTATTGCAAATCACTTTGGTGCTAATAGATAATTTACTGTGGGTCTTGAAAGATGACCAACAATTATGAAAATCTTTGGCCTGTGCTAAATATTGGCAGTCCTAAACTGGCCATGAATGAGTTAACCAGGAGGGCGTACCGATCCTCGGCCTTGGAAGCCAGAGCCTGGATTGCTTCCTCCTGTCTGTCCAGTAGGTCCTGACAATGGTCTGCGAGGAGCATTTGCTGCCGTTGTGTCTCCGTGAGTAGCACACCCATGCCGGAAACAAGCTCTGCGGTCTGTGTTTGTAGGGACTGCCACGATGACATCGCTGCCAGCAAGGTCTCCAAGGTGAGAAGACCCCTCGTTGATTCGCCTGGTGGGTCACCTGAAGCGGCCGGCGGGAAAACTGGCGTCTCAGGGTGTGATCTTAGAAATGCCTGCAAGTCTCCGAACGTGACAGGATGAGTGGAGACATCAGGAAGAGTGGAGAACTCCAGCTGACCGCCTGGTGGGTCAGCTGAAGCGGCCGGCCGGGTAGCTGGCCTCTCGGGACCTTCCTCCTTGATTGGGGTACCCGCTAAATCCATTTCAGAGTGATTCATACTGTCAGGATCGGGGTGAACCTTGCTTAAGGTGTTAGACATGTGGATCTATTCGCGGGTAGTTGATGGCCAAGACACTCTCCAAGAGTAGGGGAGTTGTGGAACTTGATAGCTAGGTCTGCACTGTTCGAGGTTGGGAACGGTTGCAGAGGTTGCAGGTTGCAGGGGTTGCAGGTTGCAGAGGTTGCAGGTTGCAGGTTGCAGAGGTTGCAGAGGTTGATGTGATCCTAGTTTAGTTTATGAATCACTCGCGAGAGCCTGCCGGAACGGGCCTTTATAGATCCGAACATGACATCACCTGTGCTATGACATCACTACCGTTTGTGACATCATCAGAGATCGATGACATCATAGTAGGAATGACGACTTCAAAGTAGGAATGATGACGTCATCCTAACAGGTAGAGCACAGCAACAGCCAAGAGCTTCACTCGTGGATCCATAACGAAAGAATAGCCTAGAGTGTTTTGTATTGTGCCAGTATATATACACTCTGCAATTTCCCTCCAAAATCTACTATCCAGCGGGGAGGCGTATCATTCGTTGGTCTGTTTGGGGGCTAGCTGCTGCTTCCGGATTTCCACGCCCACCAAGCGTCAAGCATCGATACTGCCAAGCGTCAGCCCGCGTCAAACGACGCGTAGATGTGGCTGCACCGTGAGCTGTGCAGTCGGGCGCATAACGAAGACGGCCTCCTCCTCGTCGCATACGAATACCCGTCTGCGTTTCCGTGACGGGGGAGCGAATGAGGTGACCAATGCCTCGTAGGACAACAACAATGGCTCAAGTCTGGTGATCAAGTCTGGAGATGTCTGGGAAGGCGCAGGCTAAGGAGCTGGATGTGCCTTTGTAGGGACTGCTTAAACTTCACTCTCCTTCGGAGTCCTTAGGCCGTGAAGAGACAGAGGCTGTTTCAACATGGGCGTTGAAGCTCTCGTCACATGTGACACTCCTGCTGGAGGTGTAGCCTGAGTCCTGTGACAAAGGAGAGGTACAGGGTGTCCCACTGCCCTGGGGCGATGCAGAGGATCCAGGGAAGTAGGGTGCTGCCATGGACTGTTGCTGTGCAGGCCTACGCTAATCTGCTGTTCATCCAGTGGATGTTGAGAGATAATTCATGCCCGTGCTACGCTGCTGATCACTGCCTGCTGGTGCCCGGATGCGTTGACCACTCTGCGCCCGTGTGTAAGACATTGAGACAACACAGATCAAGCCTGCCAACTCACCAGGAAATGACACTGTGAGTGTTCTTTTTGGGAGGGAAATGGTCTGCCATCACTGTAGAAAATGTCTTCAAACCTCTTCAATTGTTGTCTGACCTTCTCAATTCTGTGTTGTAACAATCATGTGCTGTAGTCCCCCCCCCCTACTGTTTCTATGTTCTACCTTTAATATTGATAATGTTTGATTTTTTATCAAAAGAGAGGAATTGTGAGAGCAAAATTATTGATTGATTACTTGTGAATTGGTTGTTGATCATTATCGACTCTGTTCCGTGTTCCATAATGATCTATGGCTCTCTTCTAAGATGTCTTTGTGTGGACTCTGCTCTCCATCTGCAGAGCATTCCTGAAAATTGATAACATTTTGTCTTGTGACCAGACCAAGGTTATTGTGTCTTTTGAGAACATCAGATGGCTCTCACAGTCCATAAGGGAATTGGGCCTCCTTGTTCAGCTGCTAAAATAAAAATGCTTCTGGTGCCTTAATTTAAGACAAATTCACTTATTTTCATTATGCTGTTTGAAGAAATTGTCTTATTGTAAGTTTTTTTGGGCTAATTATGCATTGTGGTGGACACTAGATGGAGGTATCTCACCTCAGAATGGACACTGAATGGGTGGTGATTAGGCAAGTGGTTGCACCTGTGTGGGGGGATATAGAAGGGAGTGTTTGTACCTGTGTATGAGCTGTTCTTGTTGGAAGTGGGAAGTAAAGATCAGAGACTCTATACTCCCGACTGTCGTATTTATTTTACGCACTTCCACAGTGGTGACCCGGACGTTTGTTTAATTATTGAACATGTCGCAAGAGAATGGTCAAGAAGCGGCCGCCGCTCCCGCTGTGTTTGCGGCTACAGTAAAGTTACCTGAGTTTTGGCAGCATGACCCGGCCCCGTGGTTTCAACATATTGAGGCGCAGTTTCACCTCCGCGGAATCACGGTGGATGACACCAAATACTACCACGTAGTCGCAGCGTTGGATTCCTCCACCACTCGCCGGGTGATGGGATTCCTCAGGGAGCCACCGGCAGTCGGGAAATACAACGGTCTCAAAGAGCAGCTGTTACGCTTGTTCCAGCTGTCCGACGCAGAGCGCCTATTGTCCCTCAATGGATTGGGGGACAGTAAACCTACAGAACTAATGGAAAACATGTTAGCACTGCTCGGTTCAGGTGACACCACGTTTCTTTTTGTCCAGCTTTTCCTGCGTCAACTCCCGACACCAGTGCGCACGGCTCTGGCCAGCTCGCCTCTCGTGCGCACTAAAGATTATCGGGGACTAGCAGAGGAAGCGGACAGGATACTGCTGGCCTCCCGCCAGTGCGTTGTCGCTGCGGTGTCGGATCGGGTGTATGACCACAGGGATCAGACACAGAGGGATGATGGACTATGTTTTTACCATCGCCGTTTTGGCACCAAGGCGAAGCGTTGCATTCCGCCCTGCTGTTTTGGGAGCCAGGGAAACGCGAGAGCCGGCGCTCGTTAGCGGCTATGAGTGCTGGCGTCACCAATGAGCTGCTGTTTATTGAGGACACGTCTTCTGGGAGGCTGCTCCTGGTGGATTCGGGCGCCCAGAGGAGCATCCTGCCTGCGTCTGCCGTGGACGCATTGGGGAACGGGCATGGACCACCGCTGGATGCGGCTAATGGTACTGCCATCCGTACGTTTGGTACCAGGTATGTGACAATGTGTTTCCATGGACATCAGTTTGGTTGGGATTTTATTATAGCTTCTGTGTCAGTAGCCTATACTGGGTGCGGATTTTTTGTGTGCTAACCGACTGTTAGTGGACGTTGCAAACCGTCAGCTGATTGACTCTGTGTCTTTTGGCACATACCCGTGCACACTGGGGGGGCCCGGGGGGCCACCTGCCCTTGCCAATATGCTCGCCACAGGGGATGTGTACCAGCGCCTCCTCGCCAAATTCCCTGCTCTAACGGTCCCCGCTTTCTCTGCCTCAGTTGCTAAGCATGGAGTGGAACATTATATAACAACTGTGGGGCCACCGGTTTATGCACGAGCACGCCGCCTGGATGCTGCTAAACTGGCAATAGCCAGGGAGGAATTTGCCACGATGGAACGGCTCGGCATTGTGCGCCGATCCAACAGTCCTTGGGCCTCCCCTCTGCATATGGTCCCCAAGGCGGACGGGAAGTGGCGGCCGTGTGGTGATTTCCGTCGCCTGAACAATATGACCACCCATGATCGGTACCCAGTTCCACATATTCAAGACTTCTCTGTCCACCTGGCGGGGGCCACCATCTTTTCTAAGGTAGATTTGGTGCGTGGTTACCATCAGGTGCCGGTCCATCCACCAGACGTGCCCAAAACAGCAGTCATTACACCCTTTGGGCTGTTTGAGTTTCTGCGTATGCCATTCGGGCTTAAAGGGGCAGCTCAGACATTCCAGCGATTGATGGACACGGTGCTGCGAGGTATGTCATTTCTGTTCGTGTATTTGGATGACATCCTGGTAGCAAGTACATCGGCAGAGGAGCATTTGGGGCATCTCCAACAGCTTTTTAAGCAGCTCGATGAGCATGGACTGATAGTGAACCCAGCTAAGTGTCATTTTGGCCTGCCCAGCATCGATTTCCTGGGTCATCATGTCTCCCCCCTGGGGGCTGTTCCGCTACCCACCAAGGTGGAGGCCATCGCTGTTTTCCCCCGCCCCCTCACCATCAAGTCCCTGCAAGAATATCTTGGCATGATTAATTTCTATAATCGGTTTATAGCACACGCTGCTCACCTCATGCACCCCTTATACGAGGCGTTGAAGGGCAAAAAGGACAACGAGGAGGTAGACTGGTCCCCGGAGCGGGTCCAGGCATTTGAAGATGCAAAGGCTGCTCTCACCAAAGCTGCCATGCTGGCCCACCCGTCCCCTGCTGCTCCTATCACCCTCACCACCGATGCCTCTGATTATGCAGTGGGGGCGGTGTGTGAACAGTGGGTGGCTGGCGCCTGGCAGCCCCTCTCCTTTTTTAGTAGGAAGCTTCGGGACAATGAGAGGAAATACAGCACCTTTGATAGGGAGTTGTTGGCCCTTTTCCTCGCTGTGCGCCACTTCAGGTTTATGCTGGAGGGACGAAAGTTCACCGCTTTTGTGGACCACAAACCTTTAACCTTTGCCATGGCCAAGACCACAGAGCCGTGGTCGGGTCGACAGCAGCGTCAACTTTCCGCCATATCGGAATTCACTACAGACATTCAACACGTGGCCGGCAAAGATAACCGGGTGGCGGACTGCCTCTCCCGGGCGCACATCAGTCCTGTGCACCTGGGCATAGACTATGCTGCCATGGCTGCCGACCAGCTCACCGACTCAGAGCTTCAGGCGTTCAGGACGGTTGCGACAGGACTACGACTAGAGGATGTGGCGTTTCACGACAGCGGTGCCACGCTCCTCTGTGATGTTTCCATGGGTCAGCCCCGCCCCATGGTACCGACAGACTGGCGCCGTCGGGTATTTGACGCCATTCATACCCTTTCACACCCGGGGGTAAGGGCGTCAGTGAAGCTGGTGGGGGCCAAGTTTGTCTGGCCAGGCCTTCGGAAGGACGTCAAAGGATGGGCGGCCTCCTGTGTGGCGTGCCAGCGGGTCAAGGTGCATCGTCACACTAAGGCCCCCCTGGAACCGTTTCTCATTCCAGAGAGGCGGTTTGACCATGTTCACGTGGACCTGGTGGGCCCACTTCCCCCGTCCCAGGGATTCACTCACCTCCTCACTATGGTGGACAGGACCACCAGGTGGCCAGAGGTGGTTCCCCTGTCATCTACAGCGACTACAGAGGTGGCCAGGGGGTTAATCTCCGGTTGGGTGACCCGGTTTGGCACACCATTGGATCTCACTTCGGACAGGGGATCCCAGTTCACTTCTGAGCTGTGGAGCACTGTAGCTGAGAGACTTGGGGTGAAATTACATCGTACCACAGCATATAACCCCAAGGCCAACGGAATGTGTGAACGTTTTCACCGCTCCATGAAGGCTGCTCTCCGGGCCACTCTAACGGACAGCAACTGGATCGACCGTCTGCCGTGGGTCATGCTGGGCCTGCGTTTGGCTCCGAAAGAAGATCTGCGGTCCTCTTCAGCTGAGCTGGTTTTTGGTCAACCGCTGAGGGTCCCTGGGGAGTTTCTTCCTGTTTCCTCGCCCCCTGGGTATGCTACTACTCACCGGGCCTTCCGGGACGCAGCGAGTGCGTTTGCCCCGGTTCCCACACATCACTGCCTTCCCCAGTCCTACATTCCGAAGGACCTGATGGCTGCCGGCTATGTGTTCATCCGGCACGATGCCCACCGTTCTCCGCTGCAGGCTCCTTACGACGGGCCCTTCCGTGTTCTCGAGGCGGGCGCCAAGAACTTTGTGGTGGACATAGGGGGGAATAAAGAACGGATTGCGATTGATCGTCTTAAACCTGCTCATGTGGTTCCAGACGAGCCAGTTGAGCTGGCTCAACCCCCGCGCCGGGGCCGGCCACCCAAATCTGCCCCTGTCCCATGCCCTCCATCCTTTGTTCCACCAGCAAAGCCTCATCGTCGGCGGGGACGTCCCCCTGCCCCTACCCCTGCTCCTTCCACGCTCCCTGTGACTGTTAAATACAGTAGCTATGGCCGCTTACTCAGGCCTCCTAAGAAAGACTAAAGACACTGGGGGTACTGTTAGCGGGGTTTGTATGGGTTTAATGTGACTGAATGTCAATTCTGAGTGTTCGGGGGGGGCCTGTGTGGTGGACACTAGATGGAGGTATCTCACCTCAGAATGGACACTGAATGGGTGGTGATTAGGCAAGTGGTTGCACCTGTGTGGGGGGATATAGAAGGGAGTGTTTGTACCTGTGTATGAGCTGTTCTTGTTGGAAGTGGGAAGTAAAGATCAGAGACTCTATACTCCCGACTGTCGTATTTATTTTACGCACTTCCACAGCATCTTAGATTTAAGATAGAAATTCTCAAAGTCAGCTTAAAGCAGCTACGAGCAACTTTTTCGATTGTTATTAAACAGTATAAATTTAATATCAGTGCATCACATCTTACCTCTAATAGTCGACGAGACCAACGCAGAGTAGTCTCGCTTGAACCCCGAGTGAATCGGCCAGTGTAGTCTGTCTGTGGCCAGGGAAGATCAGGAAGTGAAATGAAACGGTTTGCAGCAGCCACTTCGGCCATAACCACAAAATAACTTCCAAAAAACCTGTTAGAATATAACGAGAGATGTTCGCGAGAGTCTGCGTGGCGTTCACATTGTTTATGCTGCGTTGCTAGGCAGCGCAAACGGCGAGGCAGGCAGCTGCGTTTCACTTCCGGGTTTCATTCCGCGTTTCACTTCTGGGTAGCCGGGCCGGCGGTAAGGAGAGAGAGAGAGAGAGCCCCCTGTTGACGCGAGTTTAGACAGACACAGACTTAATAATCATCCAAGGGAGCAATCTCCGACACACACGGCTTTGGTCTCGTCGACTATTAGAGGTAAGATGTGATGCATTGATATTAAATTTATACTGTTTAATAACAATCGAAAAAGTTGCTCGTAGCTGCTTTAATCAAGAAACCAAAAATGCAATTTAAGGAAATTTCTTTCTTAACACATTGAGTGCCAGCCATTTTTTCAATCCTGTAGGTAAGTTGTGCCAGGTTTTTTTTTGAGGATTCTGGCTCATTTTACAACAGCCGAGGATTCTTTTCTGTTAAGACTTCGTGAACACCAATCATCTAAAAATAACTAATAGAATGTGTGCTTTCTCTGTCTAAAAGAGTTAGTTTGCAGAGTTAGTAGTTATGTAGATATTAGCCGTTGAGTACAGCATGGTTTTAGCGTATGAGACAGCAAGCTGAGATAATCGCAGTTTTGTGAAATTCAGCAGAACAGTCACCTGCCTGTGATTGTGGGTGCCTTTGGGCGAGTCTGTATACTGTATTGTGTGTGTGTGTGTGTGTGTGTGTGTGTGTGTGTGTGTGTGTGTGTGTGTGTGTGTGTGTGTGTTCGCGCGTTGCTCCGCGGCTCTGGGGGGAGGGGATCTCTGTCCGTTCTGTGTGTGTGTCTCCGGGCTCCTCCCTCCGTCTGTGCTGCTGGGAGTTTCCAGCGAGTTGAGCAGCCTCTCCCTGGCAGCGAGTGTGGATAGGTCTCACTGTCTCTTGGGTTTGAGAGCCCCGATTAAGCCCCGTGCGACTCTAGGCTTTATGCTGCTCACCCAGTCCATTTCTGGAACCATTTCTGGAACCCCCCACCGCAGCAGCGCGAAGCGTCCCCGCCTACAGTATGAGAATGAGGCTCGTTCGTTTCTGACTGTAAAATCGCCAAGCCATTTCTGCGGGAGGCGGCTGCTTTTGGTCCACGGGTCCCGTGGCTGTGGCTTTCTCTCTGTCTCTGTCGCCACTTAGTGGTCGGTAAAATAGATTATACACATTCTCTTGCTCCAATAGTTATCTCGAAGATGTAAAAGGGGTTGATTGATGTCCCACCGTCAAAAAAAAAAATGTTTATGTAAGACGAGTTAGCTCGTCCTTGGCACTCAAGCGCTGGATTATGTAAGACGAGTTAGGTCGTCTTTGGCACTTAATGTGTTAAATAACATGGTTTTCATTGCTTGTATTAAGCAGAACTTGCTTAAATTTAAGCATGTTTGTCTAGTTTTAAGACCCAATATGGACTTTCAGTGGCTAGAATTTTTTGCTAGTTTTAAGAATTCTAGTCAAGCAAAATTTGCTCACCCCATTGGCAGAATTTTTTGCTTGATATAAGAACATTTGTCTAGATTTAAGAATATTTTGTTTTAAGTAGGGCTGTTTTTGCAGTGCAGTTGGTGGGGAGCAACTGCGGCGCCTCGCTCCAAATCTGCTCTCACGAGAATCCCACGGCTCACGCAGGCGGAGCAAGTCGGACAACTTTTCTAACCATCATGCAACGGGGCAAGCAAGGCGCTGGTCGAATCTGCGCAGAACTTGCTCATCTCAAACGAGCCATATATTTGTGTTCATATTTGCATGAATGAGCCTATCTTTTTTTAACAGTTTAACAGTTAGTAGACGGACAAGCCTGTCTTTTATTGTCACACGAACACACCCAACACATGCATGCGGCCACAAACACACACTCATGCTGACGGTGGCCAGTGAAATTTGTCCTCTGCATTTAACCCATCCAGGTTTGTCCTTTCCTCTGGGGGGGGCAGGCCAGGAGCAGGTCACTTTTTCTTTCCAGCGCCCGGGGACCAACTTCGGATGTTGTCGTCACTGGTCGGATGACGATCTTCTGCATGTTTTTAGGGGGGGGGGGGGTTATGTACGGAGGAACCCCTTGGGGAGCACGGGGAGAACATGCAAACTCCACACAGAAAGGCCCTTTCGACGAGATAACCCACCTGGGCAGTAGGCATTGAAGATATGGGGGGGAACACCACCCCAGCACACACAGTGTCCCAGGCGAGAATCGAACTCAGGACCTTCTAGCTGTGAGGCGACAGCGCTACCGACTGTGCCACCGTAGTACCCCCTAATGTATGCTCCTCCTTTACTGTGTGCGGTGTGTGTGTGTGTGTGTGCGCAATGTGGTGTGTGTGTGTGTGTGTGTGTGTGTGTAATGTTTGATGGAGATGGATGAGCCAGCAGAGGTGTGGTCAGCATATGTAGTGAGTGTCATCTTAATTCAATGTACTGTGCAATGTACTGTGCACTTAATTCAATGTACTGATGATCTCTTCTCAACGTGCCTGTCGTGACTGTCAAGTAACATGACTGGCATGTAAACAACGCCAGCATTTTACTTCATTAAAAAAAATATTTCCATGCAAAACTTGTGTTCACAAGCTATTAACTCATTGAGTGCCATGGACGTCGAAGGACGTCCAATTAAATAGTGACGTAGAGTGCCATGGACGTCGAAAGACGTCCAATGCGTTTTTTGACGGTGGGGCATCGATCAAAGCCCCCTGCATCTCCTGTCCAATTATTGTAGGTATTGAAGGTGTATAACCTATTTTACGGACTCATTAGGTGGCGACAGTGCTTGCTCGGTGCAGTCCAGATTAGAGACAGGTCCGAGAAACAGCCTAAAAGCAGTGGATCAAAGACAAACCGAGGCATGCTCCCAGAGCCATTTGCTCTGTCGCGGGAGCTGACATTGGCTCCGAACAGGAGTCAATCCGCGCTCACAACTGAGCCCCTCTGTCCCTGTCTGTCTGTCTGTCTGTCTGTATAGTTTCTCCACCCGATTAGCAGCCAGAAAAGCAGCCCCTGACGCCAAACCATTCAGCAATCCGGGTTGGCTCTTCCCTGCTGTGGCGCTGAGAGCCGACAGCAGCACACAAACGCAGCACTCCGAAAATATAATGGTTGCGTGAGGCTGTGTGCAGTGTGGGGAGGAGTTTACGGGGGGAGGGGGGGAGGGGGGTGGGGCACGCAGGGCATCACACAACAACTACGTCACTACATCAGAAAATATTATCTTCAGACTCAGTGAATGTGCTTGAAATGCTGCATTTCACAAAAGGCGGATTATCTCAGCTAATAATTTGAAAAGCCTGAAAACGCTGAAAACAACCTATCTTCTCCGGCTCATAACTAAAGAACGGAAAATGGTATCAATAAACTTTTTTTTGCTGATGATACAATAGAGCCAGCTCGTTCTTGTGCGTGTTCGGTGTTTACATAGTAATATCACACAATATTCTGTGGGCCTCGAGAAATCACTGAAAACGCTCTGAAAACTCTGGCACTGGGAGCATCCGTTCTCCAAAAGTGGCTGGCACTCAATGAGTTAAGAACCTGTTGTATAATTAAAAAAATATGTAAAATCATTTTCTTCATCCCTGATAAACTGACTTAGTGGGATCAGTGGAGGGTGTTAGGATTGAGGTAAGATCCATAAGGCACTCTGGTGGGTTTCCTTTCTCAACCTTTTTACCAGTTCCTATTCAGCCATCCGGACACATATTCATAGACCAGCAGCATGACTGCCCCACCTGGTCCAAGTCTCATTATCTTGGGCACCAAACCCTTGTAGAGTGCCAAGTACCCCTCCTCCCGGTACACCAGGGCCATGGTCTGGAAGCAGGTGCGGTACTTGATCTCTCCCGGTACCGGCTGGGGGCCTTGGATGCGGCTCTTGGCCACGTCGAAGGGAATGTTCACACAGGAGGAGATGCTGCTGATACCAGGCCGATGGTGAACTTCCTCAGGAACTCAAGTGTAGGATCTGGCCTGGAAGGAATGGCATCCTTGACGTTGAAGTAGAAGCCAAAGTAGATCATGTTGAAAACACCATGGCGTCCCAGCGTTGAAGTCAACCCTTTATTCAGACCTCTCCATCCAAAGCCATCAGATGTAATGATGCGTCTTGCTTGGGCAAATGAGGAGGGTTTTGCTCTTTGAAGGAATCTCTGTGGCCTGGAGACTGACTTTCACCACTTCAAATGGATTGACGACCACAGCCTCGGTCAAGCCTGCGCCCAGCCCTGCTACAGACAGTGCCACACCAGGAGACAAAGGGGTGAGATTCAGCAGCTTCTTGTAAAAGAAGGTGGTGAAAAAGGTGAAAAACTTGACTGCTCTCTTTGGTGTCTCTGCCACAATTGGAGGAAGGATTCCCTTATAGAAGCCAGGGATGCCCTCATTGCGGAAGATGGTCCGGAAGCAATCCCTCAGGTTCTTGTAGCTGTTGGGGTCACTGGTTCCCCTCTGGATCTGGAACCTTGTCTTCACCACATCCAGGGGATGCATTAGGCAAATCTCCACCAGACCAGCTGAGCCACCGGCAATGATCTGATGGGATGCTTCCCGTAGTAAACTCTGTAGCTTTTAGTTTTTTTCAAGCAGCTCCAGCATGCAAGCTGTGTGTTAGTGTGGGGATGAGTTTATCCCAGCTCCATGCAGAGATTCGTCGCCTGACGCAGGTAGCAGAGATTCGAGCAGAGCCAACAGAGACACTCCCATGGAGGAGGAGTTTTCAGTTGAGGGGGGTGGGGCACACAGGGCACCACACAACTACACCACATCACTACATCAGAAAATATTAGCTTCAGAGTCAGTGATGTGCTTGAAATGCTTCATTTCACAAAAGGCTCATTATCTCAGCTTCTAGTTTGAAACGTCTGTTTTTGGTGAAATCAACCTATCTTCTACTGCTGATAACTAAAGAACGGAAAATGATATCAATAAACTTTTTTTTGCTGATGATACAAGAGTCTCATCGTTCTTTGGGCGTGTTCGGTGTTTACATTATAATATCACACAATATTCTGTGGGTCTTGAGAAATCACTGAAAACGCTCTGAAAGGGCTGGCACTGGGAGCATCCGTTTTCCAGAAATGGCTGGCACTCAATGAGTTAATAGGGTCTAGGCCGACTTTTTAGAGGCATTAATTGGACATAGAGCAGGCCATCATGTTTGATCAACATTGATGGGCCTGGCGTGTTTGAGTCTGTCTTGTGATTTTAAGGCAGAAACAGACGAAGACACACCGGTATCACAACTGAGGAACCTGCTCTAAAATCTTAGACACATTTGACAGTGTATGCTTGAGACAATAACCTGAGGGTGACATTATGGATAGTTTAGTTTAATAGATAAGGGTAGATTTGGTCTATGGGGTCTCACTGTCGGTCTCTTGAAACTTGGGTGTGGTCTCTCTTCTCTCCTCTTTCATAGTTTTGGATGGAGTCAATACTGACTAGCATGCATCCTTTCTTCTCATGTCACAACTTACTGGCCTTATCGGTTTCATCCGATTTTTTTTATCTCTACCTTTTTGGGTGTGTTAGTGTGAGCTCTGTCACACCACTGACAGAGAGGTTACTACTATTTGACTGACCTTTAGGGTCTAACTCCGGCTTTTTGTCCCGCCTCTTAGGATGTCCTTACCACAGGCTTCACAGAATGTGCAGAGTCCATTTGCACGGTTGTGCAAGTTGTTAACAAAATATCTTCAAATGGAGAGATATGCCATCCTCTCCAGGATGAAGTCCGGCAAGGAGGACACTTTGTCTTCCAGAAAACTGAGAATTCTAGAGGACCAGATAAAGACTGCTGATCAAAGCAGATGGCCAGAGGCCAAACAGGTGGCCCTAAAAAGGATGACCAAGAGGTACAGGGATGGCATAGCCCGGGCAGCTCTATCAGCTTTCACAAGGCTGGAGCAGCTCAGGTGTTCACCCACCGCTCCCCCAGCCCAGGAAGCGGTGGACTTTGATGCCATCCTTCAGTAAACAACATGCGTGTTTCCTTGGACGTTCTATTACGCCAGTTTTTAGATGTGCCCTTTGAGGGATTTTTTGTACTTTTGCTACTCCTTATTTCCTTAATTTCTTTACTATTCTGTTACATAAATGTGTGCTCCTTTATGGAGGTGAAATATACCAAAATGTAAAAAAAAAAAAAAATCACTTTTGGTAAGCAATGTTTGGGATCTGTTCCTTGGGGAGGGGGTTTGACTATGGAGAATTTGGTATTCATACAGTTCATTATAATTTGATCTACATTCATTACCCATAAGTGCAGGGCTTGCACTGACACACTCACAGGGTCCATTATGGAAACCCATACCGCCCTGACGGTATGCTGGGATGTAAGATCCTTGGATTGTATATTGTCGAACAGGGTTGTTTAAGACTTGCTGGAAAAAACGTACAGGGGGGGGGGGGGGGGGGGGACCGAATGAGGAGCAGAGTCCAGGATGACATTCCAACATGTCAAACATGTATTTGAAAGCACCGTCGTACAGATTACACCAACACCTGCAAGCATTCACAGCTAAACACAACTAAGTCCTTCATAGGGTGAGCAGACAATTGCCTTGCTCGCACATACCAAAATACACAGGTCACTTTCACACATAAACCACAAAATAGAGAATATTTACATAAAACCATATCTTTATAAATATATACACACCCAAATATACCTAATAAATACCAATATAGTACAAAAATAGATCACATTAAAACATGCTCACTTTGCTTTGGAATGTGTCATCAGTGGGAGTGAGTGTAACATTAATGTACTGCTTCCGGTCACCAGACAGCGAACCATACCGTTAGATACTGTATGATGGTAGCTTGCTAGTTAAGCTAAGCTAGCTCAAACAGCTGGACAGCCAGATTGAGCAGCTGTTGAGATGAAGCTCACCGTTTTAATGGGCGCTGGCTTCACCCCTCAAAGCCCATGTGGTTCAACTCTGCTCAATTAATAGCAGACACCAGCTGATCCAATTTAAAATTGTTCACCGTCTCCATTATTCCAAGCATAGGTAACATAATATTTATCCTTCTGTCTCACTATGTGATAGGTGTCAGAGGGCACACTGTCCGATGTTTTCTGTTTTTCTGCTGTTGTTTTGTTTTTGTTTTGTTTGTTTGTTTTTTGGGGGGGGGTTCTGGGAATTGATATGAAGGTGGACCCCTTCATAGGGATATTTGGGGTCTCCTTTGATTCCTCTCAAATTAATTATTCACACAGTCACAGCCTTTACCTCTCTTTTGGCAAGATGCTGTACTTTACTTTGTAAATCTCATATTAAGGCTCCATCTTTGTCTTTGTGACTTTAGGCGATGTCATCATGTATTTTCTTAAATGAGAAAAGATAAGATTCTCAGTGAAAGGCAGCTTTGCTCAATTCTTTCATAAATGGAATTATTTCATAGATTACTTTAATTGCTTACAATCCTTGCCCTCTGACTAATTCCCCCTTCCCATCTGTCCCCTTTTTCTTCTTTGGTATGCTTAATGTTATTTATTTAATTTTAACTTTATCTATCTATCAGTAAGTATTTATATGTTTTATGTTTGAAATATTCCTACACACTATGATTAGTAACATTATTTTCTATACAGAGACAATGTTCTATTGGTAGGGCTGTCTTGAGGGCCCTGGGGATATTCCTGTACAACGAAAATGGGAAATACATAGTCATTTCACACGCGTATTTATTTCTGCATTACTGATAAAATAGTAATACAAATAACAAATAAACAAACCAACAAAAATAGAGCAGGAGAGTGACAGCATACTTGCCATTGCTCTGTGCCTCTGTCACACCTATGTCTTAAGTGAAGATAGTGTAAACCGTTGACACTGAATTTAAACCATGAGTACAGTAGGAAGGATGGCACGCACACAGTCAGACAAGGTGCAGGATATTTATTTCTCCCAACATCCAAAAGTGACAATGTACAGAGGCAAACACCGTGTTGCCTTTAAATCAGGGTGTTTGAGCTCCTCTCAGCAACTCAGCAGCAGGACAGAAAGAATTTGGGCAAGTGCTGAAACCTCTCTTTTATACACCTTAGCTCCGCCCATTACTCCACCCACATGGGATAAACCATAATAATGCAATTCAAATGTATAACTTTTTGTCTGCATTTTCTTAGGCCATCGCCTCCACTAAACAATAGTATGATTAAGAATGTTCACAATTACTATAAAAGTAATGTTCAGTGTCCCTTTTGACTTTGTTTTAATGCTGTTTACCAGCTTCCAGCTTGGTTTGGTCCACTTTGAGCTCCAGTGTTCAGGTGAAACAGTTTGGGCAATCAAGCCACTTTCAGGCCTCCAGGAAAAACAACAGAGAACTGATTAAGCAGGTGTGCCTGATCATTGTTGTGACTGCAGCACACCTAACATTAATCAGTTCATCCAATAGTGATGACAGGACATAAAGAAGCTGTACTAATTTCAGGAAGTAGTGGAGTTGTGCATGTAGCCCATTGATTCCAGTTATGTTATGGTTAAAACGAAGTCAGAAAACAGACATCGAGTGTGCACCCCCGATGAGACTGCATTTTCCCCCTTGGAGTTTGGTATTAGTGAGTTTTAGTGATCATGTGGCTGTACATGATCACAGCCTCCTTGACGGGTTTCTTGCCCTGCTTGTCTTTGTTCTTCAAGTAGTCCTTGAGCTTCTCCGCTCTGTCCAGATACTGTATGCACTCCCCTCGTATGCTCTCCTTCGCCTTGTCACTGTGTGCCTCATCTGGAGAGAAGACATGACAACAGAGGGATGCTGTGACATCAAGTGACAGCAGATCCTATGGATGTTACTGGAGAAGCCAGTTTGTGTTCATACTGTATGCTGCAATGCATGTTATATGTTTAATATGGCACTGTGTACTGAGTGTAAAGCTGTAGTACTCACATTTGATGGCATGTAGAAAGTACTCTACAGCATGCTGGTACAGGCGCAAGGCCTCCTCATAGTTCTTTGATATGATACTTTATTGTCCACCATGGTGGAAATTCTTCTTTGGCTTCTCTTCCCATATTGACACATTGTGCACAGTCAGCACACCATAAAACGTAAAGACATAGAACATAAAACACACATGTACAAGTTAAGACATAGATGGTGCAAATAAGCATACGATTACAAATACAAACACTTAACTAAAAATGGCTTCCTACCTATCTAAGATACCAGTCATATACCTACCTACCTAAAATATTACAAATACAACACCTAACTAAAATGGCTAGTTCCTACCTACCTAAAATACCTGTCATATACCTACCTACCTAAAATAGTACATAGCGCAGCAGTGACAGAACACAGGACAATTAATTTATTTAATGACCGTATGGCACAGGGGATAAAGGAGTTTTTATAAATGTTCCGGTTGGGATGGGATGTTTTTTCTGTGGGACAAAGAAAAATGGCAAACTTCAATCCCAAGTAAAGAAAATATGTATTTCATGAAACTCTCAATCTAAAAAAGATGCATTTGTCGAAAGAGCAAGTCAAGTTTATTTGTATAGCCCTAATTCACAAGCATGTCTCAGAGGGCTTCACAGAGAATATGTCTAGCTAAATATAGCTGACAAGCAACGCATTAAGGGAACGGGAGGGAATTGCACTTACTGCGAGCACTCTTGCAGTGTTTCCTCAGACACCTCATAATGCACCTCTGCATCTCCCTCAGTGTAGAGGGCTGAAACTTGGAAAGGTCCACCTCAATCTCCTCCGGGCTAATTTGCACAGGACTCTCCCGGGCCTCAATGATTGCCACCACCTTCCGCAGCTTGTCGGCAGGCACCTGCATCATGTCCATACCGATCTGCCTCATCTCATTGTTGGACATCGGCTTCGCTGTCACATCGCTATCGTCACATGTGACACTCCTAAACAGAGTGAAGAGTAATTATCAATAGGAAATTATGCAAGATATGGATTGCAAGAAAAAATTGTTGGGGAAGTAATTCAGTATGAGTCTGAAGTCATCCCTTTAATTTTGTATCAATGCAAAGTTCAACTTATCTATTCTGCCCAATAGCAGATTTATAATGTAATTGACACATTTTAGCATATAAGCATGTTACAAAATGTAGCCTAAATAAACATGCATAATAACATGACATGAAACATAACATAACAATCTGAAGTGTTCCGGGCAATGTTATCTGCTCATATTCAGCCAAATGCTTCAGAAATCATTTGATCCCTTAACTCATTGAGTGCCATGGACGAGTATGTTCGTCATTTCGTTTAGTAACGTAGAGTGCCAAGGATGAGTATGTTCGTCAATTGCGTTTTTTGATGGTGGGACGTGGATCAAAGCCTCAGGCATCTCCTGTACAAATATGGGAGCTATTGAAGGTGTATAACCTATTTTACGGACTCATTAGGTGGCGACAGTGCTCTACAGAAACGTCCAGAAAACAGGAGGAAAAAGCCGTGATCAAAGAGAAACCGATGCATGCTGCAGCCAGAGCCATATAGATTGCTCTGTCTGCAGCTGACGTTGTCTGCGAACCGCAGTCAATCCGCGCCCACAACTGAGCTCCTCTGCCTCTGTCTGTCTGTCTGCATATAGTTTCTCCACACGATTACCCGCCAGAAAGGCAGCACCCGACGCCGAAGGGCCAGTCAGTGAATGTGCTTGAAATGCTTCATTTCACAAAAGGCTGAATATCTCAGCTTATAATTTGAAACCTGTCTTTTTGCTCAAAACAGCCTATCTTCTCCGGCTCATAACTAAAGAACGGAAAATGGTATCAATAAACTTTTTTTTGCAGATGATAGAAGAGAGTCTCATCGTTCTTTGTGCGTGTTCGGTGTTTACATAGTAATATCACACAATATTCTGTGGGCCTCGAGAAATCACTGAAAACGCTCTGAAACTCTGGCACTGGGAGCGTCCGTTCTCCAAAAGTGGCTGGCACTCAATGAGTTAAGATGTCATGTAATTCCTACACCTGATTTTGATCCCCTCAAATTAAAGCTGGGAGTCTGCAGTTACAGGACATTTTGATTGTTTCATTTCAAGTCCATTGTGGTGTACAGAGCCAACAATGATGATGATTGTGTCCAATGTCCAAATATATATATGGACCCAACTGTAAATAATATCAAATTTACCATATCCATAAAAAGGATGGCACAGTGTAAAATCTGTGTACCAGTCAAACAACTTGCAGATGTTTTTAGACAAAGCCTTACTGCTAAATGTGTGGTTTTGCTCCCACCTACTGCATACCATAGGAAATAATTCATTCAGCATTATGCTATATACTGTAGTTGTTTCTATAGAAGGTAAAGTGATTTAAACAATAAACCAGGTCTTCATCCCAGGAATCGATTGTGTGCAGTTATGTTGAATTACTTTTATTTGTTTTGACACCGCTCAATGGGGACAGACATGATGTGTGAAATGTTGTAAACTGTGATGCAATTATGTACAGGTACAGTATGGAGAAGTGAAGGTACCCATCTCTGACTCAAATACCTGAATTTGAGTTTTGAATGTGTTGGGTTTAAATATCAAACAACTAACCTGCTGGAGGTGTAGCCCGAGTCTTGTGACAAAGGAGAGGAGGCAGAGGAACCAGAAAAGTAGGGTCCATGGAGGTGGGGGGCCAGTGCAGGTGCTGAACAGTGTAGCCCGTTTCTGCAGCGCAAGGGGTGACACTCCCTGGTGTGAGGGCCTGCATCCCTGCAGTCAAAGCTACAAGATCAGTGGAGAGCCTCCGTCTGATATCTGCCGACTGTGAGGAGAAATACATCAATTAATTGTGTCTGACAATGTTTGTTAAAAGCCTCCATAACTAAACTTGATTAATTATAGATCAATTAGAGAAGGCGATGACCATTCAATAGTTTGGCTGCTTTTCAATACTCGTTCACATAGTAAATTTGATGAGGATGCTGCAAGTGTGACTGTACCGTGCCACGCTGTGTGGAGTTCCGAGCAATGCTCTTGCTCTGACGATTCCGTTTCTATCAGAGATGAACAAAAATAAAGACATATAAGCGATCATTATCAATACATTTTCACTCGGCCAAGATGCTGCTGTCAAAACAATATTGCTGCCTCACTGTAACCAGTGAGTTCAGTTAGCAACAAACAGCAACGAAATGCAAAGCAACTGATAATAGCGTGAAGACATGGCTCACATTACACACACAAAAAGAAAAAAAAGCTAACGTTAGCATGCACGTACAACTTGCTAGTTAACGTTAATTAGCAGTTAGCTACTGCTAGCAAATTAACGTTAACTAGCAAGTTGTAGCGTTACATGCATGCTAACGTTAGCTTTTTTTTCTCTCTTTTTACAAACGCTTGGAGCTACAAAATTGGGTAGCAACATCGAATCTGGCAATGTTGGAAATGTTTGAATCCAGATTTTCCGTGTCAACTGATTTAATTGAGTGTAAGACTTTGCGGTAGCTAGCGTTATGTTCCAATGTAGCTAGCCAGCTTTGCTGTTGTTGAAGTGGTTGAAATTTGCCCACTTACTGAAGTACGTTCTTGTGTTAAATGTTTCCTCCAAATATAACTCGGAAAACATTTCGTAGCTTTGTAAGTTATGTAACCATCAAATGTGCTAGCATTACCTTGCTTGTGAGAAGATCCATCTGTGCACTGTATCGTGTAGAGTCGACTGAGTAATAACTGCACTGACTGAAACCAGATGAAACAAGATTCAAACTTGACGGTGAAATCAGAGCCGTATAATAGAAGAGTTCCGACATCTCCATTCACTCCAATGGACCAGTTTTTTTTCCAGGAAGTAGAAAGTGGAACTCTTGAGTAAAAAAAAGCAGCACTGTTGAGTTGCAGCAAAATAGACAGTTTGTGTTGTACTTTGAAAGGGTTTTTCATCCCTTGAATCAAATTGTACATTATCAGCTTTGTTTTAGCATGCAAAAGTAGCGCGAGACCCATTCCTGGCTGTTCATTGGCTAATGAGTCTCGCATTTTGGTCCTCCGCTGACGCCACTCTCTTACTAGAGGACACTAGGTGAAATTATTGACGTCTCATCCTCGACCAATCAGGTAGCAGGATGGGCGGGGCGCTGGGAGCTGAACAGTCACGTGACACTCTTTTTTTTTCCTGCTTTTTTTTATCCCATTTTTATCCCCCATTAGTGCTAATTTTAATTTATTTATCCTGGTTGTTGCTCCACCCTCTGCCAATCTGGGGAGAGCCGAAACTGGCTCCATGCTTCCTCCGAGACATGGGCAGTAGCCAGCCGCTTCTTTTCACCTGACAGGGGAAGCTTCACCGGTAGGACATAGCACGTGGGAGGATCACGCTATTCCAACAAGTTCCCCTCCCTCCGAACAGGTGCCCCTAACGACTAGAGGAGGCACCACATCAGCGACCAGGATATTGCATGTTTTGGTGTGGGGTTACTATATGAAGGAAACCCCCAGGGGGCATAGGGAGGACATGCAAACTCCACACAGAAAGGCCCTTTTGACGACCCCACCCGGGCGGCAGCCACTCGAGGACATGCGGACGGGCACGCACTCCTTCAGCGCTCACAGCGTCCCAGGTGGGAATCAAACCCAGGACCTTCTAGCTGTGAGGCGACGCGCTTACCACTGCACCACCATGCCCCCACTGTCACGTGACACTCTTGACCAAAAAAAAAGACCCTTCTCACGGGGGCCATTTTGTGTCGAAAAGGCAGGGTAAACACAGGTGCAAGCAAAACACTAATGAGGGTTTCCAACTCCCATGATTGGAATTTGGAAACCCTCATTAGTGTTTTGCTTCCACCTGTGTTTATTCTGCATTTTCAACACAAAATGCCCGCCGTGAAAAGGGTCTATTATATCCCCCCTTTATTTTTTGTGTTGTTTGACACATTCCAATGCATTTTGCCGATTGCAGACTGTATTTACAGTATTTGATTTGAGTGTATATATCATGTATATGTCCAAGTGAGAAAATGTATTTGATACTTATTTTTATAGAAAAAAATTGCCAGGTTATATTTTGTTCCGTATACACTATTATATTATATTATATTACTATATCTGTATTTCAATCATGAGAGGCCAGTTGGTAGGATTTAACAAACTTTATTTAGCAATCGGCATGCATGGCAAATACTTTGGCGCATGACTCCATTAGCCAGTGGCGCTGCTCTTGAGGCAAGAGGAGGGCATCTGCATAGGCTAGGAGATCCCCCCCCATGGGGGATCAGGAGTCACGACTCGTTGGTGGCGGACTGGGGAGGTGGGTGGGGCAAAACAACGCTTCGGAGGACGGCTTCAGGGGAGATGGACTGCCGTGAAGCTAGCTGCTGCTATGATCGGCCAGAGAGAGAGAGGTGACGTAGAACCCTTGCTATATATATGAGAATTAACTGACGTCATATCTGACATCATTACAGACGTCATACTAAGACTTTGACTGACCACGTCATACTAGAACTTGACTGACATCAGGGGGTGATCGAATTAGATTATGCACGAATGGCCTTCTGCTTAAAATTTGGTCTGGAGACCTCACTTCAATCATGAGAGGCCAGTTGGTAGGATTTAACAAACTTTATTAAGCAAAATGGCATGCATGGCAAATACTTTGGCGCATGACTCCATTAGCCAGTGGCGCTGCTCTTGAGGCAAGAGGAGGGCATCTGCATAGGCTAGGAGATCCCCCAAAAGGAAGATCTGATTACCAGAGGTTGATTGAGATCTGCGGGCACCGGTAGTTGATTGTACTTTTCTGGCCTTCGACCTTTTAGCGACTTACAGCTATTTGCGGCTGGCGCTCCCAACTCGGTCGGGCCTTCGATCTTGGTACATTAGTAGTTGATTGTACTTTTCTGGCCTTCAACCTTTTTAGCGACTTACAGCTACTTGCGGCTGGCGCTTCCCAACTCTAGCCAGTGGCGCTGCTCTTGAGGCAAGAGGAGGGCATCTGCATAGGCTAGGAGATCCCGTTGGGGGGAAAAAGATGGTCGCTATCTGATGACATCATCACCGGCCGTCACCGTATCTTTTTCATGCAAATAGCTACTAATAATGCTTGCATTCCCATGAATTATTGGCATGTAATCTTGAAATAATTTGTCCTTGAAAGGGCTGAAAAGTGTTGAAGCTATTATTATAAGAATTTCGCATCGGGTGAATCATGTCTGCCTCTCCACCTAGCGATCCTGTCCATGTGTCATATTTATTTTCAGCTCATCAATCTCATCATGTGATGACTGCTCCGGATTCGGATTCCGGACTCCTCATCGTTCAATTCGGTTCACCATACAAACCCCTAAGTCACCCAAGTCCAGCGCCAAGTCAAGTCACTAAGTCACCCAGGCCAAGTTGGGAACCCCTAAGTCACTAAGTCACCGGGGGAAGATCCGGATTCGGATTCCGGACTCCTCATCGCACAATTCGGTTCACCATACAAACCACTAAGTCATGCAAGTCCAGCGCCAAGTCAAGTCACTAAGTCACCCAGGCCAAGTTGGGAACCCCTAAGCCACTAAGTCACCAACCCCTAAGTCATCCCCTAAGTCACTAAGTCACCAACCCCTAAGTCATCCAAGTCCAGCGCCAAGTTGGGAAGTCACTAAGTCACCGAGGCCAAGTTGGGAACCCCTAAGTCACTAAGTCACCAACCCCTAAGTCATCCAAGTCCAGCGCCAAGTTGGGAAGCGCAAGCCATAAGTCACTAAGTCACCTACCCCTAAGTCACTAAGTCACCAACCCCTAAGTCATCCTAACTCCTGGAAACAATCTACTCCCTATGGCTCGCTACATCAGGCTCAGGCCTCAGACTGGCCCCCAGCTCCCCTGTTCCTCATCGCACCTCGTCACCACACGTCAAGATCCTGGTTCATCCTGCACCTCAAGCGGACGCTCCAGAATTGCAACCTCCCGACGAAGAACTATACTCCAGCCACTCCTTCGGGATCGGGGCGGCCACCTCAGCCGCCGTGCAAGGAGTGTCCTCCGCCTCCCTCCAGCAAATGGGCCGCCGGTCTTTATCAGTATTCTCCAGCTACATCCGCCCGGAGCGGGCAGCCATACCGGTGGCCCAAAGAACCCTCCTCCCTTAACTCATTCACCGCCAAAGACGTCTTTGACGTGTTATCAGAAATAGCCATCCACGCCAAAGACGTGTTTTTGTTTTTATTACTGCAGCGCGGAGTTCAAACACTTCCCCAGCCTGTGACATAGTATCAGGTCCCTAGCATCTAAGACAACACGTGAACAAACACATACCGCAGCTGTTGTTTTGAAATTGAGCAGGAGGAAAATCAGAAAACGGATAAACGCTTCCTTGTGCAGACAGGAGAAACGCCATTGAAACGCCCCTCGGCGCGCTGCACGAGCTGGTCGCCTTCCTCTGTGCCAGCCGGGAGAAAACGGGAGAAAGTAATCCAGAGAGATGTGTTTGATCATCGGAGGAATGAGGAAATGATCGATCAGTTTGACGGGTAATCCAGACTCCAGAGGGCGGTGAGGACAAGAGCTATTCAGTTGGTTCATGAAATCGCTGGGCTGCGTGCCCTCCAGTGTTGCTCCTGGCCAATCCCGGCGCCACAGGGCATGGTTATTGCTTATCCTATGTGGGGTTAGAAATCACGCAACGAAGATAAAAGGGCGATCATGTGTGTGTGTGTGTGTGTGTGTGTGTGTCTGTGTGTCTGTCTGTCTGTCGGTGTGTCTGTCTGTCTGTCTGTCTGTCTGTCTGTCTGTGTGTCTGTCTGCACACTCACTCACACCGAGTAAACTGTATTGTTGAATGTAAAAAAAAAGCACTTCATGTGTATATATATATATATATATATATTTTTTTTTGTCATTTGTCTCATAACGAATAATATTTACATGTCTGATGTCAATACAGTTCAAAATAAAAGAATTGAGAGCGAGTTCTGCCTGAGATTGGGCCCTTTACAAAAATTGCCTTTTCTCCTGTTTATTTTCTCAGGGAGACCTTTTGGGTGAAAACAGGGTGTATATAAATGGCTATAAGTAGAGTACAGAACATGCTAAAAGCTCACTTTTTTTTTCCTGGTGAACCCAGAGACGTACATCTTCATTTTGAGGTATTGCAAATCATTTTGCTGCTAATAGATAATTTACTGTGGGTCTTGAAAGATGACCAACAATTATGAAAATCTTTGGCCTGTGCTAAATATTGGCAGTCCTAAACTGGCCATGAATGAGTTAATCGGCGAGCATGGCAACGAACAGTGTCCCGGACTTCCGTGCCAAAAAAAAAAAAAAAAAAAATGTCTCGTTGGTGGTGGCTCCCCGAAAAGCACGGCGCCCAGTAAGGCACAGTAAATCTCCTGGTTCATTTTTGGGGGGAAGAGAGGAAAGAGAGAGAGCCAAGAGAGAGAGTCAGGGTCAGTCAGAAGGCCAAGTTGAGCGGCGCGCGCCAAGTCGGGGGCCAAGCTAAATGAGGTGCCAAGGCTGCCAAGTAGGCCAAGCTGGGAAGCGCCAAGTTAGGTAAAGGCGAGGTGCCAAGGCGGCCAAGTAGGCCAAGCCGGGAATCGGCAAGTTAAATCGTGAGGTGCCAATTAAGGCGGCCAAGTAGGCCAAGCTGGGAAGCGGCAAGTTAAACGTTAATGTACCAAGATCGTAGGCCCGACCGAGTTGGGAAGCGCCAGCCGCAAATAGCTGTAAGTCGCTAAAGGTCGAAGGCCAGAAAAGTACAGTCAAACTACCGGTGCCCGCAGATCGGGGGGATCAAGATCGAAGGCACGACCGAGTTGGGAAGCGCCAGCCGCAAGTAGCTGTAAGTCGCTAAAAAGGTCGAAGGCCAGAAAAGTACAATCAACTACTAATGTACCAAGATCGAAGGCCCGACCGAGATGGGAGCGCCAGCCGCAAATAGCTGTAAGTCGCTAAAAGGTCGAAGGCCAGAAAAGTACAATCAACTACCGGTGCCCGCAGATCTCAATTAACCTCCGGTAATCAGATCTTCCTTTTGGGGGATCTCCTAGCCTATGCAGATGCCCTCCTCTTGCCTCAAGAGCAGCGCCACTGGCTAATGGAGTCATGCGCCAAAGTATTTGCCATGCATGCCATTTTGCTTAATAAAGTTTGTTAAATCCTACCAACTGGCCTCTCATGATTGAAGTGAGGTCTCCAGACCAAATTTCAAGCAGAAGGCCATTCGTGCATAATCTAATCCGATCACCTCCTGACGTCAGTCAAGTTCTAGTATGACGTGGTCAGTCAAAGTCTTAGTATGACGTCTGTAATGATGTCAGATATGACGTCAGTTAATTCTCATATATATAGCAAGGGTTCTACGTCACCTCTCTCTCTCTGGCCGATCATAGCAGCAGCTAGCTTCACGGCAGTCCATCTCCCCTGAAGCCGTCCTCCGAAGCGTTGTTTTGCCCCACCCACCTCCCCAGTCCGCCACCAACGAGTCGTGACTCCTGATCCCCCACGGGGGGGGGGGATCTCCTAGCCTATGCAGATGCTAGGAGATCCCCCCCCCCGTGGGGGATCAGGAGTCACGACTCGTTGGTGGCGGACTGGGGAGGTGGGTGGTGCAAAACAACGCTTGAAGCTAAGCAATATAATAAATTGAAAGTGCATACAAAAACAAAATACCGTAAAATATGGGAGTGGGGTATCATATTTTCACTCTTAGCTCTGGTTCTCCGCTTAATTATTGTCTCATTTGTCTGAAATATCCTATAAGATATACTCCAAACATTTTATTCACTTACTCCTAGTAAAAACTAGTATAGGCACCAAGAATACCATGATAGAATTTATGAAGCGTAATTTGGGGTGGGGGAGGCGGAAAATGGCAGCCATCTTTGATGTTTGGCATACCAGACTATTGAAAACATCAATATTTCAACTCCAGTTGATTCCTCACACAGTATTGACCTAAAATAGCATTCAAAATATTATTACACAGCAATTGTGTGGAAAATTATGAGCTTTTAAAAAAAAATCATGATTTCGATGGTGGCCATTTTGGAAAATGGGCAAACCCCTCCCCTTTTTTAATCTGATTTCTTGACACTCGAACCAAAATTGTTCGATAGACCCTTACCTACAAATTAGCACTGAAAATGAAACTTTTGCATCAATTTGAAATGACTGAGTGTCCAGGCACCCCACTACAGAGGGAAAAACGGGAGAGCTGATTGGTGGGGAGAACTCAGGTAAAGGGGCAGACTAATGAGACACATATAGGCAACAGGTGGGAGGAATTAAGGCAGACTAACAAGGGAACATGGACAACAGGTGGGGAGAAGACTGAGACTACACAAGGAATAAACATAACATACCTCCTTTCTCTACAGTAGAATACTAATAGCCAACTGAGTTTAGCTCCTCAGGAATAATCACACACAACAATCACAACATAAAGTCCACTGAGTTTAGCTCCTCAGAAAATATTCACAAATAGCAGGCAGAGCAGGCAATGAGTTGTGCCAAACAAACGTTAATATCTCAAAAACTATACATCACATCGCTTAGATTTTGACATTCTGAGTGAGAGCAGAAGTTAGCTCAAGAATTTGATGTCGCTATAATATAATTATGCATGTTGTGTTAAAGTTGTGTGAACTGACGCAGTTTTTAAAATGTAAACAGAGTTAACTGGCTAGAGTCAGACACTCACGCCTCGCGCCACTTGGGCTCCATAGCTTTCCATTGCCGTTGCCACCCAGTGATGCTGTTTGTTTACCAAAATGCTGCTGGGCTGATCCCTCATATAGGCCTACGTGATGAATTAATTAATTTGCAATTAGGACGCGCAGATGCACAGTGCGTCTCTCGTCACCTCACTTCATAACATGGGAATAACATTTGCTTTTATGGAAGAAAAAGGTAAGAAATAGCGTATTGTGTTAGTTAGCCTACCTGTATCGCCTACAAAATGATCAATCTCGAGATTATGGCAATTTAAACTAATTAAATCCATCAAGAATTGAAGAGAGGAATTTGAAACTCGCGGATGTTCGCTGCCAATCTATATGGCAGCATGCAGTCGGCAATACATACGGTTATTTTTTGGTTTATTTTTAGATTCAAATTTATTTCATCTGATAATATGTATAGGTCTAAAACTGTAGGAAATTCATTGTGTTTATAGGTGTTGCCCCCATATGCACGTGAGTCTAATTTATTATAAGAGTTAATATAATGTAGGCTATAACTAGTCTACTTTACTTTTCAATAAAAAAATAAAATAAATAGCCTAAATATATGCCTTATGTTATTTAGCTTATAGGCTATAGCCATTTTCAGGGGAGCTGTGTGGACAAAGAGAAGGATTAGTGTAGATAGAACACTTCAATTACCATATTCTGCCCGTTTTCTGGCAAACTCATATGAAGACTAACCCATAGGCTCCTACATATCCATTTTCTCCTTGTGTTTTAGTCATATTATTAAGAAGGGGATGGGAATGCACTGTTGTTGTAATTTCCTCTTAAATCTTTCTCCTGGGGAGTCAGGGAGATCACGGCCGAATAGTTTAACTTTCATGACGTTGTCAAAATACTTAATTGGTATAGTGCCCAGGCTCATGCCCGCTCTGGATATCTGGTCTGGCGCCGGGGCTGACCGTCGCTCAAGCGGCTCATTGCTCCTTTCTCTTATCAAAGGCACTTTCATAAGGTATTTGGACCTTTTATCATGCACATTTTAATGTGACACATTCAAATATGTCTACACATAGACTGTCAGGTATCTGCAAATACAAGCGACTTGCGGCAGCTGACAATCAACCTCTCGAATAGCCCGCAAAGAAGGAGGAAGTACGTTACGTCACTGTTGTCCCCAAACTAAGCTGTCCGGGTTTGGTTGAATGTGTCCGTGCAGAGACCTTTGACCTTTAACCTTTAACCAGCCCTTTATTGGCACAACTTACACAAGCATCTCCACTTAGGGATCAATGAGACATGTCAAAGAGTAAAAAGTGTAAAAAAACAAAGTCACACCTACATAAAATATACCCCTTTCTGTGTCCTCGTGTTGAGTGATCTATTGTTGGGTTTCATAGATCAGAAGCCTCCGTTCTCCTTTCTTCTGGACACGGCACCCTGCTTTATCAGACCCTCATTTGGGAATTACTTTGTTTCAGTCCTTGGGCACACTCATCCCTGCTCCAGCGTTTCCAGGGGCAATATTTCATTTCGCGGATACTTTTTGCCATCAGGGGGCGATTTCTGTGAGAGAGGGAGAGAGAGAGAGAGAGAGATGATTAAAGAGATAACTGGAAGGAAACAGTCAAATAGACAGTCTCAAAACACAATTCAGAGCCTTTTCACTGTTCTAATGTCTGCTTGTAATGTTACATAACAAATATAAACTTATTCCCCTGGTGAACGTTTTCTAACGCTGCATTCAAAACGTCATGCTCCGCTGGTCTGGTCTGGTCTGGTCTGGTCCGGTCTGGACCGGAAATCATTCATTCCAGCGGAGGAGGTTTCGATGGATTAGCACATTTATCTCAACTGCGCTGCAACGGAGCATTATAGTGCCAACTCTGAGCGAGGCCCGACTAAATGGCCAGTCACACACACAACACAAGCTTCGAATATTGGGCCTCAAATACACCCTGGCAGTGCAAGCACAACACATTCTTTTAAACAATCCTAGCTGTTTAATGTTGATGAACATAATTAATGCAAAAATATATATATATATATTTGTTTAACAATATAGGTGGAACTACAGTATACCTGCAGTTGTGTTGCCATGAAGACGTCATCCGAAGGTGGGTTGTATTCGTACAATCATGTCTCGACAACATCAGTTTGACATCAGCAGCAAACTGTTGGGCGTTTGCGTAGTCTTGTTGATGCATCTTGTTCTGAGGAAACATGTTGAAGTCTCATGATTTCATATTGGCATACTCTATACAAATCAAACATCACGTCAAGCCAGAATGTCGGTCTTCCGTTTTGCAGGTCCTCCGTTTTAGGGCTTTCAAAATAAAACTCTTATTGTAATGTTACCCATATATAGTAAATAAGACCCTTTTTGACCATAATGCTGTACGTTCGCCTGTCATCTCTGTCACTGTTGTGGAACAAATGATATTATCAAATTGTCATCCGGGGACCCCCAGGGGTCTTTGAAGGGGTTCCAGAGGGTCCCCAGCAAAAATGGGGATAATTTATTTGAGCTATGATTCCATATAGCCTATAACACAATTACAGAATGTATGACTATTTTGGTCATGGCCATGGGTTTCATACACTCTCATACACTTAGATGGGGTACCTGGGACAACATCTTATCTAATGGGACCGTGGTCTAATTTGTGTCAGTTTAGAGGGGTCCACATGAAAAGTTTGAGGACCACTGATATAGGCTATTATAATAGCCTCCTGTGCAAAGTGCAAGCTATTTGTTGACTTAGATTTTAAACCTTGCAACATGTTTTGGCAATAATGTACTGAAAATGGTCAAAACAGAAAATTGGGAGGTAGGAGATATTCATTCATTCATAACAGTGTAACGTTAGCTGATGGGAGTTGTAACGTTAAACACATTTCCTGACATACACAGGCATTGGGTACGGAGTTGCAAGTCCCATATACTGTATGCACAACTCCAGCATTGTTCCTGTAGTTACAGACTAGTGCTTATGTTCTGACTAGTAGTAGCTTGCCCGAAATGCCCTGCCTAGCAACGGTTGCTAATGTAGGATTGGACAGTGGCTGTTCTATGGTGGGACTTAGCGAAGGGTGAATTATGCATGACCCATGCCATCAAAATCTCACTCCAGCCAGGTACCCAAAGTTGGCAACCCTGCTACTACTAACAGTTCACACAGGAAGACTATGTTAGGATGACGTCATCATTCCTACTTTGACGTCGTCATTCCTACTATGATGTCATCGATCACTGATGATGTCATGATTCATAAGTGTCTTTCATGCCTTTCGCTGGTGATGTCATAACACAGGTGATGTCATATTCGGATCTATAAGGGCCTGTTCCTGCAGGTCCTGGCGAGTGATTCATAAACTCACATCAAGGATCACATCAACCTCTACAACCTCTGCAACCCCTGCAACCTGCAACCTCTGCAACCTCTGCAACCTGCAACCTCTGCAACCGTTCCCAACCTCGAACAGTGCAGACTCAGCTGTCAAGTCCCACAACACCCCAGCTTCTCAAGACTTACCAAGTTTCCCGTGGCCCTCGGCTATCCGCGAATAGATCCACATGTCTTCCGACGCCGATCCTGACAGTATGAATCACTCAGAAACGGATTTAGCGGATAGATTTCCACCGATCAAAGAGGCCTCAGCTGACCCACCAGGCGAGTCAACGAAGGGTCTTGTCACCGAGGAGACCGTACAAGCGGTGCTGGCCCTGATGTCACGCCTGCTTGACACCCAGAAGGAGCAGACGAACCGGCTAGATATGTATGAGTTTCAGAGCATGAATCACTCTGAAATGGATTTAGCGGGTACCCCAATCAAGGAGGAAGCCCCGAGAGGCCAGTGACCCGGGCGGGCGCTTCAGCTGACCCACCTGGCGGTCAGCTGGATTTCTCCACTCATCCTGATGTCTCCACTCGTCCCATCACGTTCGGAGACTTGCCGACAATACTTGAGCTGATTGCCCAGCAGGAAAAAGCAATCCAGGCTCTGGCTTCCGAAGCCGCTGATCGGCACGCCCTCTTGATTGGCCGGCTAGATCGTCTCGACGGGCTAGGCCCCCAGGGTGCCATTCCGCAGCCTTCTGCCTCCCCTGCCCCAGCTTCCGAGCGCACCGTCGTTCCGGAGGTTTCCAGACCTGCTACCCCCCCGGCCACAGCGGCCGTTGCTTCTAGCTCTGCCTCTCGGCCGCCTCCAGCTGCTAAGGGCATATTCTGGGGGGGAGTTCGCGTCATCCCAGAGCAGGGGCAGCCACATTTGAGTCCCAGCAGCCATCTGTACCGTGATCTGACCGGCAGGGTTCGCATCACACCAGAGGAGAGGCAGCGCCGTTTGGACACCCGGAGCTGCCTGTACTGTGGTCGAGCCGGGCATTACCTCTCCTCCTGCTCCCGGCGTCCAGTAAGTGGTCCCACCGCTCGCCGGCCCGTGGTACTCTCAGTGGATCAAGACTCTACGTGTCCAGCCAAGAAATCTGTACGGTTGGGTAGCGTTCCCTGCAGGACCCAGGAGTGGCAGTGTGTCTCCAAGAGGGTTAAGGAGTTGGAGAGGACTGTCGATCGTCTCATTGGGAAGTTCAATCGCTGCCTGCAGATCGGCTCCGTCCCCCCGCAGGGGGCCTCCGAGTCTGCTGGCCCTGAGGCACAACCTGTGGACCTGCCCCTCGCCGAGTCTGAACCCGTACCTGAGGCACAACCTGTGGACCTTCCCCTCGCCGAGTCTGAACCCGTACCCCAGCAGCAGCCAATTCCTGTCCTTGACCCACACGTAGGTTCCAGCTTCATGCTGGGAGGTTCCCGTAGTGTCGTCAGCCCTCGGTCAAGAGCAAGAAGAAATAAGAGGCGTTTAAAGGAGGAGACGGTGGGTGACCTCCCCAAACTACAGGTCGGGAGGGCAGGCCTCGCTGAGTCAGATCCCCCTGTGGCTCTGCCTTCGGAGACGGCGGCATTTGACCCTTTTGATGGTCCCCAGCCTCCCGTGTTTGGATCGTGCCCCGGGGGATGGCCGGCCCCAGAGGATCCACCGGAACCGGTAGAAGTTCTGTCTACGTATCGGTCCATCTATGGCTTCGATATCCAGTATTAGGGAGGAGCACCTCCACTGTCCTACACCCCCTTTGGGGTCTAACCACCTGCGTCTAACCACCTGCTGAAGAGCACCTCACTCTCCTACACCCCCTTTGGGGCCTAACCACCTGCGTCTAACCACCTGCGGAAGAGCACCTCCACCAGAACCTGCGGATTTTTTGTCTCCCAGATGCCATCCTTGATGGCCTCATTGGACGCCAGGTGGCGTCCGTTGAGGGGAGGGTACTGTTAGGATGACGTCATCATTCCTACTTTGACGTCGTCATTCCTACTATGATGTCATCGATCACTGATGATGTCATGATTCATAAGTGTCTTTCATGCCTTTCGCTGGTGATGTCATAACACAGGTGATGTCATATTCGGATCTATAAGGGCCTGTTCCTGCAGGTCCTGGCGAGTGATTCATAAACTCACATCAAGGATCACATCAACCTCTACAACCTCTGCAACCTGCAACCCCTGCAACCTGCAACCTCTGCAACCGTTCCCAACCTCGAACAGTGCAGACTCAGCTGTCAAGTCCCACAACACCCCAGCTTCTCAAGACTTACCAAGTTTCCTGTGGCCCTCGGCTATCCGCGAATAGATCCACATGTCTTCCGACGCCGATCCTGACAGACTAGCTGTCGTCCAGGCGGCAGCTATTGGGGTTCCTTTTTAATAAACAAATAATAAACACGTTAGTTTGCACTTCGCTACCATTATTGAGTTAAAACGGATTAACTCTCAACTACCATCGCTAGCTAACTAACGGCAAAGCCCTCCACTGCTGTCAACACAATGTTGAATGACGCAAAACACATCTTCATTCTGGATTCAAACATTCCAACTCTGAGCAGATTTAACGCTGCTAGCAAATTTGATAGGTAACGTTAGCAATGTGTATCTTGTCATGACCTTTTAAACATATTGTTTACTAGCTTACGTGTTTGGCACAAGAGTTAACGTTGGGTGAAGGCAAGTGCATCCAATCCTGGCATAGGTCTGCTACGTTACTGAAATTGCGCAAAGGGCCATATTTCACATTTCCATGCTAACGTGTTTCGGTGTTAGCTTGTCGTTGATGACAGCTGAGTCTGGTAGCGTCTGGTGGACGACGGAATCCACGATAAATCAACTAGCTCTGCGGTTTAGTTTGCTCTCTCCTATTTCTGTAGGCATGGATGAATGACTAGCTAACTGCGCCAGTTCTGGCTAACGTTAGCTAGTAACGTTAGCTTGCCAATTGGACTTAACATTAGTGGAGTTAACGTTAATTCTACTTCCATCCAGTTAACGCTGACAAATCTTTAGCTCCAAATATAGCTCGGAAAACGTAGATGATTTGTAAATGATCAAATGTGCAGCATTACCTTTCTAGAAGACAGTCAAGAGACAGTGGATCGCTGCAAACTGATGCAAGAACATTCAAACTTGCCCACTTATGGCGCTCTTTAAATCCCCGACCAATCAGGTAGCAGAGTGGGCAGGGCGCTACACCTACTTCCTCCAAAATAAGGAAATGGAGTCCACGTGGGCTCTCGTTGATTGGTTCCCAGCCCAGCCGTTCTGCGGAGTAAGAGGTTTCACTCCGCATACTTGATGCATGATACTCTGCAGCATGCAATAACGTAGTGTATCAGAACTCTCATGGGTCTTCTACACCTACGTACTTCCATCTTCGTTTAAATCCCATTTAATAATTCATGCAACTTTTAAAGCGCTTTTCAATGACCCAAAGACGCTGACAATATGACGCAGATTCACTTCATACATTTGTTTCATATTTTAGGTATTAGATTATATATTGTTGCTTATGAGCATGTTAAGAAATTAAGAAAGTTATTCGTTCATTTATTTTACAATAGATATTTACAATTAGAGGAATACATGAATAGTGACTACAAATACCACAGGAACAGAAAATTCATTTACATTAGAACTTCAGTGAGATCACAGATTTATGTGGCACATATTCTGAAAGAGTAAGACACACACATTATATATTTTACATGTAAAAGAGACAAAAAAGGACAGTCAAGAAAGAATGAGACTGGTACTGGAAAATACAGGCCTGATAACACGGCGTGTTGTTGTTGATGTTGGTAGCTTAAAATACACACACACATACATGTGTAGAGAAAGTGACCTGTGTATACATGTACTGTATGTGTGTGTGTATATATATATATATATATATATACATATATATATATATACACACACACACACACACACACACACACACACACACACACATATATATATAGATCCTTTACCAAAAATTAAACTTTGCATAAGTCTGGCTTATGAATGTAGTCGCAGTTTGTCGCCAAACTGTTGCACTAGAAGTTAGAAATCAGAAAGACTACATGCACTGTCACCTAAGTGACGTCACTTTCTCTACCAGCAAAGCTGAAGACCGGCGACATGCCACGAGCTTCCACAAGCTATGTAGTTTTTATACTAAACTAACCCCTACGTTTCTGTTTGACGACAAACTTTGACTTTCTTGACATGCAAAGGTTGACAAAATTAGCGTTGGCACTCCGTGGCACAATTCAAACGGGATTAAAAAAGTAACCTTATTATCCACCGCCATTCATATTTTTCGCAGCGCTGGTACAGGAAGCAGGAAGTGACGTTTCACTTTGCCTCTCTCTCTCTCTCTCTCTATATATATATATATATATATATTATATATATATATATATATATATATATTTAAGCAATATCACACGAGAGGGAGTGCGGTTGTTGGCTAATATCGGCAATGCTGTGATTCGGTCGAAGATAATCAAAGCAGTGCCGAACTGCCGATATGAGACAACAACAGCACGACCTCGAGTGTGATATTGCTTTTATACAACAGTTCTATTAAACAAAGCTGATTAAAAAAATGACAAAAAGCTGAGAAAATATATGATTTCTCTATTTATTCCTCCGCCAACAAAAATAGTTCCCTCAGCTTTCTGCTTTGCCGAAAATGTAGCCTAATCAGCCTAATTAACTGCAGGCTGTCTACTTTACTACTGTCTACTCTACAGCTGTGAAGCATTTTGTTGATTAGAGCAGCTGTGAAGCGGAGTGATCTACACACAGTGAAGCGCAAGTGCATTATCATGAAATATTGGCACTGGTAGGATCCCTCTTGTCCAATCAAATTGCCCGGCCGGAACTAACTGTTGTGTGTGTGTATATATATATATATATATATATATATATATATATATATATATATATATATATATATATATATATATATATAAATGGAATAAGTATCCATCAATTGACCTATCGCTAAAAATGGTCAAACGATGTGCATGGGGGTAAATTACGAGGTATTCTGGGAGGCCAGGCAATTGATATTAAACTAGTAAACGTAGATCCACTCACATCCACAATGCTACTGTTTTGAGTTAAATCTGCAATCATGGTGACAGCGAGATGATGAGTCTTCTCCCTCATTGTACCTTTCTGTTTCGTCATCGGTGGGGCCTCCTCTGCTGGCGGTTGGTCGCCGGACCTCTCCATCACTTCAATATGCAGAGAATGTGTCAATTTTCATTGCTTGATTTGTATTTCAACACACATTTGCATAACCCGCCGTCTTTTAAATAGTAGTGTTCTGATACTGTACTCATAGTGACACTACCAAACAGTCAAAGAGCTCACCATGGCTCATCTCTGGTGCTGCCCCCTTGGATGGCTTAACCCATTGATACCTGATGCAGCATTTGTGTGTGTATCCCTTTAAGACCACGAACCGCGTATGACGCGGCGGTTCGCGGTGTTAAATAGTCTAGCAGCAAGTCCTCAAAAAAGGCTTTAGTTTTCGAGATACCCCTACCCGAGGTAGAACAAATGCCAACAATGTTTTTTCTTATCTTTAGGGTGTCCCATTAATGAAATTGATTCTTGGCAAATTTTATTTTTGGGGAAAAAATGTTTTTTTGGCTGTTCTTTAGAACTACCCCAATCCCTGAAAAAGAGCCAAATTAGGCCAGTCCGAATAGGGTAAAGGTGACAAAAAAGCTCATACCTTGAGAATGCTCACTCTTTTCCTCACCAAATTTGCTGAGGTATGAACCAGGTGGCTGCCCTACATCACCAAATAGTCAGAAAATGATTTACCTAAAAAGATCATGAATTATAGTCCTGTAAATATAGCTTTAGTTTAGGCGGAAATTGTATTTTGTGGTGATAGGAACATAGGACTCCATCACTTTTCTCTCATTTATCAGAAAAACAGAAATCCCTGGAAAATATACCATTACTGAATTGTCTAGGGTGCTATTGAACCCTGACCAGTAGTTGTATGGAGATATCTGGTACAGTTCTATTGCAAATGAGATTTCTTTAGACATAGACCTACTACCTCTTCTCTGAAACTGTCAAATTAGGTCATTCTGAATGGGGGATAAGTGAAGTGGCATAATAGCCTATAAGTTAAGAATGCTCACTCTGATGGTCATCATATTTGGAGAGGGAAATACCAGGTGGCTGAACTACATCACCAAATAGTCAGAATGTGGGTAAACCAATAAAATAAAGTTGATCTAAATTACAAACCACCTGGAGCGGCTGTAGCTCAGGAGGTAGAGCAGGTCGTCCACTAATTGCTTTGGATAAAAGAGGTCGGTGGTTCGATTTCCACCTCCTCCAGTCGGCATGTCGAAGTGTCCTTGGGCAAGATACTGAACCCCAATTGCTCCGGATGCTGTGCCAGCACCCTGCGTGGCAGCCTGCCGCCATCGGTGTATGAATGGGTGAATGTACCTACTGATTGTAAAGCACTATATAAATGCAGGCCATTTACCATTTACCATAAAACATAGAAATACAAGGTGTAAATATTGGAAGTTTTATTGAAACTGGAACATTAATCCAAGTATAATAGTAATCATAATACACAATCACAAACAGAGAAATAAAAAGTGACTGCTTTTTTGTCCAGGTATATGGACACTTTTTTCACAGCCAAAGTATCAGGCCTTTGTTGCGTATTATGACCCAACCAGATTATTGTGCCAGTGTTTGGGAGTCTGGGGCACATTCACAACCTTATCCTCCATGGACTGCAGTTGTAAGGATTGCAAAAGAGTGATGCAAACAAAACTGTCTAAATATTGTTCAGTCTGGAGGCAGCCTGTCTATCTGGAGACGATCATGTTTAATATACTGTATCCTTAGTATCATTGTCCATTTGTCAGATTAAGCTATCACAATGTTACATTCTTCCCTCTTCTGTGTATCATATTGTAACCTTTTTCCAAAGTATTTGGATCTTGCATTGTTGCTGCGCGTATATAAGATGTTGGAAGGGCAACAGAGATGCACTGGCCCTTTCCACTCTCTCCACAGTTTGCATCTTTGCAATACAAGTAAGTAATGTCTCTCACATCTGTAGGTGCTGGGGGGTTCCTAAATAGAGCTGGTCAAATGGCTCCATCTCTGACAATCCATCCCTTGACGATAGGACTCCATAACAGGGGTTTGGACATGTGACTGTGACACCATATCACTGTCTGATACATTGCTCTTGCTGTCTACCAGCATGTCATGCACTCACTGACTGTGACACAACAAGTAGTTTGTACAGAATAGGAAAGACAACAGCATTCACCAAACTCAAGACCCATCTCAGTGAGCTCAAAGATCTGGCCCATTTTGGACTCTTCCAGCTTGGAAGTCTTTGCCAGTCGCAAGAGAATTTGCGCTTCTGCTTTACGGAAAAAATAAAAAGGAAAATGGACTGATGTGCACCTGTACCTGGTGTGTAGAATGTCAAAATGTGTCCCCAAACGTCTCTGAGGAACCTGACATTTGACATTCTAGTATCTATATACTTGACCTCTCACTGAAACATATCTTATGTACGCGCAGCAACAATGAAAGATCCAAATACTTGGGAAAAAGGTTACAATATGATACACAGAAGAGGAAAACATTTAACATTGTGATAGCTTAATTTGACAAATGGACAATGATACTAAGGATATATTAAACATGATTGTCTCCAGATAGACCGGCTGCCTACAGACTGAACAATATTTACACAGTTTTGTTTGCATCAGTCTTTTGCAAGCCTAACAATTGCAGTCCATGGAGTATAAGCTTGTGAATGTGCCCCAGACTCCCAAACACTGGCACAATAATCTGGTATGGTCATAATACGTTCAACAAAGGGCTGATACTGTATTTCATATTTGGATATTTGGACTTGGCTGTGAAACAAGTGTCCATATACCAGGTCAAACGAGCAGTCACTTTTTATTCCTCTGTTCTGTTTTATTTTTGCCTTGGTTATTTTGTTTTCTAGTCTGTTCTCCTGTTTTTGTTTATGAAATGAAATGAAGCACTGAGATTTGGGGCTACCATAAAACAAATGTATTATTATTACTATTATACTTGTATTATTCCATCATGTCAAGACAGGAGATACTACTGATTTATAGTTTGGATGAATGTTCCAGTTTCAATAAAACTTCCAATATTTACACCTTGTATTTCTATGTTTTAGAGGCTTGTAATTTTGATAAACTTTATTTATTGGGTTACCCACATTCTGACTATTTGGTGATGTAGTTCAGCCACCTGGTATTTCCCTCTCCAAATATGATGACCATCAGAGTGGGCATTCTTAACTTATGGGCCACAGTACCCATCTGACCTGAACCACTACTGTCCCAACTCCAACCTCCCCTTCATCTCCAAAACTCTTGAGAGGGTGGTTGCCGCCCAACTCCAGTCCCACCTCGACTCAAACAACCTCCACAAACCATTTCAATATGGTTTCTGCCCTAATCACAGCACTGAAACAGCCCTGGTAAAAATAACTAACGACCTCCTCCGTGCAGCTGACTCTGGACTCCTCACCATCCTCATCCTCCTTGACCTCTCCACTGCTTTCGATACCATCTCCCACCCACTACTTCTGGAGCACCTGGCGAACATTGGAATCACTGGTGTTGCAATTCCCTGGTTTGCATCCTACCTCACTGACAGACAACAGTTTGTCCAACTAGCGAACCACACGTCCGGGTGTTCTGCCGTTTGACCCAGGGGTCAGTATTGGGTCGACTCCTATTCATCACCTACCTCCTCCCCCTGGGTAAAATCCTCTGACACCATGGTGTCCGGTTTCACTGCTACTCCGATGATACCCAGGTCTATATCCCACCAAACCCACCACCGCTCTTCCTCCCACCTCCCTCACTGCTTGCCTCCAGGACATCAGGAGCTGGATGAGCAGGAAGTTCCTGAAGTTAAACGCCAGTAAAACCGAGGCCTTGCTCATCGGCTCCAAAAACACCCTCTCATAAGCTCATAACACCACCACCCCAAACATCATCATTGACAGCTTCCCTGTTCCCTTCTCCACCCAAGTCAACAGCCTCAGCGTCATTCTGGACAGCACCCTTTCCTTTGCACCCCACATAAAAAACATCACCCGGTCTGCTTTCTTCCACATCCGCAACATCTCCAGACTCCGCCCATCCCTGTCCCAATACAGCACCAAAGTCCTCATCCACACATTTCTTACATCCCAGATTGGTTACTGCAACTCTCTTCTCTCTGGCCTACCCACCAAATTGCTCAACAGACTCCAAATGCCTGGATCATCACCCGCACTAAATCATCTGACCACCCTGTTCTCATTCAACTCCACTGGCTTCCCATTCACTACCGGATTGACTTTAAAAACCTTCTGCTCACTTACAAAGCCCTACACAACCTAGCACCCACCCATCTCTCTGACCTCCAGGAATACACCCCTTCCCGCTCCCTACGCTCTTCCTCAGCTGGCCTCCTGACCGTCCCCACCTCTCGCCTCAGTACCATGGGTGCTAGGGCCTTCAGCTGCTCTGCACCCAGACTCTGGAACTCCTTGCCCCCACACATCCAACAGTCTGACTTCATCACCACATTCAAATCTCACCTCAAAACCCACCTGTACAAATTGGCCTACTCACTTTAATCATATACAGCACTTAATCTGTTATTCGCCTGCCGTGTTTATCTCCTGTCTTTTCTTATATGTACGCTCATCATATTTTAATGATGCTGGTGTTTGCCATGCCTGTTGTTTTTATGTATGATCTTTTAGAATGGTATGTCTCTTATGCACTGTACAATGACCTTGGGTGTTTTGAAAGGTGTCACCAAATAAAATTATTATTATTAGAAGTATACCACTTATCCCCCCATTCGGAATTTTGACTGTTTCAGAGAAAAGGCAGGGCTATGTCTAAAGAAATCTCATTTGCAATAGAACGGTACCAGATATCTCCATACAACTACTGGTTAGTGTTCAATAGCACCCTAGACAATTCAGTAATGGTATATTTTTCAGGGATTTCTGTTTTTCTGATAAATGAGAGAAAAGTGATGGAGTCCTGTTCCTATCACCACAAAGTACAATTTCCACCTAAACTAAAGCTATATTTACAGGACTATAATTCATGATCTTTTTAGGTAAATAATTTTCTGACTATTTGGTGATGTAGGGCAGCCACCTGGTTCATACCTCAGCAAATCTGATGAGGAAAAGAGTGAGCATTCTCAAGGTATGAGCTTTTTTGTCACCTTTACCCTATTCGGACTGGCCTAATTTGGCTCTTTTTCAGGGATTGGGGTAGTTCTAAAGAACAGCAAAAAAAACATTTTTTCCCCAAAAATAAAATTTGCCAAGAATCAATTTCATTAATGGGAGACCCTAAAGATAAGAAAAAACATTGTTGGCATTTGTTCTACCTCGGGTAGGGGTATCTCAAAATCTGAGGGCCCTTTCTGCTAGACTAAAAGGGATACACACACAAATGAGGGATATACACGCAAATGGTATCAATGGCTTAATCTTTCTTTTGGCTTGGCCCGACCCTGACGCATTTGGCTGTTGATCTGGGATAATCATAGATCACAGATACTGGCATGCCTGGTGTTGTAAGGACAACTGTATGCCCAAGACAGCTACAACATGGCGAGTTATGTGGCAGATAAAAGTCAGCTGCCTGTTGCATGCATTGTCACAAAGTCAGAGTTTATGCAATCCTCAGAATAAAACGGTTGCAACAAGTGAAATTGTTCCAACGTAGCAGTAAGTTACAACTTAAATCTTACACTAGCCCTTACTAGGTGTCAAGTCCTCTGTAAAATGGTGCTACGTCTATGTGCCGACAGACCGCAGTGCCGACAGTCCGCAATGCCGATAGCCCACAAGCAGAACTGAATGTAGTATGCAAGTAGCCTACCTACCTCACCTCATACAACCCCACATACAATAAAATAAATCAAACTATCCCTTTAAAGCCTGGTGTGGAGCCACCATCTAGTGGGGTGAAAAAAATGCACCTTCCAGCATGTAAATGCAAAGATGAATTTGATTAAGTTTTTCTTTTCTTATTTTTTCTTCTGATTCCCCCCTCCGAAATGCAGAAGAACTTGTGCTTTTGACATTTAACGTTACACAAGTCCAACTTGTCACTAGTCCAGTGGCTGTGAGTGTGACAAAGGAAAAGTGGTTAGGAAAAGGAGCCAAGAACGATAGGCCGCAGCCGAAGAGTCATCAATGCTCATTGAGTACACCTGTGCAGCCAACTGTAGCTTGTCTATCAAGAGCCAAAGTCATGTCCACTTCCGGGTTAGGCATGTGCACCAGGAGAGTTCACCCATTATTTATTTTGTAAAACGCTTATAATTTTTTTTTTTTTTGTCAAACCAAACGATTCAGCTATATTTAGAAACAGGAGACACCACAGAACATTTCACTCTGACCAAAATGTAAAAAAAAAAGGGGGGGGGATTAAAAAAAATATGTTTGTTTCTTTGTTTGTTTTTTTGGTCCGAGTGAAATGTTCTATGGTCTCTCCTGATTCTAAATATAGCTGAATCGTCTGGTTTCACCAGGTAAACCTATTTTTATGCCTCCGCCGGCGATAGCCAGGCCGGAGGCATTATGGATCCGGGTTGCCCGTCCGTCCGTCCGTCCGTCTGTCTGTCCGATGTTCGTTAACGCGATATCTGAGGAACGCCTTGACGGAATTTCATCAAATTTGCCTCAAACATCATCTTAGACTCAAGGATGATCTGATTAGATTTTGGTGGTCAAAGGTCAAAGGTCAAGGTCACTGTGACCTCTCAAATGCCATTTTCAAGCTTGTTAACACGATATCTCTGGAATGCCTTGACAGAATTTCATCAAATTTGCCTCAAACATCGACTTGGACTCAAGGATGAACTGATTCGATTTTGGTGGTCAAAGGTCAAGGTCACTGTGACCTCTCGAACGCCATTGTCAAGCTTGTTAGCGCAACATCTCAGAAATGCCTTGACAGAGTTTCATCAAATTTGCCTCAAACATTGACTTGGACTCAAGGATGAACTGATTACATTTTGGTGGTCAAACTTCAAGGTCACTGTGACCTCACGAACACCATTCCCAAGTTGGTTAACGCAATATCTCAAGAATGGCTTGATAGAATTTCTTCTGATTTGGCTCAAACATCGACTTGGACGCAAGGATGAACTGATTCCATTTTGGTGATCAAAGGTCAGGGTCACTGTGACCTCTCGAATGCCATTTTCAAGCTTGTCAACGCGATATCTCAGGAATGTCTTGATGGAATTTCTTCGAATTTGCCTCAAACGTCCACTTCACTTGGACTCAAGGATGAACTGATTACATTTTGGTGGTCAAAGTTCAAGGTCACTGTGACCTCACACACCCAATTTCCAAGCTCTGTAACGCAACATCTCAGGAGCGCCTTGACAGAATTTCTTCCAATTTGCCTGAAATGGCGATTTGGACTCATTAAAGAACTAATGGCGGAGGCGTATTAGGCATATGCTCTTGTGCATATGCCTAAACCAGAAGTAGGCGTGACTTTGTCTCTCTATAAAGCTGCCTGTCACACAAATTCTGTTTCTTTCCCTCTCAACTGCAACTCGGGCGGGTTGTAATGCTTTTGGCATCTACATTTCTCCTCTTGTCACACACACAAGGTGCTCACCTTGACTGGAGAAACGGTGAGTGTGCATTAAGTTTGTGAGCGATGGTGTGACTAGCTTCCTGCGACAGGTTAGCATGGTTGGACCCATGTACAGTTTCATTTTATTTTTGAAAAAACTAATCAGCTTTGAATTTCTGCTGCCTTATTGTTCAAAAGCAATGTTTCAATGATGACATGCTTAATTCTGTATTTTGGATGCAGATGGCGAAGGCAGTGATGGAGGCATCTCCTCGATTACCAGTACTTAATTTTGGAACTTCAAAGAAGGAGACGCCTTCTGAAAGGACTACGTTTGCACTGTCATTAGTCAATGATTCAGGTTTTTAAGCCATTTTTCTCTTTTCTTTATATTACAGTAAGTAGTTTATCTTGTTGTCAAATAAAATGCAATCAAACGCATGCAAAATAAACTTATGCTCTAAATAGGAGTCCACACAATATACCTTATTTTGGTCCAAAGTGTCATTTTATGCACAAATCCACATTCATGTATCCCATACATATCTCAGATGAACTCATAATCGCATCACGGAATCAGAAGTAATTCTTAGCAAACTTCAATACAGTCAACTGGAACTCAAACAGAAACCATATCTGTTCAAATCAGCAAATGTGTCGAATTATATATTTATTTATGGAATGCAATTAAAGTATGTCACAATATGCAATGTGGAGACTGATAGTTCAATAGATTTTATAGACTTGAAAACTCTTTCAATATGCCTGAGTTGATGATTACTAATAATCCAGTTGACAAACTAAATATAATTTTATTGCAACACAGCTGCCAATAAACTGTGGAATGTGTACATATGTGTGTGTAATCGTCTGAAGTGTCACTGACACTGTCAGTGTCATCACGGTGGGGCAGTTCAGGCTCCCCATCAGCTTTTTTTCCGTTAGAAATCGGAATCACTGAACTCGGTGAATAGTGTGTGTGATACATAAATGTTCTCAGTATACAGTATGTTATAACATCAGCTTTCTTTTTCTCCCTCCTTCTTTCTCTCAGTGACCACAACATAAGACCCTACAGCACACGCACAAAGCCCCTCCTCTGCTCCACACCCAGAGAGCCGGACGGCCATGCCGTAAACCCTTCGCCTCGCCCTCATCCATCAGCTCTGACCCAGGTAAGATGGCTGCCATATGGTCCCATTCCAGAGTAGGAATTCTCTGACATGTCCCCCCTACTGTTCTACTGATCTTTCTTTTCTCTCCTCCCCATCGTCTCTCTCTCCCAGGTTTTCCTAGAGGGGCGGACCTCGTAGATGTCAGTCAGGGTCCCTTTGACAGGCTCCTTCAGCCAACACTTGATTGGAGGAGCGCAGTTCAGCCGATAGCCAGCCCCCAGAAGAGCCAGGGGACTAACCAGGGGATTGCTGTTCCATCTTTTGGCCACTTGGTCACCCCACCCAACCAAGAAGCAGTTCCCTCCAAGCTATTGATTCATCAAGGCAACCCCAGCAGACGGTGCCGCCACCGCAGACGTGGTCCATACCCTGAACCCTTACCTACTCTTGAGCTCAAGGTGGGCTGAAGAATCTGAATACAGTGCAACCAATCTGGGAACCCAGAGTCTGCCCTACCTTTTTTCCCAGCTTCCTGTACAGCGCGCCTCTCCTGCCACCGTCACATCCTTTTCCACGTCTGTGCTCCACTGTTTACAGTCTAAATAGCAACTTGCACCGCAACTTTTCAGTAATTTTCCACTGTTGTTGTAAGACAGGTTGACGTCTTCTATGCAGTGTGTTTATGCTTTAATGTTATTAGCAAATAGCCGAAATGGACGCGGAAAGGGAAGTGACGGTGGCAGGAGAGGCGCGCTGTACAGGAAGCTGGGAAAATTCGACTTCAAACTACTCCTCCTCACCTTCAAAGCCCTCCACAGCCTAGCCCCCCTACCTGACTGACCTCATCCCCCATCGCCCCTCACGTACACTCCGATCCTCTTCTACTGCCACCCTCGTCATCCCCCCATCCAGACTCAAAATCTTTGGTGACCATGCTTTCTCCCGCGCCGCACCCCGACTTTGGAAGTCCCTCCCCCAGACCGTCCGAGACTCTCCCTCACTCCCCACTTTCAAAACCCGACTTCAAACCTATCTGTTCTCCCAAGCCTACAACCTCCCCTACCCCTGACCACCTCCTCCAAACCATCACCCTCCGTCCCCCCTCTCCCCCTCCCTCCTGTTCTCTTCCTCTCCTCTGCTTCTCCATACAACCTTGCCCTGAACCGCCACTGTTGCCTGTTGACTGTATCTGTTGCCTGTTGTCTGTATCTGTTGCCTGTTTCTGTTGCCTGTTGCTTGTCTTTTTTGTTTTTCATATTATTACCTCTACTATCCTATCACCGTTCGTATTTTTCCTGACTGTTAAGCGTCTTTGGGTTTTTGAAAAGCGCTATACAAAATAAATGAATTATTATTATTATTAAAAACGGTAGGGCTGTCCCTGAGTCTATTTTTCAAATAAAAATACTCTAGGTTTGCAGATTGCAGTGCAACTGACAGACATTCCTGTCTGTCTGGGGGGGGGGGTATGGTATGCTGGTATGGTACCCATACCATCTGACGTCCAAGTCTTATTCTGGCCAGGGGTGGAGATAGCCAGGGCCCCTAGCCACTCCCACTGGTCAGGTCGGGAAATAGCAACGGCCGGTTCCAGGACAGTATCTGCCAAGGCTGCAGAGATGTTGGTGACAGCAGCACGCCCCACTGTGACCACAAGGTCCGAGTTAAGCTCGACAGCAGGTGGAGAGTGGACCGGGATGCACACTTTCAGCAGGGAATCCGTCCATGAACTCTTCCTCAGCTTGGAGCTGGTGGAGCACCGAGATTCTCTCCTCCAGCCGGGATATCCTAGCATCTTTTTGATGACAGTCCAGGCAACAGGGTGGAGAGGTGAGTGAAGGCTTTGGGCCCTATTCTCCCACAGGCCTTCGGCGATAAAACGGGCCTTAAACGCAAAAAAACGTGCCTTGCGCCTGCCTCGGGAAGATATCAACATGGCTTTACGCTGCCAAATGCGCTTTAGGCCGAATGGGCGTGGCGCAGTCCCAAAATGGGCGAGAATGGGCGTTTCGGCCTTAAATAACGGCCTAATGATATCTTCCGACCTGGCGTAAATTTAGCGCTTTGCGCTTTTGAAAACCAGGCCTATTCAGTGCCCCGGGGACAGGATAGTGAATGGAGAATAGAATATATAGAAAAAAATAGTTTAGAATACAATAGAATATAAGATTGGAAGATTACAGCATGCAGTGGCAACCCTTCTCAGGCTTTGGGTGAAGCTGTAATGCACAGTTTCATTTATTTAGTTTAGGCTATCATAATCATCCCCATTTATGTGCAGCATCCAGACAGCAGCAGAGTTATATCTGTCTGATCTTTTTCAAATGGGATAGCTGTCTAACTACACATATTTGATGTATAAAAAAATCGTTTTGGAACATTTTGATTAGCAATATTAACGTTGTATTAATATAGCTCAACGTTTTATTATTCCCCCCCCCCCCCCCCCAAAATTAGCTAGGCTACTAATATTCCTAATTAATATGTATTATTATTTCATTCAGATAATTTACATTATAGGCATGTATATCGTTTAATATGAGAGAAAGAGAGAAACTGGAGAAACTTTTGTGTAGCGCTTCTTCAAACCCCTCTTCATTACAGCTATTCATTACAGAATTGTCTGTTGTATTTATATTTTCTGTGTGCAAAGCATACTGTAGTAGTTAGAATTATTTCCAAATGTTTCCCCCGTCTGTGGCAGCGCTGAACAAGCCGCAGCGCATAGACGTCGGCTTGTTTCCCGCTTTAGTAAGAACAGCACAACAGGGCAGCCTATAGGAGAGCAGTGGCAATCTATTGCAATTTCCAATGACGCCCTTCACCTGTTTAGAAGCCTATATAACATCTGTGCTCTCAAACCTGCTGAGCCTGAATTAAAAGCAGGATCAAAAAAGCAGACAAAAGACAAAAAAGCAGAAAATAAACCCTGATCTCCTTGTAAGTTGAACAGACTTCAATCAGTCATTGATTTCATTTGTAACATGTCGTGCATTAGCTAATCTATTGTACTATTTATCCAATTATGTCGAAATGGATCTCAGATTTGCCCTCATGCTGATGAGGCAGCAGAGGGAGGAGGCCGAGAGGGTGTACCGGACTACGACCACATACCTGAACATCAGGTAGACCTACACACGCTTTGTGAAAATATTGCCCTGTAAAAATACCCTGCTTGTCATGTATTAAGTCTGCCTTGCTTCTCCTAATTCCCATTGCATATGTATTAGTAAAAGCACCCTGCAATCAGTTTGTGAAAAGTAGCCTATCTGCTTGCCCACAGCGAGGAGGAGTGCCGGAGGGACCTGCGCCTTGTGGGTGGATGAAAGTGGTTTTCTCCCTTAGGATAAAAGTGGTCCTCAAGCAAAATGTTGTGTAAGGCCTGGAGGCCGAAAGAGGGGAATATTGGACTTAGAAAAGTATTGCTCAACCAGTTGTTTTGGAAAATAAGAAAATGATCTTAGCAATCAGGGCATGACCCTATTAATCAAGATATGCTTAATGAATGTTCTAGTTTCTAAATGTTCTCTGCTAAAGATATCTTTGTCTGGCCAAAAAGTCGGAGTGACCTTGGCTTACAACCAAATGAGAGGTGGTTCCTGGTTGCAATCTTACACATTCCGTGGTGTGGGGCTTATTGTGGCTATAAATATATGCCCCAAACTTTGCAAAGTGTCTTTTCCACCATTCTCCATGATGAACTGTCAAGCCGATGAGACCAAATAAATATCCAGCAAACCTTTGCCGACTTCGCATTCAACTTTGTTTCGTACTTGTCTATTTGATGAAAGAACTTTGAAATAGGCCATGTAGGGAATTACTTAATACCCCACAGCCTCACCCGTCAGGTTGTTACCGACATCTGCCATCTCTTGGCAGATGATCTGCAGCCTAATTCCAGCTCTCTCCATGCACTACCCGTTGCGGTAAAAGTCACTGCTGCTTTGTATTTCTATGCCTCTGGGTCATTCCAACATCCCCTCAGTGTCATTGGAGGCATGACACAATCCACCATCAGCTCGGCCTTACACGCAGTTACAGCAAGCCTAGTCCGACATGCAGGCAGGTATATCAAATGGCCCCGCACACCTGACCGCCAAGCCCGGGTAAAAGCGGGTTTCATGGCCAAGTATGGGTTCCCTGCGGTTCTGGGTGCTATCGATTGCACCCATGTGCAACTGCGTGCCCCGTCGCAGAATGCACAAATGTACATGAACCGTAAGGGGACCCATTCCATCAATATCCAGGTAATTTGCGATGCTCATTGTAACATCACTCATGCATTCGCAAATTATCCTGGAAGTAGCCATGACTCCTTTATATTAACCAATTCTGTCATTCCTGCAGTCTTCCAGGGGGATCCCCCCCTGGATGCGTGGCTGTTAGGGGACAATGGTTATCCATTGAAGACATGGCTGATGACCCCATACATCCAGCCAACAACAGCGCGTGCTATGGCCTACAATGCAAAACACCGGAGAGCACGCGATGTCATAGAAAGAACGTTTGGATTGCCGAAAATGTGATTCAGATGTTTGGATAAGTCAGGTGGTACATTACAATACACCCCTCAGAAAGTCGCAGCATTCTTCGTGGCATGTTGTGTGTTGCATAACATTGCCATGCGTGAAGGATTGCTCGTTGACATAGAAGAGGGGACATTACAGGATATTGTGAGGCGTGAAGCTGAACTGCGTGGGCCGAGGAGAGGGGGGCCCAACGAAGCAGCAGCAGCACGGGCGCTTCGGGATGAGCTGGCAGGCAGGCTGGTGAGATAGCGCATGGTAAGCAAACTGTTCTGTTCACATGGGTGTAGTGTAATGCATTTTAAGCTTTGAATTTAAATTACTCTTCCACTTTTTGGGAAATACCCTGTGTAGCCTACATTAAGTGCAAGAAAGACTGGACACAAAACGATCTCAAGGGAGGGGTATATTTAATTAGGCTACAATTCTAAATAAAATATGAAAAACAATGACAAAGCAAAGGGACAAAGCAAAAGATTAAATTAATAGGGGCGTCCTCTACGTTCTCCTCTCCCTCCACGGGGCCGTCCTCATCTCCTCACAGGACGCCAGGCATCACGCAGGAGATGAGGGGAGCGGAGCAGCGCTGGTGCGCTATGAGGTGCTGGTGGTGGCGAAGGCGGGTCGTGCAGCAGTGGAGCTGACTGAGGAGCGACAGCAGCAGCCAGCGCGCCCGGCGCCCAGTCCTGGACCGCCTGAGTGAGCTGCCCCTGGTGGCCGTCCTGCATCTGCCTCCGAGAGGCCATCTCCTCCCTGACCTCCCGGAGGTCCTCCCTCAGCCCCAAGAGGCCGGCCTCCAGACGGTTGAAACCGACTTCCATGATGTTGAAGCCGGCCTCCTGGAGCTGGAGGAAGCGCTCGCTCTCCGCATGCAGGCGGCCGGTCCTGGAGCGGCCTGTCCCTGGCGACCCAGGCCGGTTGCGGGAGCGGGCGTTGCACAATCCAGATGGTCCCGGTGGAGGGGAGGGGGAGTGGATGGGAGGGGAGCCCTCGCCCTCCGACTCAGTGGGGTCTACTGCTGTAAATAAAATAATTGTATGAGCATTCAATATGTTTGTCACCGACTCTGAATGAAGACTGTTCTATGTGAATATTTGCACTGATTAGCTCTACTACATCTGCTGTTCTGACAGGAGCTCCATTCCACCATGGTGTGCTTGATCCCATCCGTGCGCAAAGCACGTGTCCAACAAACAAATGTGCCTGCAGTCATTACGCACACCGGACACTGCTGATTACTCTGTACTGAATACACATTTGATAGATTCTAATGATAGTGTGGTAGTCTCCCGCTAGCCTATATGATTATCGATTGTTATTGGATTAGTATGGTATTATTCCTATAATTAAACAAAGGGAATAAATGAAGAGTTAATTGGATTACTTACCGCCCACCTGTGGTCCCCCAAAACCCCCCACCATCTCCGGGGGGATGCTGGCTGCAGTGACCTCCTCACTGGGGCTCAGCTCAGTGTCGGGGTCATCTTGAGAGGGGCCCCCGCCGGTCTGGCTCTGGGCCCGGCGAGAGGCTGCCAGCTTTTCTTTAGCTCGGTGTCTGACAGTGTCATGTTTTTTGTGGCACTGTTCTGCTGTTCTGACAGTGCCAGACGCCGAGCTGACGCTGGCAGCTATTCTCCGCCAGGCCTCAGCCTTCCCGGCGGGGCAATTCCCCTCCCCAAATAATGCCCTATGGTACATTTGAACCTGGATGGATAGATGAATAAACGACTTAAGTAAAGAGTTGTTTTGTAGCTATTCAAAATGAATGGTGGACAGATATATCACCTGATTCGCCAGCACCAATTTATCCTCAGCTGTGAACTTCGCGGATCTGTTTTGGTCTGCCATATTGATCACACTGCGCCAGCTGCTGCCAATCTGGCTTTTAAAGCCACTCTGATTGATTACTGAAGATTTTATTGAGAATGAACATATTTGTCAGAGCCTGTGGGCAGGGGGTGGGGGGGGGAGCATATATAGGCCAAATAAAATACAAATACTCAATAATAAAATCCAGTAAATAAAATAGAATAAAGTAATCAGATCCAGTAAAAGTGATAGGTGTCATTCAGAGGATGTTGCATTGTGCAGTGGGGGAGAAGAGAGAAAACGATATCATTCTGGCCAAACTTTCATCTAATCTCATGACATCCAGCCATAGGCTATATTTTTTTCTATCCGATGCGTTTAGAACATTATTTTCACTTTGATCTTGCTATAGTGTAGCGTATTTACATGCTTGCAGTATTTAAACTGCAGTTAGATTGGTTTGAGGAGCATAATAAAATGGAATAATAGCCTATATATGGAGACAGACAGACGGGATGAAGGGAGGGGGGGGGGGGGGCCAGAGCGCTTGGCTTTGTCTGGTTTTACTGGACCACTGGAATTGGAGTTTAAAAGGCAAGCGTGTGATTCGTTTATTGCACTTATCCAATGAGCAGACAGTGAATCAGGAGAACTTCCTTCACGTTCTGACTGAGCTGAGGGCAAGAAAGCAATTCAAGAAGTTCAAGTGTCAGGGTTAGGGTTATCTTTGTATGTGTGTTTGTATTATTGTATGACAGATAAATAGTCTTGTGACAATACTGTTGTGCTGCTGAGATCAAATCGTTTGGACTTGAACGACTATGAGTAAAATAATCTATGATGGCGCTGCTAGATTTTATACAGATGAGACGAGTTGGATGCCACATTTGGGCTGTGGCTCTTAATACAAGAGATCTGGTACATCAAGTCGCCTCTTCAGATTGCCGTGCAATGGTCTTTTCCTACACAACTAAGTCGGTACCGCTGTGACCACCTGGAACGTTTTGGGAGGTCCGCGGGTAAATGTCAGATAGAGGCTGGTTTTGTCGTCCTTCTCAATGATCTCAAAATGTCCATCTCTCCATGCGGAGGTGCCGAGTGCGAGGCTGTTGATGCGGATCCTGAGCACACCACTGCTGAAGAGTTTGGCCACTACGGCTGCCATGGCTGACTGTCCAGTTTGGACACGTGGATCCTGGGACTTTAGATACAACAACTCCTAAACAGGTGGAATAAAATTAACCCAGTTCAATAGTGCAATAGTATAAGTAAAGGCTTGCACAGCTTACATAGCACCGTATGGAAAAGAAAAACATGCATGCTTCGGGTTCAAACAAGTATGTCACAGTGGGACAATCACAGTGGGACAGAGAAACAGAGAAACAAACAGACAAATCCCTAGCTCCCATTTATATACTGATTATGATGATGATGATGATGACTGACAATGATTGAGTTTGGTACAGTTTCCTTAAAGGGATAGTTCGGTTTGTTTGAAGTGGGGTCCTATCAGCTAGTTCGATACACTAACTGAAGTAGGTACAGTGTTCTGGACGCTGGGCGCAGCGTGTTACGAGACCCGGTACTCAGAGCAGCAGCCAAACCAGCTTTTTCTCTGTAAGTACGTGGGGTCAACAACTAAAACTTAATTTAGCCACCTAAAACAACGCCCACCTAAACAAATCGATATCTGTGTACATGCACGCTCTATTTTGACAATTTTTAGCGCTTTACTTTTCCGCCAAACAGCAGTTTCATTCGGCACTGCTTTTTCTCCCAACCGTACAACTACCGTATTCCTCCACTTATCCTCAAAACTGCATGATAATGTCAATGGTATGAAAAGAAACAAGACCAGACCTGGTTCTGCCAGACCCAGAAGGAACAAATTCCTAGTAGGCAACACACCTACAAACCACTTTATAAGTTAAAAGTATAAATCATTTTAGGCATTTTGTGTGTGTGTGTAACATTTTGTGTATAGGGGTATTTGGTTGTAGATAGGCTAGACCAGCAAAACTTCCAGTCTGATTACATTCACCTGTCCCTTGTCAGTCAGTGCACAGAATATGGGCAGAAGGGCTTTTCCAGCATTTCATAAGTTTAGGTAATTTACTATGCTGCTTGTGTAGTAATAAACCTCTGAAATAAGTTATGTAGAACAACAAAATTGCCTAAAAGTAATCCAGCGGACAACAGCAATAAGTTTTAAAATTTTTTATTGCAATAGAATAAAAACTCTCCTGGCTGCTGTAGAGGCCTAAATTAAACTAAAAAAAACTAAGATGGCGCCGGGGCTACAAAAATAAATAAAATAAAAAATAAAAAATCAGCAACCTCCTGGGTAGCGGGTAGCATCACCTGTGCAGACAAAAGACAAATCATTTTAGTTAATCATGCATAGCCTATGAATAGGAATACTGTGCATTATAATTTTTTTATTTGTCCCAACCAGCACTAACCCTTTAGACTTACACACGAGTTGGGCTCTCGACTGTGGGCTGCTCACATGTGGAGTTCACTCTGAAAACAGTGCACAGTTTTACTATAATACCAAATTAAAGGATACATTTTCTGTGTTATTAAATCAGCAGTGTTCCAATAGCCTACAATATGTTTTTTGGGGGTGAACTTACCCCTGATCTTGGCCTTCATCCTTTTCTGCACTTGTTGATGGCGCATTTGTTAATGCATCATCTGAGCAGACAAAAATAGCCTACATGTTATTATCATAAGGTTATTCGGCTGTATAGGCCCATCTCATTCCTCATATATCTGAACCAGCACTATAACCTGTTTCATCCCAGTCAAACTCAGCGGTGAGCAGTTTGGCCTTGGTTATTTCCAGTTCTTGTTTTGTTTTATTGCATTGTTTGACAGATTGTTCCAGTTGAATTGTTTTTTGCTTTATGATCCATTCTAATTTTGATATTTCCTGTTTGGCAGCTTGTTTGTCCTTTTGAATTTTATTTATGAAGTCGATTGTTTGAATTGAGGTGAGCCACGCACATTGTGCCAGATCCTCCCGTCCTTGTTCTTTGTCTTTACATGCATACTGTGGAGAAAATGTTCTAATTAGGCCTATGATGAAACAAGAGAATTGTGCATCTGAGGATAAGCTTATAATATTTAGTTGCACTTACAATTAAAAGCTCCAATTTATCTCGGATAGGGTCTGCTTCAGAGTAGCTCAACCTTGGTAGTTTTGATGGTGAAGGTGATGAAGCCATGTCTATCTGTTTCATTCTATGCCCTGGGGTGATTTTATGTGTTTGCTCTGATTCCATTCACTTATCCCTCATTGATTACACCTGTCACATACACCTTTTCTCTACAGCCCTCATTAACCTCTACAGCAGTGATTCATTTTATTTTAAAATTAATATGTAGGCCTATGTCATAAAGCTTGTTTTGAAGGAATAAACATGACAATGTGTAAATATGATATTAAACATAATACATAATCTGAAGCATAATTTATGTAGGTATGACATGACAAAAACATAACAATTTGTGTATATATGATTTGAAATGAAAGTATGTCAAAGCTTGTTTTGAACATGTCAATTTGAGTAAACATGATAATAACATAATAATAGACATAATTTGTGCATGTTCTTATTTTAAATTGAATACTAGGCCCTAGTATGTCTATCTGCATAAGTTGTGTAGGGGGGGGGGGGGGGGCCTTGAAGATTGTTCAAAGTATGCTAGGGGTACATAGCTCAAAAAAGGTTGAGAAGCACTGCTCTATAGTGTATGATTTTGCCTGATGGTTAACTATTTCAAAATGTTCTTACAACAAGACGGTCAAGAAAGGTAACCCTAAGAACATTTTGCAATAGGCTACATTGTAGGCCTACTCTTTGTAAATTAATATGACAATATACTTGAATCATCATGTGAGCACAAAGAAAATGTTCATCTGTCATGATTAAACTCTTGTTAATTTGATACCTTTAATTAGAGAGAAGCACAGAATGCTGACATTTGTCAAATGTAGACTATAGACCCTGAATTTGTGAAGCCAAATGTAGCCATTGTTTTTACAATTATAGGATGGCCTGTTAATTATGGTGTAGTTATATAATTGGTTTGTGTATTATTAGTAGGCCTAAATCATAATGGTATTATCACTGTGACAATAATTTGTCATTTCTGGTTGCCTTAGATTAGAAGAACTGGATAAGTGAATAAAGGTTGAATTAATTAAAACAGAGATCATTGTGAGTGTAGTTGGGACTAAATTAAACCAATGTTTGGGCAATTCACCATAAAAAAACTGAAATGAGTTAACATGTAAAAAGTTTGAAGTAATTTGTGTCACATGAGCCAGATATGTGCAATGGGCCTTCAGCAGTGCTTCTCTGTCATGAAATAAAGTAAAAGTAATCCACAAATCAGGAGTATAGGGGATAAGCCAAAATTGTGCATTTATTGATAGACAGGCAGAGGGCTGAGACAGGAACATGGCAGTCAGACAGGCAGAGGGCTGAGACAGGAACATGGCAGTCAGACAGGCAGAGGGCTGAGACAGGAACATGGTAGTCAGACAGGCAGAGGGCTGAGACAGGAACATGGTAGTCAGACAGGCAGAGGGCTGAGACAGGAACATGGTAGTCAGACAGGCAGAGGGCTGAGACAGGAACATGGCAGTCAGACAGGCAGAGGGCTGAGACAGGAACATGGCAGTCAGACAGGCAGAGGGCTGAGACAGGAACATGGTAGTCAGACAGGCAGAGGGCTGAGACAGGAACATGGTAGTCAGACAGGCAGAGGGCTGAGACGGGGACGTGGCAGTCAGACAGGCGAGGGTCAGGCTGTGGCAGTTTCCTGGAGGCAAGGCATGATTATATATTTAAGCACCCATTTCAAATTTTATTGAAATAGGTTCATGATCACTATATACACACACTTTAAGAGATGTGTCATACTGAAGTACATGATCAGGAAAACGGATATAAATCTGATCCAAACATCTGCCTTTAATATGACTGGGCTGTGGTGGATTAAATCCAGTCTTGAAATTGTTTTCTTCCAAAAAGAGTTTGACTGGATGAGAAAATTCATCCCTTTGGCAAAAATTCCAATCTCCCATGAATACATGGATTTTTGACCTATCATGAATGAAATTGGATAAAGTATCAACAAATTCTGTCCCAGCATCTTTTGATCTGTATACATTAGTGATAATCATTTTGTCAGAGGAAATTGATGACAATTGGAACCTCTCATGATTAGCATCAATGGACAGTGAAAACCCAAGTGGGAAATACATTGCCAATCCCTTTCTGTGACCCCTACTTTTAAAATGGCTAATCTTTCCCTCCAGATTATATCTGTTGCCTCTCTCGAAATCAGCAGGGAGGGAAGTTTCCTGCAAAAGAAGGACTTTTGCAGACATCAAATTTGGGTCAACTTTTATATCCTCATAATGAGTACTCAATGATATTATGTTAAGGGGCACAATTTCAAGCTCGTTTGATAAGGCAGGAATGGGCTTACTCAAGTCAAGCTTTTCCAGCCTTTCCATTTCCTTCATAGCATCATCCCAGGGAACAATTTTGTCCACTGGAAGTTTATCGAATTTGGCCAAAATGTAAACTTGTGTTAAAGCTTGGACTCTGGAAAGTCCAACATAAACCATTGCTGGTTGAAGCCAGGATTTTAAATCCAAAATTATACATTTTGTTTTTTTTATTGTGTGGCCTTGCAAACGATGCAATGTGATTCCCCATGGTAATCTCAATGGAATATTGATAGCTGTGCATGTAGCAGCTCCCCTTTTATGTAGGGAAAATTCAGTTTCATGAAAATCAATTGCAGTACCCCCAGGAAAATCTTTTTCCAAAGTAATTATTTTTCTCCTTTCTTTGCCATGATCAGGATTATCAAATCTTACCATAACAAATTTAACATCTCCATTGGACTGTTTTTTGAAGCCAATGACTTCCCCCATTGTACCGTTAACCAGTCCATCTATCACATCAATATTGTTTGTCATCATCACCCTGGCACCAACTTTTAAGTGGAGTTCAAACGGAAGGCCAGGATTTTTTATCATACCACCACCATACAAAGGAACTTTAGATTTAAGCTCCTTTTGGGTACTGCTAAAAACTTTAGCCTTAAATTTGTAAAGGTCAGGATCAGAAATGTCATTGAGTTTTTTGTTATTATACTCAGATACAATTGTATTTGTGCCTGAAGCAAAAATGGCATCTTTGGGCAAATGAGGGCTGTTTCTTGGAAAAACTCTAGTATTTAATTTTGCAATATCGGCTTCAGTCAAACTACCTGTTCTAGCCCTATTACATATATCTGCATACCCCCTATCCTCTCCCTGTCTGTGGTTTGTTTTAAGAATTACAGGGGAAAGGTTTTGCCAAAGGGGTGAAATTGAATATTCCATTTGGAATTTTTCACCTCTGGGAGGGTCAAACACATGGGAACCACTCACTGGTTTGATTTGTAAAAGATCTCCAAAACAAATAATTCCCACATTTCCATACGGCAAACCGTTTTGTTTTATGTCCTTTGAAAGCCTAAAGTGCAGCTGATACAGCATGTCTGATCTGACCAAACTGATTTCATCAATAATAATCAGTCTCAAATTTTGCAATGTTGTGCGTCTCATATCCCTAATTTTATCAGCCAAAGAATTTATATCATTGCCAAATGGCAAATTAAAAACAGAATTTAGGGTTTGACCCTTAATGAGAAGTGCAGCATTTCCAGTAAAGGCAAGCCTCAAAACATAAGGATGGTCAGGGTCATCCCCATTTCTGGAAAATGTTTTTTGGAGAAGCTGGGAAAGAATGTCGATGACATGTGATTTGCCAGTGCCACCATTACCAAGTACAACCATTTGAGGCCGGCTGGGCCATTCATTTTTACCTAACTGATTATCTGCCCTTTGAAAACGCCTGGCAAAGTCCATAGCCTTATCTATGAGAAAGCGTTGGTCAGAGTCCAACGTTCTGACCTTTGCATACAACTCTTTATCGTCCTGAACATCAATCCTCCTATATGCACTATTCCTTGATTTAGAGGAGGGATCTGCATCAATAATTCCACCAAATGTGGGATCCTTAACTCATTCTCTGCCAAGGACGTACCCGGACGTACTTTTAACAATGGCGTTCTGTGCCAAGGACGTACTCGGACATACTTTAATGTTTTGGTTGTTTACATTACATCAGACACTTTCCCAGCCTGTGACATTGTTTCAAGTCAAACTGATAAAAGGAACCCGCTAGTTTAGTATTTATGGGTGGAGCCTGTGGTCGAAACAGAGTCCGACCCAGAGTTCTCGGATGGCGACGATGGCGAGGAAGACGCCGGCGTTTTTGTTGTTGCTCCACGATGGAGCGCCAGGGCGACGAAGGCTCCCATTCACAGCGTTCTGATCCGTCTGACACGGATGAATCGGAGGAGGAGAAATGGGTGCCACTTGGAGAGAGCGATGACGATGGTAAAAAGTAGCCTATTTTTTGTATCGCGTTTGAGATGAAATGATCACACACAGCCGTCTGTGTCACATAAACATTTCAAAGTTTACAGCACTAATGTAGCTATTGTGTGATCTTCTGTGCTAACGTTAGTTATGAGAGGTAACGTGACAGCAGGTAACGTTACAGCACTCGTTATTCCTGTGTGTGTGTGTGTGTGTGTGTGTGTGTGTGAGAGAGAGAGAGAGTGTGTGAGTGTGACCACATAAGGGTTCGTTCCATTTGTTTATGCTTTTATCAAGCTAAGCTAAAAATCCACATGGCAACTGTAAAAGTAAATTATTTATTTGATTTTGTGCACATATTTATCATACTTTGATATTTTGTGTTTTCAGACTCTGAGTCGATGGAGGCGCAGTCCAGTCCTAGTCCCAGTCCTGTGTGTAGTCCTACACCACCTATTTCGGAAAGACCATGTCTCGAAATAGGTTCCAACTTATTCTGAGGTTCTTCCATTTTACTGACAATACTGTAGCAAGGAGGCTGCGGCCAAGCCTCATCTGTCAAGAAACCCCAGGGGCCAGACTCTCTCTCTCTCTGTAGCCGCTCACTGGGCGGGATGGACCGACACAGCTCCCTCAAATACATTCTCTTATTTTTTATTTTTTATTTATTTATTTGGTAAAACAAATACTGTATATGTCTGATGTGTCACTGAGGCAAAAAATAAAAGGCTCAAAAGAGAGTTTTACTTCGTTTCGAACTCAAGCTCTCACTAGTGCCTTAAACGCTGCAACGCAGCCCTATGGAAGACTGTTATTTTGCTCCAAAATTACTTTTCATTAAAACCTGACCACCCACCCGTAGGTGGCGTGGTACCCCCTGGGACTGACACGGATCCACGTGACTACGTCACGTCCTGCCAGCCCAGGGATAATCACTTCCGCTTTCTTCCAGCCGCTGAGAAGACGTGTTTCTAGAAGCTCCACGGTTAACTATGAGTTAGCTCTTTTACATAGCTTTAGATACTAGGCTCGTTCCATCTGATTTGCCCACCTCAAGAGGGTCGCGTGGACGGGATAAAGCAGGCTTCGGGGACCCGACCCTGTACCCTTCACCCTGCGGCGTCGGAACAAGTCATCTAAGCTAAGAGTATCTTCCTTAGTTAACTGTTGTTTAGCTGCCGCCGTGCAGCTCATGTGAACGTTTTCCCCGGAAAAGCTGGGGTAACGTTGTTAGGCTTGAGCGCTGACTCAGGTCTGCACTCATAACTCTAGCTAGATTGCATACGTGCAGAATAGCTTGTACCGTTAGCACTAGAACAACAGGCTAAATAGCACAGTTGTCACAGATAGCTTGCTTGCATCCGTGCGGTTGCTTCTGTTTGCTAGGTACTTTAGGAACGCCGGCTTAAGAGCGCGCGCGTTAGATAGTTAGCTAGTTTGCTCAGTGCAGCTAGCTTGGACTACCTTGTAGCACTCCAGCTATCTGGCTGCGTCCCCAGACAGGGTAACGCACTCGGTTATTGTGGCAGATAGCTAACGTGCACACGTGCAGTTAGTGTCTGTGTGCTAAGTACTTCGCGCCAGCTACCTCTGTGTAGGGCGCCCCTTAAGCGAGAGTAGTAGCTAGAAGCCATGCTCTTCAGTTAGCTAGATAGCTAGCTTGCTCCCGTGCAGCCAGTATCTAGTGATGTGTAGCACTCCAGCTCTTACCGTTGCAGGCTTAGCTTGCACGTTAACCCCGTTATTCCTGTTAGCAGAGAGAGGGGGGAACAGCTAGGTGCTGTATTAGCTGTGAGGCTACGTTGGCCGGTTACGACCGGCACAATTAATTTGATGTGTGCATGCTAAAGGGCAGGAGCACGCCGCTCAGGCGTTGCTGGGACCTACATAAATGTAGTGTAGCTTTTACTGGCGTCGGCCCCGAAGGGGGCACTCTGAGATTTTAGCTGGGCGATTCGCTAGCTAGGTGAGCTCGCCCCGCACGTTGTGTGGGCCGCTTCTCTCAGTACTTACGCCATCTTAGCCAGCTTGCTTGTCTGCTAAGTGTTGCTTGCCTCGTGCAAATAGCATCTACTAGATTGTAACTCCCTCTGAGGAGTTTCTTCTGAGATTGACTAGCTTTGCGGGCCGCTGGCCTTGCTTGCGGTCACGCTTGCTTCCCCGTGTTACTCAGGGTAGAGACTCGCTGCACCGGCTTGTGCGCAGGCTTGTGTTAGCGCACGCTTGTCTCTCAGTGCTTATGCTAGCTTAGCTAGTGGCTTCCACGTCTGTTCTCTCGGGTTAACAGGTTGTGGGTATTGGTGCCCCCCCTTCGGGGTGGGCTATTGCCGCTTACGTTACCATTGCACGCGCACGTTCGCTAGCCTCCGGGTTGCTTACTGTCTAGCCTGTGCTTCTTGCTAGCTTGCTTAACACTTTGAGTGCCACGGCCCTTGGGCAAAAGGTGCTGTACTGTGCCACATAGGCCGCAATGCATTTTAAAACAGTCATATAATTTCTTTAATAATTACTATGTAAACACTGAACACGCACAAATAACGATGAGACTCTCTTCTATCACCTGCAAAAAAAAGTTTATTGATCCCATTTTCCGTTCTTTAGTTATGAGCCGGAGAAGATAGCTTGATTTGACCAAAAACAGCAATTTTTTTCTAGAAACCTGAGATATTCAGCCTTTTGTGAAAGGAAGCATTTCAAGCACATCATTGACTCATTGCTAATATTTTCTGATGTAATGACACCTCAAAAATAATTTCCTTCAATAAAAGAGTGAAAACAAAGGAATTTTGTTTGGCCAAATAATATTTTTTAGTGCCCTGCGTGCCCCCCCCTCCTTCTCCCCCGTTGTGGGAGGCGTGTCTCTCTGGGCTCTGCTGTGAGTGCGTTTGCTCTGCGTGTGCTCTGCACTGAAGTGAAAAGTCCGCTACATCCAGCTTTTTTACAGCCGCGTGTATTTGTTACAGCTCCCATGCTTCCAGTTGAGAATAATAACGACTCCACATGCGAATGGGCTGTAGCAGCGGACACGGAGGTGCTCAATTGTGACAGCAGATTGGCTGCTACAGGGGCACAGCTAACGTTATGCTTCAATGAAGCAGCTGCATACGGACGGATGCGATGCGATTTCCTTTTCCCCAACGACTTCTTCTGTGTGTTTTACTCCACGTTCTCTCATCTGGAGAGCGCTGTCGCCACCTAAGGGTTCTGTAAAATAGGTTAGACACATTCAATAGCTGTCATATTGTAAGAGGCGATGTAAGAGGCTTAGATCGACACCCCCCGTCAAAAAAACAATTTGGAGTTATTGACGCCATTTGGCGTCGCTGGCACTCTACGGTAAATTTCTCTTGACGCCATATGGCGTCGCTGGCACTCAATGTGTTAAGCAGTACTCCCGCTAATAGGGTGCGCCCTGCGGAAGCTTGCTATTAGTGGTTAGCTTCCTGCTTCCTCTTGCTACTGAGCAGGGAAGGTCAGGGAGGGGATGGGCCGTGTGTAAAACTACTTTGGCCGAGTATGAATCGGCACGTTAAGTGCGTGTTCTGCCTTGGGCACGAGCACGCTGCACAGGCGCCTTGAACCCTCAGTCTTGTCCGCAGCTAAGCTGTGTTCCACCCCTCCCCAGGCAGGTGGAAGCTAGCGGTCTGGCTCCTGAACCGGACCAGTTGCTAGCCCAGGGCTTGCCTGATAATGTGGGATGCACTATGCAGCAAGTAAGGGCGTGGATCCAGTGAACTGCGGTGTGCGACCAGTTCTCGGTTTCCTTCAGAGCCTGCTTGACGCGGGTCAGTCCCCGCAGTCGTTTAAGGTGTACGTAGCCGCGATTCTGCTTGCCATATGGGAATTGAAGGGAGCCCCGTGGGGGCGTACCCTTTGGTCTTGCGCTTCATGAAGGGGGCGCGTAAACTGCGCCCGCCGTCGCGGTGCGTTTTTTCCCCAAATCGGACCTGGTTACGGTGCTGGACGGGCTAACGGGTCATCCGTTTGAGCCCTTGGACTCCGCCGATTTAAGGGTTCTGTCTTTAAAGACTGCGCTGCTGCTGGCCTTGTCGTCAGGAAAGAGAGTTGGTGACCTGATTGCCCTCTCGGTGCAGCAGGCCTGTGTGGTTTTGGGAATGATGGGCGCAGGGTTACGTTGCGACCTAACCCGGCTTACCAACCTAAGATTATTAATGTCAGCTTTAGGTCTATGGTCATAGACTTATCAGCATTCTGTCCCCCGCCGTTCAGTTAGAGACGGGTGAGGAGAGACGTTTGCTCATGCTGTGCCCCGTAAGGGCGCTCTTGGCCTATGTGGCCAGGACGCGTTCTTTACGCATTACAGATCAGCTGTTGGTTTGCTTTGGGCAAAGGGCCCAGGGCCGACCCCTTTCCAAGGATGGCTTATCACACTGGATAGTGGAGGCGATCGCGTTGGCATACTCTGCCGTGGGCAAGGTTCCCCCAGAGGGTATCAGGGCGCATTCTACGCGAGGTGTTGCGACATCCTCTGCGTTGTTGCGTGGTGTGTCGGTGGAGGACATGTGTGCCGCGGCCTCATGGTCCTCTCATCACATTTTTGTCAGGTACTACAGTCTCGACGTGTCCGGTTCGCAGTTCGCGCACGCGGTGCTGTCGGTGGCAAGAAAGTAGTATCGTTGCCACTCTAATATGTCAGACGGTTAGGCATAAACGTTGCCATATGGCCGTGGTTCACCGATGCCTTTCGGGTCGCCCTGTGGGGTGCTCCCGGCAGCAAGGTCGGTTGAATGGAGGCACTAGTGAGAGCTTGAGTTCGAAACGAAGTAAAACATTAGGGTTGTGCTACAACCCAGGTTTTACGAGTGAGAACGAGAGCTCTCACTACCCAGCCTTGCTGTGTCGATGCGTCACGGGGTGCGTCGGATCTCAGCGGGCTGGAAGAAATTAGAGTGATTATCCCTGGGCTGGCAGGACGTGACGTAGTCACGTGGATCCGTGTCAGTCCCAGGGGGTACCACGCCACCTACGGGTGGGTGGTCAGGTTTTAATGAAAACTAATTTTGGAGCAAAATAACAGTCTTCCATAGGGCTGCGTTGCAGCGTTTAAGGCACTAGTGAGAGCTTGAGTTCTCACTCGTAAAACCTGGGTTGTAGCACAACCCTAATGTTCTGCTTGAAACGGTGTCCATCACTAAAAACCTCTTTTTCTCCTATTTCTCTCCCAAGGAGGGCATTTTTAGTGAAAACAAGCTAACTTCCACTGCTTGTAACTAAACAAGGAAACATGGTAGAGTTTCAGTTTTTTACAAGGGGTAAGAAGAGAGTCTCTGCTTTATTGTGAGATATGTTGTGTAATTTTATTCCTAGCACAGAATATTCTGTGGGTCCTGGAAGATCAGGAAATATGCTCAAAATCCTGGCACTGGGAGCACACAGACCGAAATGACCCTGGCAGAGAATGAGTTAATATAGCCATAATAGAAAAAATTCTATAGCTGTTTTCAACTGAATGGAAGTGAATCTGGCACAGGCTCCAGACAATTTTACTGAAGCGCTGTGGCACTCAATGTGTTAAAGACCCAGACTCATCTTTTTTCAAGGCATCCTTAATATAATCCATTGTCCCTGATTCATCTTTCATGTAGTAGTCAGTAATGTATGTGATTACTGCAAAATAATCCAAGCAAATTTGCAAATCCAAATTTTAATCCCAGATTTTAATCCATTTAGGATGATAATTATTAATCATAATTTCATCAATGTCGCTTTTTAGTACAACTTCATAGCCCCTGTCAGACAATTGTAACGCCTCCTGATATAAGCTGCAAGTTGCTTCTCAGCACAATCAGCAGTGCAATGCTCTCCATCACAGTTTGACCCACACAAGCCTGCTTTTTTAAGCAGTGCCAAAAGTCTAATTTTCTCTAAATCTGCAATACCAAGTTTTTCTGCTTTATTTTTACAATATTTTTGAAACCCTTTCAAATTTCCATTTTCACTCAAATCTGTTAATTCTGAAATGTCAGTTATGGTTTGGGAATTCTTTTTTAATTTTGAAACATATTTATTATTTGATGATACAAGTGGAGTTTTTAATGAAGGTTCAGACAGGACGATCTTGATCCTCACCGGTTCCACAGTCACTGCACTTCTCCTGCTTGCTCACCTGGTAACCTGTCAGCTTCCTGGTGATAATTGAATAATCAGTGGTTGCCTCCTAGTTTCCCATAAGCCAATAGCATAGCAACACATCACCTCATACACCTTTGCTCACCTGCACTTTTAGCCTATCACGTTGTGGCACTCCCCTTTAGGCAGCCTATCACATGGTTGATGTGTGCATAAATATGCTTTTCTGTGTCTCATTCAGTCTCTCTCATCCTGCTGGCTGACACACATGCTAGCTGACATTGACTGCAAATTACTGGTGTTTGGTGGTTCTCTGCAGAACATTTTGATAATTTCAGTGCCTCTACTTCGGCAAAAATCAGGTTGTATGGCGTTTGATCAATTCATATACTTTTTCTGTGTTTGTGCAATTTTTTTCACTGGATTTACTCACCATGAGTTCAGAGGAAATGTTTGACCCCGATGCTAACATTGACGTTGAGGGCTTGGGATCTCGCCACAGCCTGAGGATTGCGGCTCAGCAATGTTCGTCGGCTGACGAAATTGTGGATCTCCTCCGCATACACGGGATAGCAGCAGCTCCAGGCCTGGGGCTTAGCCAGCTACAGGAGTTAGCCGCTCAGCTGTTTGAGTCTCCCGACGACGTCGGTTCCGAGCCTCCCGGCTCCCCCATTTTGCCTTCCCAGCAGCTCATTCAGCCACCTGTCTCGGGCAAACGCAAATCAAAAGCAAAGCACATTCAGAAAGCAAAACGTAAACCAGCGGCTGCTTCCGCTCAATCTGATAATGAGCCCGTCTTGGCAGCTCTGCGGGCTATGACAAACACACTACAAACCGTAGATGCTCGTCTCCAGTTATTGGAACATAACAAGGCGTCGTCTTCCATGCAATCTGCAGCTCCTTTTTTGCCGCCGCAAATGCCTGTTCCCCCTGTGTTTCCACCGATTATTCCGGTCCCTGTGGTGTCTGTGTCACTCTCTGGCTTCCGCGGCTGCGGTGCCATCCATGCTAGGTAGGCCTTACATTTCTACCAGTGCAAATGTATCTCCCCGCGTACGGGACAAAATCCTGCAAGGTAAGGATGTAAATTTGATTAGTTTGATTCTAGCTTCTCCCGAGTGCGAAAGTAGCGTGTTGGCAGGCGACAGTATCACTACGATTTTCAAATCGTCAGACCCAAGACTCACAAGGGATTTATTCATTGGGAAATTTTTGGTGGCATTTAGCATTTACCGCAACATTATTTGTTCAGTTCATCCAGAACGCAGGCAGGAGCTGGACACTTATCTGGTTTTGATCGGGGACTTAAATCTACGGTATGGAAAGAATATGTTTTATCAATACCACAAGGCCTTTGCTAGCAAAGCAGCAAGGTACATTAACATTTCTAACATTCGTGTGGATTGGTCTATCCTGGACACCGAACTGCTGGTTATGGGGTCATCCCTATGTTCCCCGGGTCCTATGTTCCCCGGGTCCTATGTTCCCCGTTTTTAACACTCTCCGTAACATTTGGGGTGTCTATCTGCTATGCCGACCACCCGCAATGCCGACCTTAGGTTTAGGCGTGAGGGGTGGGAGAGGTTAGGTTTTGGGTTAGGGTCTGGGGGAGGTTAGGAAGGGTTCTATGTTCCCCGGTCCCACAAAAACGGGGAACATAGGACCCGGGGAATATAGGACCCAGGGAACATAGGTACGCTCCCCTGGTTATGCTGGTGGGAGGCGCCCAAGCAATATCCTGCTTCACGTGCGGAAACACGGGCCACTCGGCCGCTCTCTGCCCCACAGTTCCTTTTCGTCCCAAACCAGTGCCATTCCCTGCTGCACCTGAGCCAGCGATTAATCCATCCGAATCAGTCAATACAAGTGTCGATTCCCGTGGGCGCAAGTTATTGCAAAGATGCGCACCCCAAGTCAGCGTGTCCCCGCAAGTTCCACCCTCTGCCTCAGCCTCAGCAGAAGCGGGGACGGGGTCGTGGTTCAAGGAGATACTGAAATCTCACCCCTCCACTCCAATAAACATCCCCGCCCTGGCATATGAACTATCGACTCATCCTGACTCTGTATTTGTAAATCACTTGTTGTCTGGTCTTTCCCAAGGGTTCCGAGTGGGGGTCGTCTCTCCCCTGGTCTCCTCACTTGTGTGTAAAAAATATTCAATCAGCATTAAATGAGCCGGAGATTGTGTCTCAGCTTCTTCAAAAGGAGCTCGACAAAGGCTATTTAATCGGGCCTTTTAAGTCCTCTCCGTTCCCCATTTTTCGTTCCAGTCCTATTGGCATTGCCACTCATAAATATTCTGGTAAGAAAAGGCTGATTTACGACCTCTCCGCTCCTCACTCAGGGCCCTCTCCCAGCGTCAACAGCTTGATTCCCCGAGAGCCGATTCCCCGAGAGCCATTTCCCTGCATTATTCCACCGTGGATAACGCAATCAGGCTAATTAAATTAGCTGGTCAGGGCGCATGGCTGTCCAAAGCCGATATAACTGACGCCTTCAAAATCATGCCCATTCACCCTTCTCAGTGGCATTATTTTGGCATTAAATGGGAAGCCAATCTACTGTATATTTCGCCACGCGCCTTACATTTGGGTGCAGGAGTAGTCCATTTATATTTAATCAGATGTCCGAGGCGCTCTGCTGGATCCTCCTTAACAGAGTACGGGTCCCCTCGCTGCTGCATCTGCTCGATGATTTCCTGTTGATTGATCCCCCTCATGACAATTCCGGCTCCTCCCTAGGGAAATTAAAACACATGTTCAAGCATGTGGGTGTTCCTCTGTCTGAGGAGAAAACTATCGGCCCAGCCAGCCACTCGGCTTGAGTTTCTAGGCATCATTCTAGACTCAGTTGAGATGAAGGCTTCTCTCCCAGAGGAGAAACTCGAGAGGATTCGAGACATTTCAAAGTATTTTGCATCTTCCCTATCCGTAACTAAGCAACAAATGCTTTCACTTCTCGGCCATTTCAATTTTGCCATCCGTGTTATTCCCCAGGGCCGCTCGTTAATTTCTAGACTGCTAACTTTGGCTTCCTCAGTAAATGAATTGCACGACGTCATCGTGCTGGACGAAGGCTGTCGGTCAGACATTCGCTTCTGGTCATACCTACTGGCGCACTGGAACGGTGTCACGTTCTTCTATGACGATTTAATTAAATCCTCCGATTCTATTAAATTTTTCACGGATGCAGCGCCCTCTGCGGGTTTCGGAGGTTATTTCCAGAATGACTGGTTTTCATGTAGCTGGCCGGTTGATTTCCCTCACATCGCTCCTTCCTCTGCTCTGTTTGAGATTTATCCTGTAGCAGTAGCCTGCCACGTATGGGGGAAGTTCTGGCGTTGTAAACGCATAGCGCTTCAGTGCGACAACGAAGCAGTCGTTGCCATCATTAATAAAGGCCGGTCTTCATGTCCTGCAATCATGCCATTCATGCGCCATATTACATGGCTTTCGATAAAAAATAACTTTATTCTGACAGCTCGTCATGTACCTGGTCATGTTAACACTATTGCTGACTCACTATCTCAATTTAATTTCCAGGTTTTCAGGACGCTGTGCCCAGATGCCAGCCCATGGCCAGATGCAGTACCCCCTCTAGCGGCTCTAGTGCTGTACTGATGCCTCATTCCCTGGGAGCTTATTTAGAATCAGCCAGGTTCTTTATGAGAAAAGGGTTAGCGATCTCCACTCTGAGAACTTATGACTTTGCATGGAAGACCTTTGCTTTGTTTTGCTGTTCTCTAAATCTGCAGTTAAAGCCAGTTTCAATCATTGCAGTCTGTGCTTTTATTTCTCATTGTGCCGAGGTACGGCACTTCAAACCCCAGTATATCAAGGGTTTGGTCGCAGGCATTCAGTTCTATGCAAGATGCTTCGATCCATCATTTCCCAGTTTGTTTACCAATCCTTCCATTAAATTAATTCTTAAAGGTATTGCAAAGGTTTTCCCCTCAAAAATCGACAATAGGCTACCAATTACTCTCTCCATTCTGCACAAACTGTTGTCATTTTTGAGAAAAGGATATATTTCTCCTCATGTCGATTCCATGTTGGACTGTTCCTTTCTCCTAGCCTTTTATGGTTTTTTTAAGGATTGGTGAATTCACTACTAATTCAAATAGGTTCGACCCTAGCAAAGATGTGACTGTTTCAGATATCATTTTTTACCCAGGTCATTTTAGGCTCACTCTCAAACATTCAAAAACAGGTGGTTCATGTGCTATTATTATTGCTAGCACAGGTTCCCAATTTTGCCCTTTCAAATCAATGTCTAGATTTCTGAAATTGAGGCTTTTTTCTGACCCTCTTGCCCCTCTGTTTTTGACCCCAGAAAACAATCCCATGTCTAGTTTCTGGTTTAGGCTTCACCTAAAACGGGTGCTTAGTGGATGCAACATTGACCCAGAACGTTACTCAGGGCATTCATTTAGGATAGGAGCGGCAACTTCTGCAGCCTTACAAGGCATGTCAATGGCTTCCCTGCAGCAGATGGGCCGCTGGTCTTCTTCAGCGTACACCACCTACGTTCGTCCTGATGCCACGGCCATCATCGATGCTCAACGATCCCTTAAACCTTAAAATAACTGGTAAGCATTGCATATTACTGGTGATTGGTGGTTTTCATTTAAGCAAATCAATATTGTCATTCGTGTATTTCTTTTTTGGGGGGATTTCATCTGGCTGTGTAAAAAGGGGCTGCTCCCTTTTCCCGGCACTCCTCGTTCTGGATCATGGTATTTAAATTGGAAATCTGCTGGGAGTTCCTGCTCGTCATGCTAATCACATGCATTAATTATGTCATTCATACCATTACAGGCTAAGCTCATGCGGTCTCAGCTCCTTAGTCAATGCTGACTTCATTCAGGCTACCTGAGTTACAACAACTCATTCATGCATTTGTCATTCATATCATTACATGCTAAGCTCATGTGGTCTCAGCTCCTAAGTCAATGCTGACTCCATTCAGGCTACCTGAGTTACAACAACTCATTCGTGCATTAGTCATTCATATCATTACATGCTAAGCTCATGTGGTCTCAGCACCTAAGTCAATGCTGACTCCATTCAGGCTATCTGAGTTACAACAACTCATTCATTTGTCATTCATATCATTACATGCTAAGCTCATAAGTCAATGCTGACTCCATTCAGGCTACCTGAGTTACAACAACTCATTCATGCATTTGTCATTCATATCATAGCATGCTAAGCAACCTAAGTCAATGCTGACTTCATTCATACTGCAGAGTCACTGCTGACTCCGTTTACACTGCAGAGTCATTGCTGACTCCATTCATACTGCAGAGTCATTGCTGACTCCATTCATACTGCAGAGTCATTGCTGACTCCATTCATACTGCAGAGTCATTGCTGACTCCATACTGCAGAGTCATTGCTGACTCCATTCATACTGCAGAGTCATTGCTGACTCCATACATACTGCAGAGTCATTGCCTGACTCCATACATATTGCAGAGTCATTGCCTGACTCCATTCATACTACAGAGTCATTGCCTGACTCCATTCATACTGCAGAGTCATTGCCTGACTCCATACATACTGCAGAGTCATTGCCTGACTCTATTCATACTGCAGAGTCATTGCTGACTCCATTCATACTGCAGAGTCATTGCTGACTCCATTCATACTGCAGTCATTGCTGACTCCATACATCAGAGTCATTGCTGACTCCATACATACTGCAGTCATTGCTGACTCCATACATACTGCAGAGTCATTGCCTGACTCCATTCATACTGCAGAGTCATTGCTGACTCCTGTCATTCTGCTGAGTCACTGCTGACTCCATTCATGCGGCCTGAGTCACAGCTGACTCTATTCATGCGGCTGAGTCTCTGCCGACTCCATTCATGCGGCCTTAGTCATACGGGCTTCACAAGCCTCAATTACATGGTCTTAGCAGATTCCTAAGACCTGCAGCAATGCTCATCATTCTAGTTAGCATCATGGGTTAATGTCGACTACACTTTGCTTGTAGGTGATATTATCTCTCATTTATTGTTCCAACTGCCATAATCATATTAAATTTTTCAATCCCTCAGCTGTCATATCATCCCGGTAAGATTATGTCTCCTGATCCTGTCACCCGGTGAGTTCTTCTTTCTAGAAAGTTCTAGGCTGGGTTCTGGGGCTTGCGCCTTCTTTTGGGGGGTATATATGGCTGTGCTGCTCGAGCTGATCCAGCTCGATCTCGATATCTCCCAGTGGTGTCAAGCTCCAAAGACTAACTAACTTTCTCATCATAATATTCTGTAAAAAATCATTCATCATCATTATAATAAATCATTGTTTATCCATCAAGTCTCCTGATTGAAGTGGAGTTTTTAACGAAGGTTCAGACAGGACGATCTTGATCCTCACCGGTTCCACAGTCACTGCACTTCTCCTGCTTGCTCACCTGGTAACCTGTCAGCTTCCTGGTGATAATTGAATAATCAGTGGTTGCCTCCTAGTTTCCCATAAGCCAATAGCATAGCAACACATCACCTCATACACCTTTGCTCACCTGCACTTTTAGCCTATCACGTTGTGGCACTCCCCTTTAGGCAGCCTATCACATGGTTGATGTGTGCATAAATATGCTTTTCTGTGTCTCATTCAGTCTCTCTCATCCTGCTGGCTGACACACACCCACCACCTCCCCGTCTCCGCCAAATCCCTGATCCATCAGTCATCAAGAGGTTTCACCAGCACCAGTATCCTGACGCCACTGGGGGGTATATATGGCTGTGCTGCTCGAGCTGATCCAGCTCGATCTCGATATCTCCCAGTGGTGTCAAGCTCCAAAGACTAACTAACTTTCTCATCATAATATTCTGTAAAAAATCATTCATCATCATTATAATAAATCATTGTTTATCCATCAAGTCTCCTGATTGAAATGTATTATATGCTGCCACAAATGTTTCATCAACCACTTGTGGGTCATTCTTAATTTTATTGTTGTTACAGTCTTCTAAATAGTCTACCAATTGGGCTCGCCTTTCCCATTCTACATATTCATCAATAGTTTTTTTAGCATTATACTTTTTGCAAAGTTCATCCATTACCCATAAATTCCCATCCTTGTCCTTAACCTCCAAAATCTTTTTTACCTTATCCTTAACTCATTCACCGCCAGTTTAGGACTGCCAATATTTAGCACAGGCCAAAGATTTTCATAATTGTTGGTCATCTTTCAAGACCCACAGTAAATTATCTATTAGCACCAGAGTGATTTGCAATACCTCAAAATGAAGATGTACGTCTCTGGGTTCACCAGGAAAAAAAAGTGAGCTTTTAGCATGTTCTGTACTCTACTTATAGCCATTTATATACACCCTGTTTTCACCCAAAATGTCTCTCTGAGAAAAGAAATTGCAGAAAATGGCATTTATGTACAGCACACAATATCATGCAGAACTCGCTCTCAATTCTTTTATTTTGAACTGTATTGACATCAGACATGTAAATATTATTCATTATGACACAAATGACAAAAAATATATATATATATATATATATATATATATATATGAAGTGCTTTTTTTACATTCAACAATACAGTTTGCTCAGTGTGAGTGAGTGTACAGACAGACAGACAGACAGACACACACAGACACACAGACACACACACACACACACACACACACACACACACACAGCGAGAGTTCTGTCCACAGCTGCAGCTAGATCGCACCTCCTTCCCCCTCCTTCCCCATCAGCGTTTTGCCTCCTCTGCTGCTCGTTTTCCTCCTCTCGCTGGGACGAATGCTGCGACACGACACAGGAACGGGTCCGCGGCTTGGCTTTGGGACCAGGCGCTGCTGGAACCGGATCGATCATGTTCGTCACGGGTTTGACTAGGCAATCCAGGTTTGCCCTGCAGCAAGGCAGCAGTGCAGCGCGCCGAGAGGCGTTTCAATGGCGTTTTTTCCTCTGTACAAGGAAGCGCGTTTCTCTGTTTTTCCTCCTTTCCTCCTTCTTTCTCGTTTCAAACAACAGCTGCGGTATGTGTTTGATAACGTGCTGTCGGCTTGACTTTGAGGTTAGGGACATGTGTCTGTGTCACAGGCTGGGTAAGTGTTTGAACTAAGCGCTGCAGTAATAAAACCAAAAACACATCAAACACGTCATTGGCGGGGAGGGCTATTTCTGATAAGACGTCAAAGACGTCTTTGGCGGTGAATGAGTTAACACGTTCACTGCCATTGACGAGTTGATACGTCAAAAAAAATCCAACGGTTGACTGCCAATGACGAGTTGATACGTCAAAAAAAAAAAAAAAAAAATTGACGGACTAACCCTTTTACATCTCTTATATAAATATTGGAGCCACCGAACGTGTACAACCCATTCCACCGACCCACTAAGTGGCGACAGTGCTCTCCAGACTAGAGGAAGCCAAGCAAAAAGCAGTGTGAGGAAGCCATTCTCATGAAAATGGATTGGCGAAAACGCTTTCGCTTTCGCGCTTGGGAGCTGGCGGTGGGGGATTGCAAATTTGCATAATAGATTATGGGTGCAACACACTTTGAAACACTAGCAGAAAGGAATCGCAAGCAGCTTCATTCCAGCTGAGCTTACAACCGAAAACGAACGAGCCTCATTCTCATACTGTAGGCGAAAACGCTTTCGCGCTGGTGCACACGGGCGCACAACGGTGGGGGGTTCCAAAAATAGACTGGGTGCAAAACACACTTTGAAACACGCAGCATAAAGCCTAGAATCGCACAAAGCTTCATCAAAGCTCTCAACCGAAAACCCAAGAAACGAGCAGCCCCATCCAGACTCGCTGACGAGGGGGCCGCCAGGGAGGGAGGCTGCTCAAACTCGCAGCAGCAGCAGCAGCAGCAGAAGAAACTGATATATATATTACTATAATATATTTACTGTGCAATAGGGTTGTGCAATCAGTACCTTAGCTGGTACACTTCCTGTGCCCTCAGTGCAATGCTGTGAATGTGATTGTGACCGTTCTGTTTTGTATTACTTGTCTGTCACACCTGTTGTTGTATAAAAGCACTTTTGCCCAAGACAAATTTCCCTCCCGGGATAATAAAGTATATCTCATCTCATCATCATCTCATCTCATCATCTCATCTCATCAAGAAACTCGCTTGTGACAAACGCTGCTGAAAGCCACCAGAGACACGCCCACGGAGGGAGGAGTTTGAAGGAGAGGGGGTTCAGAACTATATTGTTTAGATGTCTGATGTCTCACTGATGCCAAAAATAAATGGTTAAAGTGACTGTTCTGCCTGTTTGATTGAATTTCACAAAACTGCGATTATCTCAGCTTTCAGTCTCAGACGCTGAAACCATGCTGTACTCAACGGCTAATATCTACATAACTACTAACTCTACAAACTAACTCTTTTAGACAGAGAAAGCACACATTCTATTAGTTCTTTTGAGATATTTTGTGTTCACAAAATCTTAGCAGAAAAGAATCCTCGGCTCTTGAAAGATGAGCCAGAATCCTCAAAAAAACCCTCTGGCAGAAGCTACCTACAGTAAAAAAAAAAACGGCTGGCAGTGAATGTGTTAATATCTTTAGATTTGTGAACCTCTTCTTTCTGTTTAGTCTCGTCTGGAAATTTAACCCTAGCTGGAATTGCAATCTATGTTTTTAACACTTTGAGTGCCACGGCCCTTGGGCAAAAGGTGCTGTACTGTGCCACATAGGCCACAATGCATTTTAAAACAGTCATATAATTTCTTTAATAATTACTATGTAAACACTGAACACGCGCAAATAACGATGAGACTCTCTTCTATCACCTGCAAAAAAAAGTTTATTGATCCCATTTTCCGTTCTTTAGTTATCAGCCGGAGAAGATAGCTTGATTTAACAAAAAAGAGCAGTTTTTTTCTATAAGCTGAGATAATGGCCCTTTTGTGAAATTAAACATTTCAAACACATCACTGACTCTGAAGCTAATTTTCTGATGTAGTCACACCTCAAAAATAATTTCCTTCAATAAAACAGTGAAGTCCAGGGAATTTTGTTTGGAAGAATAATATTTTTAGCTGTAACCAGCAGCGCTGGCCCCTGCGTGCGCTGCTGGTTGCAGCTTCTTGCTGATCTTTATTTGCTGCTGGTGGGCATCGGATATTCTGGCTTGCGTTTGCCAACCCTGTCCTGCTGTCTGGGTCTGCCTGGGTCAGTGCTGTGTGCTGCTCTGCGTGCCCCACCTCCCCCCCTCCTCCTCCCCCCCCCCGTTGTGGGAGGAGTGTCTCTCTGCTCTGCTCGGCTCTGCTGTTTGCTCTGCCTGTGCTCAGCACTGAAAAAGTCCGCTAGATCCAGCTTTTTTACAGCCGCGTGTACCAGCTCCCATGCTTCTAGTTGAGAATAATAACAAATCCACGGCTGATCATGCGAATGGGCTGTTGCAGCGACATGGAGGTGCTCAATTGTGATAGCAGATTGGCTGCTGCAGGGGCACAGCTAAACGTTATGCTTCAATGAAGCAGCTGCATACGGACGGATGCGATGCGATTTCCTTTTCCCCAATGACTTCTTCTGTGTGTTTCACTCCACGTTCTCTCATCTGGAGTGCGCTGTTGCCACCTAAGGGTTCTGTAAAATAGGTTAGACACATTCAATAGCTCTCATATTGTAAGAGGCGATGTAAGAAGCTGAGATGGACACCCCCCCGTCAAAAAAACAATTTCGAGTTATTGACGCCATTTGGCGTCGCTGGCACTCTACGGTAAATTTCTAATGACGCCATATGGCGTCGCTGGCACTGGGAAACCTGGGGAAATGGTACCTACAGTTCTTAGACTTTTTTTGGCAAGACCTTTTAAAGCAGTGATGTTGATTTAACTCCAATGCTAAATCCCTTGTAGATGGATTTTTAAGAGAAACAGAAATCCAATGCTCAACAAATTTAGTCAATACTTCAATTTCCCTATCAAAATCTAGATCCGTTTTAGGGCCTGAACTTGGCTCAGAGCATTTTGCGTTAGATTCAGTATTTGGCTCAAAATGTTCCCTCTGCCTCCTATCTGCTACACCATCATCATCATTTTCCTGACTTTCAGGGATTTCCCCCAATCCAAACATTTCACTTTTGATTTGATCAAAAATAGATTCTATATATTTTACCCTATTCTGCTTTTCAGTCTCAATTTCAGTCTCAGTTCGTGGTTTAAGTTCCTCAGGAATTTCTTCCCCATCCTCTATTTTTGACCTTCCCTCCCGTCCTCCTCATCAATTAAAGATTTTTCATAATATTTATCCCAATCTACCCAAAGGGTGCAATGACCCGCCCCTCTCAGTTGAAATTCCACCCTATAATTGTATAATTTTACGCTAAAAAGGCTTTCCTTATTCATTACAATTGTTTTTATGAACTGTTTTAACCTTTCATCAAATGTCAGTGTTTGGCTCAAAATGTGTTCCTTGATGAAGTCATGTTTGGACTGATTTTTTTCCTGCTCTAAAAAATCATCCAAAGGAATGCCATCAACAAGGACCTCATCCCGTCCATTTCTGACCTCATAAACAATTTTGTGATCTTTTTTTTTAAAAAGGAGTAAAATTCTCATTGTACCTTTTTTCGCCACAACTAAGAGTAAAGAAAAGGTGAAAGGGTCCTAGATTTTCTAATCTGGCAATGAGCTCAAATCGTTTTTGTCTGAAAAAGTTTGGAGTACCTGGGGATTTATCTAACACACTATAGGGGTCCTCCAGTGAATATTTGGTAGTTCCAGAAGTAGTTCTAGACTGTTTTACTCGCATGAAAGAAATGTTTATATTTCTCTCAAGTACTGTAGCGAAGCTTGTGGGCTTGCCTCGGGTGATGCGTGAAGTGGCCTGGGCCTGGCCTGGCTGGGTGTAAGGCAGCCAGTGACCAAGAGTGATCGGTCAGAATCGCAATCAACTTGTAGCGAAGCTTGTGAGCTTGCTGGGGGCGAAGCTTTGGGGCTTGCCTCGTGAAGTGTGCTGGATCGTGGATGAGGACTCACGGGCTGTGATCGATCAGAATCACGGGGATGGAGATAGGGACCGAGATGTCGGTCCTGGGACGCGGTTGAGATTCCACTGGTGTCCTGGCTGGGTGTAAGGCAGTCGGTCATCAGGGCCTGGCTGGTTGTAAGATAGCCAGGACTCAGCTCGGGTCCGGATTTGGTTGTGCTAATGGTTGACATTATGAAGGATAGTAGTGAGTAAGAATACCTGAAGAAGTATGGAAGTAGAAGGAATCTCGCGGAATCAATATAGCGTCACAGAACACCTTGTTTATATCCCCGCGTTTTGGTGTATGACATCACGTCATTGGTGATGTCACAACGTTCGAGGGAGCTATGACATCATCGGTGTTATGTCTGACCTCGCCGATGACCTCACAGGTGAACTCCATGCTATGACATCATTGTCATCGCTGATGATGTCATCATCATTACGTCGTTGGCGTGCCGGCTGGTGGGCATCAACTGCCCCAAGAACAGGCCTGACGGTGGGCCATTATGGGCCCTTTTCTACAAGTACATTAACTTCATTACAGGCAAAAGCGGCAAATGCATAACTGGCGTTATTGGCAAACCTATCCACATTTAGCAACCTTTGCTGGAAATACTGTTGCATAGTGATAGGAACCTCCCTCTTTTGATGTAACCCGTTTCTTCCATCAGGGTGAAGACACGGGAAACTTTTAAGGTCCCAATTAATCTCTTTTATAATATTTGTTGGAATTTTACCCTCACCTGGTGCAACAACAACAGGGGTATTGGGATCATCAGGCTGTGGCTCAATGATGTCAAGCTCAGGAAAATCATTTACAAACAAGGTTGGCCTGTCATTATCAAACTGTTGCCTTTTTACTGGGTCATTTTCCCGAAATCTCTTATCCTCATCATCAGAATCAGTTGCACAATTACTTTTGGCCTTACTATTGTCATCACTATCAGAATTAGCAGTATCAGCATCATCATCAACATTAATATTACTGTCATTACTGCTGTTATTGTCATGATAATCACTATTACCAAAAAGTAAATTAAAGCCCTCTGGATCCTTGTTTTGACATCTCTCCCTGTAATTATTTAAATTGTCAGGAATAGTTTGGTAAAATTCATTCCCAAGCACCTTTACACCACACTCCACTCCTCTCCACGTGCTCCACACCGCCCTGTCCCACCTGGAGGGGAAGGACACCTATGTAAGAATGCTGTTCGTGGACTACAGCTCAGCATTCAACACCATAGTACCCTCCAGGCTGGTAAGCAAACTCAGGGATCTGGGACTAAACATGGCAATGTGCGACTGGATCCTGGATTTCCTGACAGACCGCCGCCAGGTGGTGAGGGTGGGCAACCTCACCTCCTCCCCACTGACCATTAGCATAGGAGCGCCCCAGGGGTGCGTCTCCAGCCCCTCCTGGTACGACCTCTACACCCACGACTGCGTGGCGACTCAAACTTCAAACACAATTGTGAAGTTTGCAGACGACACAGCGGTCGTGGGGCTGATCTCGGGGGGCGACGAGACGGCCTACAGAGAGGAGGTGGGGGTACTGGAACAATGGTGCCAGGACAACCACCTCTCTCTGAACGTCTCCAAGACCAAGGAGATCATTGTAGACTACAGGAGAGGGGGGGGGGGGGCGCACACCCCCCAATCACCATCAACGGCACAGTGGTGGAAAGGGTGGACAGCTTCAAGTACCTGGGAGTCAACATCCACCAGGACCTGACCTGGGCCGGCCACACCGCCACTGTTGTCAAAAAGGCCCAACAGCGACTACACGGACTCAGGCGCCTGAAGAAATTCGGGCTGAGGAAAGAAATCCTCGGGGACTTCTACAGAGGCACCATTGAAAGCCTGCTGACAGGCGGCTTCACCGCCTGGTACGGGAACTGTACCACCATGGACCGCAGAGCGCTACGGAGGGTGAGGCGCGCGGCCCAGCACGTAACAGGAGGTGAACTGCCAGAACTGCACGAACTGTACAACCAGCGGTGCCTCAGGAGGTCCCTGAAGATCATCAAAGACACAAACCATCCCCACAACAGCCTGTTCTCCCTGCTACCCTCAGGGAGGAGATACAGGGTTCCAAAAACACGCACAAATTGCTTGAGGAACAGTTTCTTCCCGCAGGCCACGAGACTCCTTAATATGCACAAATAGTGCAGTAGTCGTACCGTACCGTACTGCAGCTGCTACTATTACGGATGCCTAACGTTTAATTGTAAATTTAAGTGTATGTTTAATAAGGTGCCTAACGTTTAATTGTAAATTTAAGTGTATGTTTAATAAGGTACATGCTATTTGCACATGTATGTATAAAACGTCGAATTTGGAATGTCTGAACACGTCTAACGTATGCACATGACATGTGCACCTATGTGCAATGAATATGCCACTGTCGTATAAGCCACCGACTTGTCTTATTGCTTATTGATGCCTATTTCTTATTGCCTTATTGCTGTCTTATTGCTTATTGATGCCTATTTCTTATTGCCTATTACTTATTGCTTGTTGCCTATTTGTACTATGTCGTAAACGGAGTCCACTGCACAAGAATTTCACACGTGGTACTTGTACCATGGAGTGACAATAAAAATCTTGAATCTTGAATCTTTAACAATGTCAAAGCCCTGTGCACCTTCTCAATATCAACAAACTGTTGACAGTGAGTGGTAGTCATACCTATCTTACGTTTTAATTGAATTTCAACTCAAAAAGCCTCATTGGGGGTTCTAGGAATTGCATTTAAAGTATTAATTATATCCTGATCATGTATAGGAATATTAACCAATTGCCTCTTGGTTTTATTCCATCTTGACTTTGGAGTTTGAAAAATCATTTGGAAAGGAAATTTTAAAGCTCTGACAGGAAAAGGTAATCTTTGCCTGCCATATCTACCAATTGCAAATGGTTTGAGTTACTCATTGGTGGAGCTTTACCACGTGAAAAATAAGAGTGACATGTATGACGAATCCAAAAATTAGAAGTATGTTCTCCATAGACAGATGACTTCAGAAATCCCTCTGGCTCACCAATAGTTAAAAGCAAAATATCAGGATGATTTTCAAATATATTTTCTTTAAGGTATTTCTTTACCTGGTCAAAAAATCGAATTCTCCTACAATTTACACAGGCAAATGCAAGACCATTTCTTGTGTTTGCCCTAAAATTTCTAATCCTACTCCAAATTGTACTGTTAGATTTTTTATACTGCTTTTTCCTAGTTCTGCCCTTACTACTTGCTCTTCTTTCCTTAAAAAGTTCAGGATTTTCATCCCTAGCTCTTTTCCTAGTTCTGCCCTTACTCCTTGCTCTTCTTTCCTTAGAAAGTTCAGGATTTTCTGCTCTAGCTTTCCCCCTAGAATCAGCCTTTCTAGCTGTATTTTATGCCTTTGCTTTTTCCTTGGCCTGCTTTTTTAAATCATCCATGTCATAATGGATCTCACATTCCTTTTTGTGTGAAAGATGTTTGAGAATATAGACTGATTGATTGATTGATTTATTTTGGTGAAAAAGTGGGACAAACAGATACAGGGAACAGACAGATTCACCGAGGAATAAAACACAATAAAGCCTACCTCTTTTTGGCAACCCTTGCAAAATTCTGTCTTAGACATTTTCGAAATATGGGCAACCTGAGTAACAAACAAATGGATTCTTAAATAGGCACAGGTGCTCCGGTGACACACCCACACCTCCAGACAGACACACCCACTACCACTGGTGACAAATGGAAGAGGAGGTGGTGGCAGTCTTGTAGAAAGGGCGTTTTCCCTTCTCGTCTAATTAGTGGATTCATAACAGCTGTGGTGCCAGAGTTGCATTTTTGTGAAGCAAATGAAGTCCATTGCGCCTTTGTCCTTATAAAGTGGTTTGTTGTAGGTGCAGTGGTCTCAAAAATATGTAGATGAAAGGTGGAGGGAGAATTGTACACACTACATGAACTGGAAGGAGAGACTCTTTAGACAGACTGGATAAAAGCTTGTCATTCCTACATGCTCAAATAAATTGCACCAGTGCAACAACACCAGGTCTTAATTTGTGGGGAACATGTTCCCCCACCTAAAATGTTTTTTTACACAGCACTTTGTTTATTTGAGCATGTAGAATAAATGAGAACCTTTTCTACAGACTCTTGTCTATGGAGTTTCTCCTTCCAGTTTATGTAGTGTACAATTCTCCCTCCACCTTTAATCTACATGTTTTTGAGACCAACACACCTACAACAAACCACTTTATAAGTTAAAAGTATAAATCATTTTAGGCCGTATTAACATTTTGTTGGAATTAAATGGGAATACAGCATAGCATAGCATGTATAGGGGTATTTGGTTGCAGATTTGTGTATAAGCTAGACCAGCAAACCTTCCAGTCTGATTACATTCACCTGTCCCTTGTTGATTAGACCCTCAATGATTTTACTTGCTCACCTGACCTGCCCAACGCAGCTTCCCAATGCAATTTGAGTGGCTAAAAACATTTTCAACTCATGAATGTTACAAGTGTGTGGTGGGCCTTCTATTGCCCTCTAATGTAGTTAATGTAAGTTAATGTAATGCTTTTAACTATTCCATAAATAAATAAGTATGATCTAATATGATCTAATGGCCAATAATGAACCAAACTAGGCACCACAAGTACAGATCCTGTACAGTTACACGGCACATGTTTAAACCAGTTGAATTAAAGGTAATTCAATGTTTGTCAGTGTCCACATTCACTGCTGGTTCAAATGGTAGCAAGTCCAGGTCGACCCCCCCTCCCAACCCGGGATGGGGGCCACCGAGGCCGGGACGAACCTCTGCGCCATGACGGGGGTCCGTCCTGGAGCCACACGAAAAATGGAAAAAAGCTCCATAAAAGGAGGCTGTCATCCCGCTCAATCTATCCGCCAATAGTGCATCCCAGCCTGGATGACTCTTGCACGGTCCCCCTGTGTACCTCCAGGGAGGAAAAGAGGGACAGACCGACCTACCGACCGACAAAGCCTTCTGTAGGCCGACCCCATGGGTCTGGCAAAAATCTAGGCTACAATAGGCTATCATAACATGTTGGTGTTATGGACATCGCGATGGGATGTGAGTGCCAAAATGCGACATTTACGGCCAAATTCCACTGAGTCCGTGTTCGGTCCGTCTGCGCTGCGGTACGGCTTCGGAGCCGATGCGTTTCCACTCTAATCAATGTGTCAAGCCCACCTACTCCGCTGCGTTGCGTGTCTACTCCGTCCCAGCTCCGACGATCCAGAGCTCTCCGAAGCAGATACGCAAGGCTTCTATTTTTCACGGATGTCGGAGCAAAGCCACAGCAAGTTGGGCGGAGCCAGGCATGGAGTCAACAGAGCAGAGGTGCTTACAGCATTCAAGATCAAGCCAGAGGACAAACATGTATGAGGAAAAGTTCATCATTGAAGTGGAAAACCACAAAATAATATATGACACGACACATCCTTTTTACAAGGACAACACCAAGCAAGTCCACCCCTCCTCTGCTTCTCCAGTTGGGAACAATGATCTTCTGCCTGTTTGTTGTATTTATCCCACATACAAATTGTCTCGCACGAATGCGCACGATTTCACCGCGATGTCTGGTGGAGGGGAGCCGTGACAGCAAAACCGGAGCACAGCCGCAACGCAACGCAAATGCACCCAGTGGAATCCCGGCGTTACACTTCAAGTTGTACTCTTTGATTGAATGGTGATAAGAACATAATTGACACACATAATTAGCAAGCAGATGACAGAGATTACAGAGAATTTCTAATGGCAGAAATCGGTTAGAATTAAGTAGAGAATCCATGGTGACAGGCTGCTTCAGCGTTGCCAGACGATAATTATACGATATTATACGATTATACGATAATTATCGTATTTGTACGATAATTTCGACCTCTGTACGATGTACGATCAATAATCCCAAAATCCCCCAAATGTCAGTCGAATCCTATGTCTATCACTCTATCTGTTTATACATCTCTTCCCACAACGTCTTTGCAGCCAATACGTGCTTGAACGTGAGGCACGTGATGTGAACGTGAGTCATGATTGGTTGGGAGGGAGAAGGAAGGTTTTCACAACCTGAAAACCATAAACACAGGCAGTCACAGACAGTAGGTGCGCATCACAGAGCAGAATGCGGGAAGATACGGGGCGAGTCTTGGAAACTATCAAATAAAACATAAAGAAAACGAGTGGTGCCGACCAGGAGGAACGTGACGACAGGGGAGAGCCGGGAGGGGAGCCGCCTGGACAGCCAAAAAGTAAGCACAGAAAACAAATGTACCCTGACTGAATGGGAAAGCGACACTTAATTCACTGGCTGGCTCAAAGCTGTTGCAAGGTGTGACTCTAAGGCCATGTCCACACGGAGACGAGTTTAGGTGTATCCGCTAAAGTTTTTTCTCGTATAGATGTTTCGTCCAGATGGAACCAGCGTTCTGGGAGTATACGTTCTGGGAGTATACGCTGATTTATGAAACCGGGTCCCAGAGTGAATAAATCTGAAGACGCCACCCTTGCATTTCCGTGTTTACAACCCATACGCATCTTTCCTGAACCGATGACGCCATAGCCCCACCTCTCTCCGCCAGTAACAATTTAGGCTTACAGTGCACTAGCGTTCGTGCTACAGCAGCTACTGAGCCTGTTAGGGCTCTTGCAGCAAAATATAATGCTCCTCTATTACCACCGTCAGCAACAACACGGAGAAAAGCGTGTACAACATCCTCAGGGCTCCACAGCTGACTCTTCCCATCCACCCCTCACCTCCCCTCCCTTCATCAGATATTTCCCAGAAGGCTTAGCGGCGGCTAAGTTTTTACAAAAACACAAACAAAATCAGGCTAAACGTGTTAGATCGAAATAATATTTATTTTTAATACAACATGCAATTCTGGAATATTTTAATATTGGACGAAATGAAATGTAAACGACGACAAAGTGAGAGGAGGTTTGACGACCACATGGCACGCGGCAGCGCCACTTACCGGCCTGGCATGTATACTACAGAGGGCTTCAGTGGTTTCATGTGGATACACACATTTCTTGAAACGATTCCGTGTTTATGGAAAACTTTTCTTAACACATTAAGTGCCATAGACGACCTAACTCGTCTTACATAATCCAGCGCTTGAGTGCCAAGGACGAGCTAACTCGTCTTACATAAAGATTTTTTTTTTTTGACGGTGGGACATCAATCAACAACTTTTACATCTTCGAGATCACTATTGGAGCAAGAGAATGTGTATAATCTATTTTACCGACCACTAAGTGGCGACAGTGCTCTCCTGACTAGAGGAAGGCAAGCATTTTTTTAACTTGTCACGCCATTCTCACCCCAGCCATTCTCATGAAAATGGATGGGGGAAAACGCTTTCGTTTTCGCGCTGATTGCTGGCGATGCGGGATTGCAAATTTACATAATAGATTACAAGTGGAACACACTTTGAAACACGCAGCATAAATATGACCAGAATCGCAAAAGCTTCTCTCAACCAAAACTCCGAGCGAGCGAGTCCATCCCGACTTCCTCAAACAGCGGCCGCGCAGCCACAGGCACAGGACAGCAGCAAAGCACTGTCTGTGCTGGGTAAACGATAATGTCACTCCAAAAACGTTTAATTTTGACCCTCTGGTACGGTAATTCAACATTTGCCATCTGGCAACACTGGGCTGCTTGTGTACAGCGGCGAGATGAGGGGATGAAAGGCACACACCGCGCAGCTGACTGAAGTGAATACAGTGAGTAATACATGTTATAATAAACATGACATTCTCGGGGATCATGTCTATGTTCCCCGGGTTCTATGTTCCCCGGGTTCTATATTCCCCGTTTTTCACTAACCCTAAACCTAACCCCCCCCAGACCCTAACCCAAAACCTAACCTCTCCCACCCCCCACGCCTAAACCTAACCTCCCCCAGACCCTAACCCAAAACCTAACCTCTCCCAGGGAACATAGCGCGGAACATAGGACCCTATTTGGGAAAAGCGGGGAACATAGGACCCGGGGAACATAGGACCCGGGGAACATAGGGATGACCCCGTGGAAAGATGAGTTTAAGTTTAGTCACTATTGGGATTGTGGCATAAACAATTAGTGATTTCTTGTTGTCATAACTACACCTACTTTCTCTGGCGTCGCAGGTTGTTGACAAAGTGCCACGTCCAAAAATCCTTGTTGGGCCAGCCCTGCATCATGTAGGCCAGGTGGTGCCATGGCACGAGTCCGATACCTCACGAGTCCGACACCTCACGAGTCCGAAAAAAGAGGCATTATATTCCCCGTTTTTCACTAACCCAAAACCTAACCTCTCCCACCCCCACGCCTAAACCTAACCTCCCCCAGACCCTAACCCAAAACCTAACCTCTCCCACCCCCACGCCTAAACCTAACCTCCCCCAGACCCTAACCCAAATTCGGTCTCGTGAGGTGTCGGACTAGGGGGCAGTCCCCGGCCAGGTATGCCTTTATGTGTGACAGGGCCGTCACACCATTCTGCCTCATTTTGGGAGTCAGAATGTCCTCATCCCCCATCAGGTATTCCCTGTACTCATCCAGGTACCTTCCTGTGAAGGCACATGATAAATGAGTGATTAACCATTTTTATTAGTATGACTAATGACTCTGTATGTCATTAGTAAACATACAGAGTGTGTTGTTTCTCACCAATTGTGGGCGGGAGCTGCACCAAACGCATTTGGGACCCCTTCCCACTGCTGCCGAAAATCCGGCGGATGTCATCCGGGAGGACTGCCGCAGCGTCACCGGCGCTCACCCGCTTGCGCGCAACGAGCGCCGGCAAGACCGGGTACACAATGCGTGTTGTCACTGTAGGGGTACTGGGGGAGGACACAGGGCTGCCTGGGCGTGAAGCCACCTGTGCATAGATACAGCAATGTATAACTGTTTTGTTATTCCAGGTATGAGTTAAGTATATCAGGTATGTGTAACAACATTCTTTATACTCCATTTCATTAGGTATGTTGTCAACAATGCTGTGTGGCATTAAAACATACTGAGAAACTGAGGCATTTCCATATCCTGATTTGACTTACAGTTTTATGGGCTTTTTTATGTGGGTTGCTCTTCAGCCGAGACTGGGGATGGGATGGGCGGGACCGGCTCCTCTGGCGGATCTCCTCCCACTTCCTTTTTCTGGCCTCTCTTTGCCCCTCCGGGGTCCTGGGGGCGGGTACAGCGGTGCCTGGGGGTGAAGGCACCTGTGCATAGATACAGCAATGTATAATTTGTTACTCCAGGTATGACGGCCGGTTCACACACATGCCTACGCCTATGCCTACGCCTATGCCTACGCATATGTCACACCAGCGGGCGGAAGGTACCGTAATTCGGCCGTGGCAGTTCTGTGCAGCAGAGCGTCAAAGTATTTTCTTGAAAAAATGTGGTTTTGCTTTTTTTCCAATAGTACAAAATATATTATTTGAACTATCCATTCCACATAAAATTGAGTCGTTTTAGAATCAGCAAATAGGTATATTTAGCGATTTAAAAAATCAAGATTTCAGGCTTGAGTCGCCTAGCTGAGGCGACTCAAGCTCATTTGCATGCGGCGTTTCACTGGCTATAATGTCTCTATTGTTCCGAGTTTCGGCCAATGAGTCACATCAATAGAATTCAGCGTGTTACATGGGGCGGGGTGCAAAGTTCTGTTTACAACCGGAGCAGGCGAAACATGGCCGCCAGACAGTGACTCTCTCTCTCGTAATGGGACAAGCCCTTATAACAAAACAACCACTATTGCAATTTGCAATACATGTCCCGCAAGGTTTCTGAGATTAGGGGAAAGTCTGAGCTGGCGTGGGGAGGAGTTGCGGATTTGTTTGGCGTTAACGTTAGCTGTTGTGGTCAGGGCTAACGTTAGCTAGCTGGTTAGGCTACATAGTTGCAGGCAGCGCTCCACAAGCTTGTTGTGACCAAAATCCCCGCATTTAAAGCACTTCATACTCCCAGAGCTTGCGTAAACCATAGAGAACCTCATGCATTACTCAAAATGAAACGTCCAGGGTTTGTGTCTCCAAAAGCAACCCGCTAACGTTAAATGCAAGCTAACATAGCTAGCTGCTAGCTAGTACACAAAGAGTACACAAAGAAAGAAGTGAGTCTTAGCTCAGCGCTGCCGCCATTTTGGCCCGAAAATCGTCCCCTTTTGCGTGGTGTCATCGTCATGGGTGTCTCCAAAATGGCGGGTTTCTTGTGTGCGATTGACTCTCTCCAGTGCTTCTTATCAATAAGTTCTTTGGCGGGACATAAACCATAGATTATTCGCCTATTTTCAGATCAACTGTAACAATCAATGAGGGGAAACACACACATCTCTTGTTGAGAACAAAACTTTAGCGTGCTAGCGAGGCCTGCTAGCCACGGTGTGTGTGTGTGTGTGTTTTATTTTTGTTCAGCAGCTCCTGTCTCTTATCAAATCTTTATTCATATTATATCCTTTTATTATTATTATATAAATGAAACCTTTATTGCCCCTCAGGGAATTTTCTCTGCACAAGGAGCCCAAAAAGAACATAATAGGCACACATGTAATAATAATTACAATAATCCAGATGAGAAGTGATAAAAGCATGGATACCTCAAAATTAGACCACGCGTACCCCATTTGATAAGATTTTTGCTTTCAGATGTTTTATTACAGAAAGTTTATGAAACCCATCACCTAAACAGTAGGCTATTACATTCTATCATTGTCTTACTTGTGGCCTGTGTCCCAGTGTGTCAGAGTGACAGTTATCAGCTGTTGGGAGTGGTCAATGTAAATGAGGAGCCAATGTTCACTCCCCCTTGGCTGGCTGTCCCAGGTGTGAAAAACTTCTCAAACTTTGAGGGCTTTTTTCTCAGTTCCTGCTTTTCAGAGTGTGAACAATCAAATAAGCATATCTCCTTCAATTCTTTTCAGATTACAATGTGTGACACATCATTTGAAAGCTTACAGTCTGCCATTTCAGAATCTGTAAAAATCAGAAAAATGCCCTCGGCCTAATTGAGGGTCAAAACACCAGCTTGTGTCACATATAGGCATTGCTTCATGCACGCCTGGCGCCTATTTTCGTTCACACAGGACGCCACGCTCTGCGCTAAGCTGAACACATGAGCAGCGTTTTTTTTACACTTTTCAGATCTGATTTATAGCATGGGTGAGTCCTCTTTTTTATTGTAATGTGCAAGTGAGGATGTCTGTCTATTTCTTGGCCCGCTGTAATTGTTATTTTCCCTCGGGTAATCATGTGACTATGAGTCATCAACACCATGAGTGATACATGCATTGAGACAGGGGGGGTATATATACATCTGACAGAAAAGACGTTAATAGAGGAACACATGAAGGACAGCTCTCCTACTATGCACTCGTTAATTCGCGCTCCACCCTCCCTTTTGGGCAAACTCGGTAGAAAATATGGCCCAAGTCCACCAGAAACAAGAGCCAGCTTGACAGTTTAGCGCGCCTAGAGCTGAAAAATAGAACAGACGCCTAAATGATAAATGCAGCGCAGCGTAGGCACAGCGCGAGCGTGGCTTCAGCACAGCGTGGCAGCGGTATGTGTGAACGCTCTCGTCTGTTAACAAGGACGCCTAAATTTTAGGCGTTGCTTAGGCGTTGCTTTAAGCGTCGCTCTAGGCGTGTGTGTGAACGTGGCGTGAGCTATGTATGTCAGGTAGGTGTAACAGCATTCTTTATACTCCATATTCGTTAAGGAAGACAATATTGTGGCACTACAACATTTCACTCACTTCAATGACTGTGGATGCGTCTACCTCCTCAGCCGAAGAGGGCGACGCCACATCGCTGTCCACCTGTAGTGGCTGCTTTTCAGCAGGGGGTGAAGGCACCTGTGCATAGATACAGCAATGTATAATTTGTTACTCCAGGTATGAGCTAAGTATGTCAGGTAGGTGTAACAGCATTCTTTATACTCCATATTCATTCACCCATTGATACCGGCGCGCCTTCTCTAGAGTGGCCCTCTAAACCTACTGCACGTTTGTAAACAGCCCCTGTAAACCGGCCTTTTTCGGAGAAGTTGCCAGAGCGGTCGGCGTTCACTAAAACCTTCATATCTCAGGCTCTATAGCACATATAAACATAAAATAAAAAGCAATTGAGAGCTTAACCCTTTGGCTTTTCGTATTATATTTGCCCTAACGTTATTTTTTATTTTATTTATTTTTTAACTCCCCAAAAAAAAACGCATTTTAAGAAATGTTAATCAAGATTACGGCAAATGTAACCCTTCCAAATATAAAGCCACGGGTTTAAGCTCACAAATGCTTTTTATTTCATGTTGATAGCTACTATAGAAGCTGAGGAAATTGTTGTTGAACCCTTGACAATTACTGCAGCCTAACGTTAACGTTAAAACATTAGCGACCTCCGTTTTGCAGTCGTCTTGAAATACGGCAAATTCGCCAAAAGTCACTCACCCAATGAGCCTTGGCTAGCGTGTCAACAGTCACATCATAATCTGGGTGTGGAATCTTCTTATTCATTGATGTCTTCGTCCTCAAAGTAAGTTATACTCCGTTCAGTTCATCACTTAGCATTAGCATTCACTTAGCTTACTGTCTGAGACGCGGCCATGCAGAATTGCCACCGTGCAGCAGAAGAACGTGCAGTAAAACCTTGAGGCTATTGCAGATTGGAACATGAGATAAATAAATCTGAAATTAGGTCAGCAGCATTAATTTCATCATTAAAGTTTAATGGGAAGTATTGCTGGACCGGTGCTTCCTTGATTTGGTGTGTAGTTCGAGCTTTGAAAAACTGTCCACAAGGTCGAGGCAACAATAAAATAAAAAACTACAAAACCCACAATGCATTTCACCTCCGCCACGTCTATTTCAGCAAATCATGATGCATTTAATCGGTCACATGTCTTGAAACAACGATATACACGTACTACGCGTCTGCGTCGCAGCCGGCATGAAAGGTAAAATGACACGCCCGTTGCCGTCGGTGTTAAAGGGATATACACGCAAATGCTGCATCCGGTATCAATGGGTTAAGGAAGACAATCTTGTGGCAGTAAAACATTTCACTCACATCAATGACTGCATATGCGTCTGCCTCCTCAGCCGAAGAGGGCGACGCCAGACCGCTGGTCACCTGTAGTGGGTGCTGGTCAGCAGGGGGTGAAGGCACCTGTGCATAGATACAGCCATGTATAACTGTTTTGTTACTCCAGGTATGAGCTAAGTATGTCAGGTAGGTGTAACAGCATTCTTTATACTCCATATTCATGGAGTATAAAGAATTCTTATAATTATATAAGTAAAACATTGTACTCACATTTGTGGGGGTGGGCAGGCTGCTCTCCTCTGTGGAGGATGTTCCAGAGGCCTCTGGAGCTGGCCGCACGGCTGGCCTACGATGGGCCTTGAAATGTTTGAATTTGGCCAACTTCTTTCTCCCTGCAGGAGGCGGCTGTGGCTCAGCGTGTCCCTCTGTGGAGGAGGCCTTAGAGTCCACTACAGCTGGCAGCGCAGCACCTTGCTGTAGAAATGAAACATAGAGAGAAAGCGGATCCAAGTCAAGGATAAGTATTTAGATATTCTACAGTATTTAAACTTGTCCCTCTGTTTTCACTTACCCTCACTACCGCCCTCAATTTGGCCCGCAGGGCCTTGTTCTCCCGCTGTAGCCTATAATTCATCTCAAGGTTCTCCCGCTTTAACCACACGTTCTCCTCCTGGAGTCGTCTGTTCTCCTCGCGGAGCTCAACTCAGGTGGGGGGGGGGGTGCGTGGGCTGGCCCGGGCTCCTCCTCTGCTTGGCCTCCCTCGTCCTGGTCCATGGTTGTCGCCATGGGGGGATCGGGGTTTGATGCCCTGAGGCGGGTTAAGAAGTCACAGGCCGCCTGCTTTTGGAGGCCATCACGGAGGGCGTCCATCTCCTCCCCCGTGAGCTCTCTGTGTACCAGCAGGTGCTTGCGGAGACACTTGTAGCGCCTCCCCACGCACGACGCAATGGGGCATCTGCCCTCTTCCAGGGGCAAGTGGTGGGTGGCCATCTTATTGAAAATGTCCCTCTCCTGGCTGTTCCGGATCTCCCCATGCTGATCCCTCGGGTGCTTGGCAAGGTGGGCAGAAGACAGGCTACTTGTCGCGCCAAGCGCGGTGCAAAAGGCCTTCCATACCTTAGAGGTGAACTGTGGCCCCCGGTCAGATACAATGTCCACTGGAATGCCATGGAGTCGGAAAACATGAAGAACCAGAATCTCCCCGGTTTCTGCGGCAGAGGGAAGCTTGGGGAGAGCAACACAATGAGCAGCCTTAGAAAAACGGTCAATGATAGTAAAAATGACTGTGTTACCCTTGGATGGTGGCAGACCAGTGACAAAATCCACAGCAATGTGTGACCAGGGACGACGTGGTACCGGCAGGGGCCGCAGAAGACCAGCGCTAGGCTGATTAGAAGTCTTATGTTGTGCACACACCGGACAGGCGGCCACATAACTGCGGGCATCAACCTCCAGTGTGGGCCACCAGAAATGACGCCGAAGCAGCTCAATGGTGCGATTCCGACCCGGGTGACAGCTGAGTCGAGAGGCATGGCACCACTGGAGCACCGTGGAGCGCACAGAGTCTGGGACAAAAAGGCAACCAGGAGGACCTGTACCAGGGTCCGGCTGCGCATGCTGGGCCTCCAATACAGCTGACTCGACCTCCCAGGTCAGCACCCCGACCACACAAGTAGCGGGTAGAATGGTCTCCACCACTGGCGTCTCCTCCCCTTCTGCAGCATACTGGCGAGACAGTGCATCGGCCTTCGTATTTTTGGATCCTGGTCGAAAAGTCAAGATAAACTCAAAACGGTTAAAGAACAACGCCCATCTGGCCTGACGAGAATTTAAGCGTTTGGCATTTTTTAGATAAGTAAAGTTCTTATGGTCAGTCCAAACCACGAACGGTTGTTCGGCGCCCTCCAGCCAATGCCGCCACTCCTCCAATGCCAGAACCACTGCCAGTAGCTCCCGGTTTCCCACATCATAGTTTCTCTCATGGGGCTCCAACTTGTGAGAAAGGTAAGCACAGGGGTGCAACTTCTCATCCACAGCAGATCGTTGTGACAGGACCGCACCAACTCCCACGTTAGATGCGTCCACCTCCACCACAAACTGACGAGAGGTGTCAGGCTGCACCAGGACAGGAGCCGACGTGAATCGTTCCCTCAGGTCCCTGAAAGCAGCAGCCGCTTCAGGAGTTCACCGAAACTGGAAGGAAGTAGATGTTAGTGCCATCAAAGGTGCTGCCACATGGCTGTAGTTCCGGACAAAGCGTTGATAGAAGTTAGAGAAACCCAGGAACCTTTGAAGTTGTTTACGGTTGGTGGGTTCAGGCCACTCCGCCACCGCACTCACCTTGGCCGGGTCCATACTCATTTGCCCCTCAGCAACAATGAACCCCAGGTAGGAAGTGGAAGGTACGTGGAACTCACACTTCTCAGCTTTGACAAACAGCTTGTTCTCCAAGAGCCGTTGCAACACCTGGCGGACATGCTGGACGTGGTCAGGGAGCGACTTGGAGAAGATCAGAATATCATCTAAGTAGACAAAAGCAAACTTGTTTAACATGTCACGTAGAACATCATTAACCATGGCTTGAAAAACGGCAGGAGCGTTGGTGAGTCCAAAAGGCATGACGAGGTACTCAAAATGACCACTGGGGGTATTGAATGTTGTCTTCCATTCGTCCCCCTCCCGAATGCGTACTAGATGATAAGCATTTCGCAGGTCGAGCTTGGTGAAAATGGTTGCCCCATGTAGTGGATCCCCGGCCGAACTGATGAGAGGAAGAGGGTAACGATTTCTGATGGTTATGTCATTTAACCCCCGGTAATCAATGCAGGGCCGCAGGGTGCCATCTTTCTTCTTCACAAAAAAAAATCCTGCTCCAACTGGTGAAGAAGAGGGGCGAATCAGTCCAGCCACTATAGATGTTTGCACATACTCCTCCATAACTTCCCGCTCTGGACGGGAGATGTTATACAGACGGCTACCAGGCAGACTCTCTCCAGGTTTTAACTCTATGGCACAATCTTAGGGCCGATGAGGTGGAAGAGAGAGAGCTCGATGCTTGCTAAACACCTCACCCAGGTTGTGATATTCAGCTGGTACCAACGTCATATCTGGTGCTGGAAGTGGAGAAGGCGGACAGACAGCATTAGACACCAAGGCGGATTTAAGACAGTGTGCATGGCAAAAAGGGCTCCAGCTGTGAATAATGCCCGTTCCCCAGTCAATGTGTGGGCTATGTGTCACAAGCCAAGGGAAGCCCAGTAACAGAGGAGTACCAGGAGAACAACCCACAAAAAATGATTTCCTGATGATTCCCCGACAGGTGAAGTCTTATCGGCACAGTCTTTTTGGTGAGAGTGAATAAATAATCACCATTCAGGGCATTAACCTTCAAAGGCACCTCTAAATCCACAAGAGAAAGGTTAAGTTGTTCAGCCACAGACACATCCATAAAATTTTCATCTGAGCCCGAATCAATAAAAGCAGGGAATGAGTGAGTTTTACCTTGCCACATGACAGACGCCTGTAGTTGTGTTCTTGGGCGGGAGGAGGAAGAGCAGGAGGTCTGGCCCATCTGTATCCTCCGTGCTACAGAGGGGCCTGGGCTTTTCCCGGACGCAAAACACAATCATTAATATAATGGCCCGTCTTGCCACAATAAAAACAACAATTATCCCGCCTGCGACGGTTTCTCTCATCGGGAGTGACCCGAGCTCCCTCGACTTGCATCAGCTCTGGTTCGGAACCCTTCGGAAACTCTCGGCCATCTCCGGAAGTGTTGACCCGAGGTGCAAAATTTGGAAACACCCGTGTCGGGGACCGGCGAGTAGGAAAAGCCGAGCGACCTGCTCTCTCTCTGCGGCGCTCACGAAGACGGTTGTCCAGTCTAATAGCGAGTGTAATAAGAGAGTCCAAGTCGTCCTCTTCCTCACGGGTAGCCAGCTCGTCCTTCAGCTCCTCGTTTAAACCACGCATGAAAACTTGCTGGAGCGGCTCATTGTTCCAGTCACTCTCCGCGGCGAGGGAGCGGAACACAATGGCGTACTCCGCCACGCTTCGGAGACCCTGACGGATCGACAGCAGCCGCTTGGAGGCTTCTCCTCCTTTAACAGGATGGTCAAAAACTTTTCGCATCTCCTCTGTAAATGCTTCGTAGGAGTTGCATACCCTGGCCTGCATCTCCCATACTGGCCGAGCCCATTCGAGTGCTCTGCCCTTGAGACTGCCAATCAAAAACGCAATACGGGACCGTTCTGTGGGATAAGCCCGAGGCTGGAGATCGAATAGCAGCGAACATTGAAGCAGGAACCAGCCACAGGAACCAAGATCCCCACTATAGCGCTCCGGCATCGGACCACGGGAATCATGACTACCAGCAGGTAAGCCACTTCCAGATTGCTTCTCAGCTGCTTCACGGTTGTCCTCGTTTTGGTCAGGAGGATTATTAGACGCTCGTATCTCCCCGCGTAAGCTAGTAAGATTAGCATTCAAGTCTCGTCGGCCGGGTTCATGTTGGTCCGGTTATTCTGTCACGGTGAGCACAGAAAACCCGAAACCAGACACGGACACAGTCTTAATGCCAACTGAGATAGTATTTAATAAAGTCTTTTAAACGTAAATAGGCCTATAAAGCCAAAACGTAGAACACAAAGATAATAGAGAGTGCGTCTTCAAATCGCACGGAACAGTTCAGTCCGCTTTGGCGTGGCGCACAACGGTGCGTAATGTAGAGCAAGGGCGGCAAGGCAGGTAGGGAGAGGCAGGTTTCCGTGGGGCAAGGGCGGCCAGGCAGATCGAGAGAGACAGGCAGAGAGAGGCAGGTCGGCAGGACTCAGGCAGACTGGCAAGGAGAGAGAGAGAGCGGGACGTCAGTCATCAGAACGATCACCACAAAACACAGCAGGAGAAGCAGACAGGTCAAAGTACAAACCAAACCGAGCAGGGCGTCAGGCAGGACTTCCAGACAATAACCGGACGCCATCTTGCAGAACCCGAGGGTATATATAGCCCGCCTAATAGATGGGCGGACCTGCCAGGTAATGGGCCACACCTGGTGTAACGCCGCCTCCACTCAGCCAACCAGCCTAAACACACGCCCACAGACAACAGGGAACAGAACAGGGTTAGTGAGAGGAAGAGGATTGGCCAGCATCCATGACAAAGAAAGTAACAAAAACGACTAGTTTCAAAACCTCTCTAGGTAGACGTTGTTTTCAGAGTGAGCTAAAGGGCATGTGGGTGTCAAAGGTCAATCCAGCAGGCCGGAAACAGGGTTTATTGTTTTATTTTCATACTTTTTGAGGTGTGCAGGCATGTAGCGTAGCTCCGATTAGGCTCAAATTTGCTGACGGTAGGCGTTGAAAGATGGCCTAGCTGACAGGCAAATTTCGTGAAGTTACCTGTGGGAGTCAAGGTTCAAAGGTCAATCCAGCAGGCCCAAAAAATTGTTTTCATTTCCTACGTTTTGAGGTGTGTAGGGGTGTAGCGTATGTCAAAATTTGGCTCAAATTTGCTGGACACCTAGGAGACAGTCTTTGGGCCACTGGGGGAGATAATTGATAAGCAAGACCTAAACCCACACATCCTGTCAGGGTCCTACACTCTAACAGCACATCGCGTGAGGGTGGGTTTGGGCTTAAACACTTGGTGCATTTTTTGCAGTTATTTCAAATAAATATACTTGCGTGTGGAATCTTTGGTCTGGCCTCTGTGAGACTTTCTATTCCTTTGAGGAATAGAAAGTCTCATAGAGGCACGCAAGCCTCCACGCCACGACAAGGCAGATTCCATGTGGAGGTTTTTTTTTTTTTTTGCTCTGCAAAAGCAGGTTTTTATTACAAACAACCCAACATAGAACATAGAACATAGAAACAAAAAACCGGGGCGTTTGCAAAAACAAATGAATATCAGGAACAAAAAACAAACAGAAAACAGGGCTCACTGTTCGCCTACTGTCCTCCTCAGTAGTACTAGATACTGAGGAGGACAGTGGCAGAGGGAGGGCTTAGCAGTGTCAGGGGTCAGGAGGTGGAGGAGGGGGGGACAAGTGATGTGGCATGGGGTTCAGGAGGTGCAGGAGTGGAGGAGGGGGGGTCAGCCATCCCACGTGTCCCCAACGGCTTCACGGCGCTCCTCCAGGCTAGCTTGTATTTCCGCCGGATCTTTCTCGCCGCCTCCCTCTCGACATTCCTTTTTTTCCGTGACTGCGTTGTGTTGCACAAGAAAAACACAGAAGTAATCTTGTGAACTTGTTGTGGGCACTGTTAGGAGACACTGATGCATTATCATACATGATTTGACTTATCATTTCAGCTTCAGAGGTCTCCCTCTTTGGCTGGTGGTCGCCAGCCCCCTTGCTGGACTGGGGCTGCTGGCGCTCCAGCTCCGCGCTCTCGTAGCGGGCCTCACAAATCTTGTGGTGCTGGCGGAGGAGCTCCAAGCGTTTGGCCATCCGGTCCATTGCAGTGCTGTGTCAAAATCCGCCATCATCAATAAAGACTTGTGGTCAAACTCCCCGACTCAGGTTTCGTCCATAAAATGCTGAATATGCTTCCTTTCAGTCTAGGCGTCTACACCCCCCCCCCCCCTTTCTCATTTATCATATAAGTAAGTTGTTCAAAAGTTTATTTTGCTCAAGTTTGAGCTAGTTTAGCAAACAAGAGCTTGTTAGCTTGGCTGGCTAGCGTTAGCGCTCAGCGTGCCGCATCAAACTTGTCAAGATAATAACACTTGGTTACTAGTGATGGGAATTACGGCTCTTTGAAGGGAGCCGGATCTTATGGCTCCATTCATTTCTGAGAGCCGTTCAACATAGCGGCTCCTGGTTCGTTTTTTTTTTTTTTTTTTATGGGGCGCGCACTACTGTTTCTCTGAGAAATCACTAATATAATGATATGGTACGATTTGGATCCGATTTGATTAGACCCACCACTATTTCATTTTGCATCGGTGGACTGCAGCAGCATTACATTACTCACAGTATTTCCAGACCTAATGTCAATGATCTGCATTGTAAACATTACACAAGGTGACACCATATCATCTGCTTATTTAGTCAGTGAATTTACTGACTTTGAGCTGAAAGTTGGCTGTCCTTGAATGCAATTCATGCAACACTTCGCTACCCAGAAAGTCGGCAGATGCACTCCGCAGCGTAGCCCGTTTTGATATTAAGCTGAGTCCGCCCACCCAGGCCAGCTACAGCATGCGCCGGTAGCAATTAACGTGTGCACCCGACCTATCCTCCCTGCCCCATTTTCCCTGCTCAGAGGACTAGCAGAGGGAGGGAGGGAGGTCTAACCTGTGTGTGTGCTGGGGAGCGGCAGGCAGTGAAATTTGGCTCTCAACGGCTCTCAAGTAGGACTCGGTTCCCTTCGTTCATAGCAAAGAGCCGTTCAATAGATTTGGATCGTTCGCAAACGTCACATCACTAGTTGTTATAGTTTTATTATTCCACTGCAAGTGTTGTTTGTCATAATTGTAACTTGTGGTCAATTGAATGAGTAATACATATTTTGGATGCTGCTGGGATGCATCATCAGTGATATAACCTGAGGTCATTGGGTGTTTCGGTTCTTCCAACATCATACACCCTCACCCAGGCGACCTAGCCGGGGTTGATCAAGTCCCGACTTGCATCCCAGCAGCAATTGCTCGCGGATCAGCCCTCTTCATCCTAAGCCACCCGGTGGCTCTCACTGCGACATCGCCTACGGATGACCTTAGGAATCAATCCGTTGCTGTTGAACTACCCTGCAGGGCCTAGGAGAAGGAGAATCTGGTGCGTGGAGGGGACTGGGCTCTGTGGATTGACTCCTGGCCGGGCTCCTCCTACGTTTCACCAAGCTCGATTATTTATTATTAATTATCTATTTTACTTTACATTTTGTATTGTAGATTGTGAGAGAACTAAATTTTTGTTGCATTTATACATTACTACTTTGTACATCGAAACAAGACACTGAATTTAAAATCATACAAAACATCTGAAGTGAAAGGCAGTAAAAACAATGTCATTTTCTCTCGCGCTCTCTCATTACCTTGGTGATGATGACCCCACAACTACAGCCATCACGTTGGACAGGATGGGCCATGGTTTGTCCTCTCCACCTGACTCTCGACCAGTCGTCCATGCCATGGACGGTGGATCTCATTTTCAGATAATCCCTTTGGAAAACACATGGTGGTATCAAAACACATGCAATCCCGATATAAAAGTAATGTCTAAAAATAATAACCTTCCAATCATTAAAACTGAGACCACAAAGCTTCAAATAACTGCTTAAATTGAACGTTTAGTTGGGACCTCTGTCTTACACAATGAATTGCAACATTTTCACTAAAAAGGGAGCAGTATTTATACAACCAGATGGTCTTCTTTGAAGATTTCTGAGGAATTCTGGTTTGTTCAGGCAAATAAAACAAAAAATATGATCAACCTTAAGACAAAATTAAGACCTACCGTATTCTTTTTGCTGCTGTGTCAGAATCAGCTTGCTCTGATTTATTAGCCATAGGCTCCACCAAAAACACTGCATTTATGGCTGGCAATACATACTAAAAAACAAAGATTAATGTTATTTCAAAACTACATAATTATAAACATAACACAAAATAATTTCAGATCAGCAGTGAAGTAAATCACTGACCAGTAACTTCCAGTGTACCCCGCCCCCCGCCGGTGTCCACCCGCTATGCCGACCACCCGCAATGCCGACAGCCCGCAATGCCAACGTTAGGTTTAGGTGTGGGGGCTGGGAGAGGTTAGCTCCAGCCGGTCCCCGGACACGCTGCACACCGCCTCACTCAGCTGGTTCTGCTTGTGGGCTATCGGCATTGCGGACTGTCGGCACTGCGGTCTGTCGGCACATAGACGCGGCACCACTCCGCCAACATTTACGAAAGACAGTATGGCTTCATCATTTTCAAAAGGAACCTGTAATGGAAATGAAAAGACAAATGAAATAATTTTCAATTAAGTTTCTATAGTTTTGTATTTAATCAAACACCATCTTCTCAAAATTAGATTTATTTTTATCATTGCATTACATAAACAAAGACCCTCAATACTCTCATTCTAAACTAGAAAAGTGCACTTGGACGAGTGAAGATCTCCGCCTGGTGCCGCTCCAGCTAACCAGCGCAGATTGAAGTACATAACTGTATCATGGCATGCAAATTAGCAGACGCATATAAGACATTTCAATTGCGTGTGATGAGCCAGGAAGTAAATCGGACATCGGTGGGTTGTGGACATAACCCACTTTTTGTGTTTGCCAGTAGGTGGCGCTATGCCAAATACCATGAAATTCAGCACTGCGCTCCTTCAGGTCCCCCTAAGCACACTCCCTGAGTTGCCAGTAGGCAGCACAATTGGACTGCTCTAGGGAAAACACACACACACACACACCCACAACACCCACAGAGCAGCGGACAGAGACAATCACATAATCTCCTCCGCTGTTGCCTGGCGGAGATACTGAAACTGTAAAAATGCAAATCAGCTTCTTCATAATAGAAGAAATGCTTTTTGAGGTCTGGACAAGATAAAGGAATTGAAACAAGCATTACCTTTTGGCAAGCTGTGCTACCTGACTCTGTCAGCTTCTCCAAAGAGTATCACACCAGCTATGTAATGATTCAGAAAATAAATGGTATTGCCAAGGTTGAGCTGGTTGGCATAGAGATGGAAGAAGGCCCTCCATAACCTAATATGGAATAATACAGAAGAAATACAGCTGATTAAACAAAAATAACATTTTAAATCAACAACAATGTAAAAGTACTATTTAATTGTATGGAAAGGTATTTACATTTTTTCAAAACTTGGAATAGTTATCCTACTAAAGTCTGTATAACAACTTTATGTGTGATATTTGATTGTATTGTGGGTAATGTTTAAACTTAAAATTGTAGCCATTTTGTGTAATAATCTATCATTACACATATGTATTGATATCCGTTATTAGTTTCGGCCAGGTTCCCAATGAGGTCCATCCCGACCAATTCAAAGGGTTCAGTAACCTAACACCAAAAAATAGTTACATTTTAAATTGGATGGTCCAATTGGCTGGTATTCACCTGAATGCCAATGCCCCAGCCATCCAGCCATAATCCCAGTTTATAGTCACATTAACTATTATCAATAGCTGCCAACTATCAACACCTCTGTTATCAAAACCTTTTGCACACAGACAACATGATGTCACAGAGGCGGGGTTCCTTTGCCTTTCCGACATGCTGCCACTCCGAACGTTAACTTCCATCATTCGGACTGGCGGTCGTTCACCTTAGAAGCCGCAATGCCGACCTTAGGTTTAGGCGTGGGGGTGGGAGAGGTTAGGTTTTGGGTTAGGGTCTGGGGGAGGTTAGGTTTAGGCATAGGGGGAGGTTAGGTTTGGCGTGGGGGTTGGGAGAGGTTAGTGAAAAACGGGGAATATAGACCCCCTTTCGGAGTGCCGATATTTCGGAGTGGCAGAACGTCGGAGTGGCAGCACGTCGGAGTGGCAGCATGTAACCCACAGAGGCAGAAGTCACTGCAGGATACACTCACTGAGTGGCAGCAGTTAGCATTTGGTTTGAATACTGCGAAACCATCACAAATGTGAAATAATTGTTCTGACTGTAGGAATACATTCCACACGAAATCTGAGCTATGTCTTTAGATGCTGTCAAAAAGCTCAAGAAAAATTACGTGAATGATCACTGTTATTCGCATAAATAATTCATTTAAACTGCCACCTGTATGGAAAATGACTAGTAACATAGTCATCTGTACTGTACATTATCACTTAATAATGGACACCCTGCAGCAAATCAGAATCGAGTATTCACCCAGACATGGTATAAATGATGATACAGTAATTACCTTGATTAGAGTGTACACCACCACCTGCTTAATGGTCCGCTGAGTGGACTGGCAGACTGCACATTCTGCCACCTGTATAAAACATAGTACATGCTGCACTTACTGTATATAAACTACTAAGCTTGACTGTATATAAACTACTAAGCTTGGTTAAGTAAGGGTTAATGCACGACGAGGAGTCCATTATCAGCTATTGATGGACAACGCGGATGCCTGAACCATCCTCGGCGCAGTTGCTTCCATGAAGTCTATTCATTTCTGATAATGGACACCTCGAAGTGCATTAACCCGCTTACACCATGGTCGCTTGCCAAAGAAACAAAACAAGACCATTCATTTATATTTTCATGACACAGTTCAGTTTTCAGCTTTCTGCACGGAGTGCGCGTGGAGCCCCCGCAGCGCGAAATCAATCTGTAGCCTACTGTATATTATCACATAATAATGGACACCCTGCAGCCAATCAGAATCGAGTATTCACCCAGACCATGGTATCCACCGTATTTCTGGCGGCCATGATGCGCTATGGGAGCTGCTTCCAGTGCTGCCCTCTCCCCTTACGTCTAACTTGACACAACACAGCCTGTCTAGTGCCCCGTCCGTGCATCTCGCATCACAGATAAATCTGCCGACTTGTTCAACGAGCAACAGGTTAGCGGATAGATAACATTATTAGGCTACATTCCCAAAAGAGTTAAAGTTATTTTTTCACAAGCAAACTTTTAAAGCAGCTATGAGCAAGATTTTCGATTGTTATTAAACAGTATAATTATAATATTGATGCATCACATCTTACCTATAATAGTAGCTGAGACCAAAGCCGTGTGAATCGGAGATTGCTCTCTTGATGATTATAGAGTCTGTGTCTGTCTACTAACCTCGCATCACCAGGCTCTCTCTATCTGTCTACCGGCGGGCCGGATAAACCCGGAAGTGAAACGAAATGGTTTACGGCAGCTGCCTGCCTTCAACCGTTTCGCTCTGCCTAGCAACAGACCATAAACACGGAGAACGCCATGCAGGGGCTTGCTACTCTCACGAACATCTCTCGTTATATTCTAACAGTTTGTTTGGAAGTAATTTTGTTATTTTGTGGTTATGGCCGAAGTGGCTGCCGCAAACCGTTTCATTTCACTTCCTGATCTGCCCCGGTCGCAGACAGACTAATCATCAAGACAACACTGGCCAATTCACTCGGGGTTCAAGCGAGGCTACTCGGCGTTGGTCTCGTCTACTATTAGAGGTAAGATGTGATGCATCGATATAAAATTTAGACTGTTTAATAACAATCGAAAATATTGCTCGTAGCTGCTTTAACGTCGGAGTTCATCAAGGAAATGTGATGCTGAGGCACCAGAGATCATGAATGCTACTAGAGATTAGCCATCTCAGGCTCTGCCAATTCTAACAAATTAAGTTTAGCGTAAATTCTGAAAGGGAGACCAGAAATTGTCATGCGCTCCATTAAGCCCGTTACGATGTGTGTTAACTTGAGGTTTATGAGCAAGAGCTGTTTTTGGCTCGCCAGACACGATATTTTCCTGCTCCAAAGACCAACTGCACAGTAGCGCCCCGCCACTGTGCAGTTGGTGCGAAGAGCCTTTGGAGAGTTTATTAGCATTATTTTGATGGATATAACCTTAGACCTACTTACCCATTTATCGATGTCCACAGTCATGTCTGGCCAGTAGAAGCGCTTGCATATAGCATCTCTGGTCGCTTTCTCGCCGGTGTGTGCACCTTTTGGACTGGCGTGGAATTCCACGAAGATAGCGTTGGCATCCTCTCCACCACAAACTACTTTTCTGGGGGGGTTCCCCTTCCCATGTCCCTTAGCATAAAGTGAATTCTCTAGATTGAAGAGATTATAAAATAAGTTAACCTGTGACAGGCTATGTAATATACTGTATTGCATGCATAGGCTCCTCCAGTAATTAATTTCTGCTAATTATACATACATTTGCCCACATTTTTTCACAAGTGATAGTAATGTCATTTACAAGCAAATTATGCTCACTCACACCGGAGCTTTACATCTTTAGAGGCTGTAAATATAGCTACCTACTGTATCTTTAGTTGTGCAGAAGGTGACTGTGGGAAAAAAGGGGTCTGGTTTGTGTTTGTTGTATGCAATTTCCCTTTGTTGTTTAACTAAACCCTTTGTCCTTATTTGTTTCTGTTGTAGACAAAAATAATCTGTCTAGTACATCTGTTGAGTTCCATATTTTGAGTTCATCTGCTGTATCATCTGTATCCATTTGCATGTTGATATTATCATCTGCCTAATGAGACTCTACCATCCATCATCAATCAAGGGATTAAAGAAAATGAAACCCTTGAAATGTTCCTCTGATCCTCTTCACTCTGAACGGTGTCCCACTTGCTGAGGCTAGTCAAGTCAAGTCAAGTTTATTTGTATAGCGCGTGCCTAAGGCACGGAAGATAGCATTCCGCCTTGCGCCGTCCGCCAGGTGTCCTGCCCAGTTTTGCTCCCCCGCCGAGCAGCAAAAAAAAGCATCCCCACCTCACGGGAGCTACTTGTAATGATTTATACAGAAATGTAACTGTTTAAAAGTGATATAATTGTCTGGTAGATGTGACCTCCCTGATTTCTAAGTTAAAACAGGATGTTGGGGATGCAATTCTCGGCGGGCATGCGAAAACGTTCACGGCACCTGTCGCAAGCGCAAATTAGAGCCGCGCCAATTCTTCCAAAACTCATCTGCGCCCCAAAATGCCAAACGGGATTTGGGCGGTCTTAACTACTAGAATTATTCACAGGCGTGGCCAGGCAAGGCTGGGCATTACGTCAATCAAAACCAATCAGATTCCCATCTTGCAATGGCTGTTTGTGCGAGGCAAGCAATATGCTGTAATTCTCTCCATGCGTAACAGAGTGTACTCACTCGTGCGAGGACAGAGGGAGCTTATTGACAGATCGTCTGTGGTGCCAACGACCCTTCGGGTTATGAAGGTAAATAGCCTATGTCCATTGTCCAACAAGTTTTCTCAATTAATTTCCCTCTTTGTGATGTGATAAAAGTTTCTAAGTGAGTTATAGTTGATTGCCTCACTTAATTATCTGCTAATACCCAATTTTAGCAGCATAATTTGATGTCTTGGCGTGGCATTCCACTTTCCACCGCGTGAATACCTCTCTGCACTAGGAGCGCAGGCGTAATCTCCGTGCACCGCACCCAGCGCAGAGAGGTATTTGCACGTAAGAGGTCCTTTTCAAAGCTCTTAGCGCAAAGTAATTGAGCGCTGCTGACGATAGGGTAACGCCATCTATCTCACATTTAGCGCTGAAACGCCTGCTTTGGCATGGGGCAGACAATGCCCAGTACAATTATCACAGGCATGCGCTTGTGTCCGCCCCCAATTTGCATTGCACACGGCGTTAAACGAGCGCAAACGCTAAATTAGCGCTTTTGGGAAGATAGAGGGCACAATCACTTGCTGTAATATATCCACACTTTATTATTGGCTTTATTATTATAGGCTAACATTAGTTAAACGAAGACAAAATAAAAACTTTCGTTTTTCATGTAAAAAGGAATGTGGTACCAGCAAGGCATATAGCTTTGCATTTTACAAGCAGTGTTGGGAATGAGTTACCAAAAAACTATAGCTAAATGCACTCAAACTACTCCTTTTAGCACACTACTCCAACACTGTAACCAACATTAGCAAAATCCATTTGACCAATTTCAGTCTATTAGGAGCTAAATGGTTAAAGGACACCTAAACATACACATTCAGTTGTATGTACGCTCCCCTTTATTCGTAGCTCACCACATGCTACATAACCAGCTAGCAACAATATGCATCATGGTTCACATGGTGAACAATTAAGCAGCATGAGTAACGACAACAATAACATTGCACTCTCCACATCGTTGAACTCTGACATAAGTTTAACAGACATTGTAGCTAACTAGCTGAATTAGCTCGAGCAAACTCCCACACACACAGCAGCAGGCAAAGGGTTTTTGGTAGCGGTAGCTAGCAGTTACCCGGCGATCTAAAAGGCAGCTTGCTAATGTCTTAGCTTAGCTAGCTAACACGCTAGCAAGGTAGGCTAAGTAATTGAAAATAGCTTGCTAGCAAAGCAATCATGTAAATATAGGCTTCACTTCATTGCAAGCATGATTCAAACGTTATAATGAGCAATGTATTACGTTGCTTAAAAGTCTGTTCAAGCTGGAGAAAAGATGCTCACGCTTGTTTGAGTGTGGTTTGCTCCAGACAGGTGTGCTGCTCTCAGTGTAGAGTAGTGAGTTGAGTGCTTCTATATAGCAGTTAAGGCATTGTGAGTTTCTTGCGGTCCAATCTGGCAAGAGTTCGGTACAAATGATGCATAGAACGGACCAGACTGGGGGGAAAATACCTTGATTACAACCATTTAGTTATCCTCGTGGGGATTTCAGTGGCAAAGTGGCAAAGCGGCAAAGCAACTAACATTTTATCGGGCTCTCTCGATTGGTCCGGGTCTGTCATTGCTTGCTGGGAACTGTAGTCCATTTCCACTTGGCTGATGTTGGTGACATCCGTCTGACTTTCGTCAAAAACTTCATCAACCAAAAGGACAGATTGGACACAATATGATCATTGGTGACCATTTCACAGAAATGGAGGTTTGTCCTTTGCAGCACCTGACAAACAAAGTGCATAGTATAGCACTCTATTGGGTTGGTTTGGGAGCCGGCACACAACCCCACCAGTGGCATCAAGGAAGAGGGTCACTGGGGAACTTTTGCGGAGATGCTCAACTCCGTGTATAAGTTGACACCAAACGGATCGACTTGCAGGTGCTGTATGTAGCCTGGGTAAAAGATAAAACCACTGTCGGCCTCTTTCAATATTTGCTGTGTCGATTGAAGAGAAACTCCGCACATCTTTCAGGACAGGTGCGTCGGGCAAAGACGAAAAAGTCCGTAATAAGTGAAAAAAGAGTCCCGCACACTGTTATCATCATTAATTTATCATCTATTTATCTCTTGTTATTATTCATTTTTTCGCTTGCTCACTCTGTGTATAGGCTATCTGCGTGCAGGTTCCCCCTTTAATTTTTCACTGCGGGGTCCCTGTTTCTCAGGATTTAATTGAAGACAGTCTGGCCTAAACTAACCACTGTACTATTATGCCTTTTTGTCTATTTATTATCATTGTCTTTCTGTCTATTTCCCTGTGAAGCTTCACCTTATTTATTCACCCATTGAAGTGTATTTGTAAAATGTTTATTTGTACAGATCACTCGATCAGTGTTGTACCTTTTAGGTAATTGACTTGTCTTGTCAGAGCTGAACGGCAGTCTCCGTGGGGAGCTTGGATTGGCTACAACGAAATAGCCAGCCCCTGTTTAAGATGGTTTTCTCACCTCTGTCAAATGTTTGTTTGAAAAAGGTCGGTGACCGAAACGTCACAGTAAAACAAATTTGATTGCAACTTAAACAGTGTGCGGGACTCTTTTTTCAAATATTTGCTGTGTCAAAATCAGCTCCATCAGCATGTCATCACCTTGTGCCTTTGTTTATCTCAGCTGACACTGCCTTTAGAATGTCTTTAGACAGTGCTCGGCTGAGGTTACCAGCAATAAGCTCCAAGAGTGGCGTTTTTTCTAGCTCCTTATAAAAGGCATTGCTGACCCCACTTGTGATTGCCTTGGTGATCTTCCCTCTCTTCGTATTGCTGACTGGCCGCGATCTCGTCTCATTCTGCAAATGTTTGACCTAACCTGTTCAAGATACATAAAGTCCAATTGTTTTTGAGTTCTTTGAGGGTTTATGTGGCATCTCGAAGCTCTATCTGGCTTTGCAGGAGAACATGCACACTGCTTTTATTTTGAAGTGGGGTGCTGATTTTTTCCGCTGTTTGGTTCTCTAAAATGCATGTATTTGAATGCAAGAGAACAGCAAGGGTTATGCTTTTGAAAGCTCCTGTATATTACACGTGTCCACGACTTCTTGAGTTTGGAGGAACCAGAAGTGGGCTTGATCTTGTGCCATTCCTCCCTCTTAATCTGATTGTTGAAAGTCTTTCATCCAGGTTGAGTAGGCCTGTACTTTGGTTTGACGTTATGATCATGATTACTTTCACTTGCATTTTCCCCATCAACATCAAGCGATGATTCTTCAGTTTGGCTTGTTGACTAGGGAAGGTCTTCTAAATCCACATTTTCTTCATGCAGGTAAGCCTCATGATCGAATACAGGTTTTCTGCTATTTAGATTGCTGGTGACCTCTTCATGTTTGCCTTCACTGGCATGCATTTCATCAACATGAAGTGATAATTCTTCAGTTTGCCATCCGGGTTTAGGACCTTTCATGGCTTTGCTGTGCTTATACTCTTCATTTGATAACTCATGAAGGTCACCAACATCATCATTGTCTTCTTCCTCAGACTGAAGGACGGCACTCTCCTCACTCCTCACTTCATCCACATTGCCAATGCCTGTATCGCTGTACACAAGAAAGCTACCCACTGCTCCTGGCCTGCCCCCCGCTGTACACAAGAAAGCTGCCCACTGCTCCTGGCCTGCCCCGCTTAGGAAGGAAAAGCCCGGATGGGATAAATGCAGAGACTGTTTTTAACCGGCCACCGTCAGCATGGGTGTGTGTGTGGCCGCATGCATGTGTTGGGTGTGTTCGTGTGACAAATAAGGACGGGTCGATATTGAATCCATATTCATGTGAAGGAACAAGTATCGATACATAAATCCCAGTATCGATCTTTTAACACATTCACTGCCAGCAGTTTTTTTTTTACTGTAGGTAGCTTCTGCCAAGGCGTTTTTTTGAGGATTCTGGCTCATCTTTCAAGAGCCGAGGATTCTTTTCTGTTAGGATTTTGTGAACACAAAATATCTCAAAATAACTAATAGAATGTGTGCTTTCTCTGTCTAAAAGAGTTAGTTTGTAGAGTTAGTAGTTATGTAGACATTAGCAGTTGAATACAGCATGGTTTCAGCGTTCGAAAATTTAAGCTGAGATAAATGGCTTTTTGTGAAATTCGATAGAACAGTCACTTTAACCATTTATTTTTGGCGTAAGACGTCAGACATACAATAGTTTTGAACAGTAATTTCCTCCATAGCAGCAGGAAACCCCCCTCTCCTTCAAACTCCTCCCTCCGTGTGTGTTCTCCTCCCTCCGTGGCTGCAGCGGTACAAGCGAGGCTCTGCCTGTCTGTGCTGCCTGGCTGCTGGCGGCCGCTCTTTGGGCGAGTCTGCATGGGGCTCGTTCGTTTCGGTTGTGAGCTCAGCTGGAATGAAGCTGCGTGCGATTGTGGGCTTTCTGCCGGTGTTTCAAAGTGTGTTGCACCCATAATCTATTATGCAAATTTGCAATCCCCCACCGCCAGCTCCCAGCGCGAAAGCGAAAGCGTTTTCGCCAATCCATTTTACAGTATGAGAATGGTTTCCTCGCGCGTTCCCCTGCAGTTTTGGCTCGGCTTTTTCTAGTCTGGAGAGCACTGTCGCCACTTAGTGGGTCGGTGGAATGGGTTGTACACGTTCAGTGGCTCCCATATTTTTATAGGAGACGTAGGGAGCTTGGATCCACGTCCCACCGTCAAATTTTTTTTTTTTTTTTTTTGACGAGTTGACTCGTCATTGGCAGTCAACCGTTGGTTTCTGCTTGACGAGTTGACTCGTCAATGGCAGTGAACGTGTTAAAATGCATTTTACCCCGATATTTTATTTTGTATTTTTTTTACCCGTTAGTCTCGCGTGGTTTAGTTCTTGGCGCAACGTGATCGCAGCCAGATCTCGCGAGGTCTCGTTGTGCTTTTCAGACCATGCTTCAGACTGAAAAAACAAACCTGGAGGAGGCTGCTCTATTCAAGGCGCCGCGCCACATCTCAAAGCAGCAACAAGCCTCGCTGGAGAAAGCATTTGCGTGCAAGCTTCCATCCACTTCTCCACGTGCACAGAAAATAACATCGGCTCTGGCTTTATTTGCAAAGATTTTGCGGCTGTACTGCGTTGTAGAAAATGTCGGCTTCCGAAGCCTCGTTAAGTCACTTGAACCACGCTACGTGCTACCGCAAACAGCTGAGTGAAGTGGCAATCCCAAAGCTGTATGAAGAGGTGAAAAAGAACGTCTCAACTTCACTGATGTCAGCAGAGAGAGTCGCTATAACTTGCAACAGCTGGACATCCAGGGCTACGGATTCGTACCTGACAATTACTTCTCTGCCCTTCTTGTCCGATCGGGCCGTGATGACCAGTGTTGGGCAAGTTACTCTGGAAAAGTAATTAGTTACGATTACTGATTACTCCTTAAAAAAGTAATAAAAGTTACTTTACTGATTACTTTTTTCAAAAGTAATTAGTTACTTTACTAGTTACTTTTTTCTTTTTTTTACCCCTGAAAAAGTGACGTACAACCAAGCCTAGTCTCTTAAAACAGACTGTTTCATCTACATCCGGCGAATGCAGCTATACACAGTCTGTACGTTACACCCCCAGAACATGCACAAGGAAGTTGGGAAAAAAACCTTCAGACAGGAAAGAAGTTCGACGGAATCCGACCAATCACGACACGTGTGTCCACGAAAAATGCGGCATATTGGATTCTGATTGGACTAATGAGCGGAAAACCCGCCTTTCTACTTCCCATTCCGGTTGGTGCATGATTCTCCCCCACGAAGTACAGACGGTATGGTGGAAGCATTTGAAAATTGCGGAAGCCAACTCGTCTGTTCTAAGAGACTAAACCAAGCCAGTTCCTTTTACAACTGAATCCACTTTAATGGAACAGAGTACAGGAGTCCACAATCGGTTAAACTGCATAACTGTAAACATTGCAGCCTCTCAAACTTGAAATGATGGGATACAGTATATTTATTTGAAAAAAAGGTCTCTCCTGAGTTTTTCTGAATAAATAAAGCCAGTCTACACAGTAATTGTAAACATATTAACGTTTCTGCACATTCCATCATGTAAAAAAATAAAATAAAGTCGGTCTCCCAACTTTTTAACCCTGTAACTTAAATATTAAATTTGTTTTTCTGCATATTCCCATATAAAAATAAAATAAAGAGTTTTTACAATTTTATCAACAAGTTTCTCAAAAAGAGACAAGTAGCGCTCTGCTCTCTCTGAGGCTGCTCTCTCCCTGGCCTCCCTTGCCACTGCCTGCTGCTCTCTTTCCTCCTGGGGCGTCTGTAGCTCAGGAGGTAGAGCGGGTCGTCCACTAATCGCTTTGGATAAAAGAGGTCGGTGGTTCGATTCCCGGGTCCTCCTGTCTGCATGTCGAAGTGTCCTTGGGCAAGACACTGAACCCCAAATTGCTCCCGTTGGTGTGCCAGCACCCTGAGTGGTAACCTGCCGCCATCGGTGTGTGAATGGGTGAATGTACCTACTGACTGTAAAGCGCTTTGGATAAAAGCGCTATATAAATGCAGGCCATTTACCATTTACCATTTACCATTTTACCTTCTCTGCCTGCTCCTTCATCAGCTGAAGAAGGCCTTCACCGACCCTGGCCTTCTTCTTAGGTGGCTTGGGAGGGGAAGAGGGGGAGGAGGTGACAACACCACCTGTAGTGGCAGATAGATTAACCACTACCAGTCGGATTGACTGAGTGCTGCCCCTGGAGGACAGCATCCATTATGCTGTACCACTTCCAGGTGGCAGGCCGTCACCCCACCCTTCTTTACTTCCTTCCCTGCAGGGAGGGTCCCTAAGATCCTGAGAAATAAAACCATATTGAAATGAAAGAGGACTGTGAAAACTAAGCTTGAATGGCTTCACAAAATGTTGTGTTTGTTGGAGCGCTATCCTGCTATACATTCACTTCATGTGAAGTTATTATACAACAGCTATTTTGACTTACAATAATTATGGAAGCTGAAATACTAATGCCAAAAACATTGTGTAATACCAATTGACTATTTGTTTTCAGTTTGACTTTTTTGAGCCGATGAATTCCACATCTGTTTGACAAGTTATTTGTGCTTGGCCATTGCATCTGTATAATACTGTACATTTTCCCTACTAGTCAAAAGAGTTGCATATTATCTTGGCTAACCTAACTGCAGTTAGTCTCAGGCATGCCCTACCACTTCAATGCTGAAAAGTAGATACATGCGATGCTATGTTACCTTGTACCTCTCCTTCAGGTTGTTCCATTTTTTCATGGCCTGCTTGGCTGTTATGGGCAAGCCAGATTTTTGGATGAAAACACTGGGCAAAGAAAAAATTATAACAATTTAAACATAACTGAATAACACAGCACCTGACAGAGATATTACAGTGAATAACACACACGCTGACAGAGACTATTGACTATGATGTAATTATGGTATGAGTATGATAATGCAGAAATTCAGCCTGAAGACAGTATTGCAGTTGGGTGTGCATGGCAGTATGCATGCAGGGAATAATTGAGTGACAGTTCTACAAATCAGTTATTATTGTTAGTATTAGTAATGGTGTTTAACTTGATAACTAACTTACATCATAACTGTCAACTGTACTACTTCTTTGCCTGTCACGAGTGCTTTGTTCTATAATATGTACTTGCTTTATATAGTAGCAGGCCTATGTATTAAATAGATACTATAAGAAAACAAATAGTATTTGTTTTCTTTCTTTTTCTGGTGCACCCCACTCTTCTAGGCTGTCAAGTTGGACACAGCCAAACACACAAATGGACCATCACCTCTGGCAGGCACACACACACACACACACACACACACACACACACACACACACACACACACACACACACACACACACACACACACACACACAAAAGAACATTACTCACTCCCATCCATTTGTGGCTGTGTATTTCCTCCCAGTGAAGAGGGTCTCGTTGGCGCCTCTGAATTGGATGAGGGCCGTGGTTTGGTCAGCAGTCCCTTGATTTTATACACAGAACGTAATGACAGAATAACAGCTGTGTTAACGTCAGTAGTACTCTGCTTAATAACATTGCCAGAGATGTTACGCTAGCTTTGCTATACAATTTCCTCATAAATGTATGTAATGAGAGCAGTGGCACGAAAATTCAGATAATCTTACAATTGTGGGTTTTGCACGCTTTCCTCTGCCATTCTTGCCTGAGCTGAGGTCCGTGTTGTGACTACATGGGGCTCGATATGTAATGGATGCAATGTTAATGTAAACAAGCCGCGACTAACGGGCTAACAAGTAACGATAGGAAAAGTTGACATTTTGGTGCTGCTTGGTGTTTATAGTAGACACTAACGGTTCACACACTAACTAAATTCATATTCTACGAGGTGTAGTTTGCCAATAAAGCCACCAATAACGTTAGCCACTTTTAAATGGAGTTCAACTCCATACAAGAGAACCAGCTTTTTAACATTTATTTTTGCTCCACTTTTCACCACAAACTTTCGTAAAGTGGCAATGATTGAAACCCAATACCCTGCTCGTAGGCATCACATATCGTCAGAAATTACATTAGTGATGAAATAAAACTTTAAATTGTAAAAAACCTACCTGAGCTTATGGCGTCTTCTGCTGCATTCAGCTCCTCCGCTTATGTCGAAATGAAGCCACCAGCCAGAAATCATCCTCAGTAAAGGGGGTGTGTCGAGAACACATCCGGGAATTTTAAGGGTTCTTGGCGAAATGTGAACTTTGCATTGGAACAGTACTTGGGCTGCGACTGATGACGTTTCACAGGGACACAAGAACAGACCGAACCCATATTTAGAAAGGGCCGCGTTATGTATGCTTGTGACCTAGCGAGTTCATTCTTCCAAGAACGACTAGAAAGAACGTTCTCCCCAAGAACACAAGAACAACAATGCATTCTTGGTATTGAGAAAGGGCCCAGGTCGTTCTTCATAATACATCCATGGACAAGATATGAAGGAGAAGCTTATCATAGCGGTTTCAAGCTTCCCAGTTCTCTACGACCCTGCATCTATTTGTGGAGGTACACCATCTCCTCTTTTTTTTTATAACTACGTTTTTGGACCAACATAGCTATGTTACAATTTCGGCTCCGAAATTGTAAAATGGTAATGTACGTTTATACAGGGGTGGGTATGGTTTCCGGAGATTTTAGGTTTTCTAACCTCTCCCAGACCCTAACCCTAAACCTAAAATCTCCGGAAACCACGCCCACTCCTGTATGAACGTATGTTACCATTTTACAATTTTGGAGCCGAAATTGTAACATAGCAACGTTGGTCCAAAACTTTGCTATTTTACAATTGGCCACCTTGGCAGCTGTCCTCTGCTACCACCCTACTACTGTCAGAAGCAACTGACAGTGGTCTCAGTTTAATGTAGTCTATGAAAATGATGTGTAGTTGGCTCATTTTAACACACATTTCAGAACACTCACTCTTCATGATGTCAATAGAGCAATGGGTTTGTGCCCTGGCATGAGGCCTTGTGCCCTAAAAATAATTGTGACACAGAAGGCCACATTTTTCACACACAATTCTTCACACACCACCCCAAAAGCCATATGGTTAAAAGCTGAAAAAAAGTGTTTGGGGGTTAGTTACACTTTAAGAATGTCGCGGCCCACTTTGAAATCTGAAAATCTTCCGGGGCCCAACCAATTATTATTAATTAATACACAGGACAAGATGTTACTATCCCTTGTGCCAAAATCCAAGGAAAAACACATTTAGAAGCCCAATCCAGAATAAAACAAGCTAACAGCCTGACAAACTAATTCATTCATTCTCAAATACACTACTACCGCATGCGCTAGGACGTGTCATCAGTGATGTTATCTGGGGTCGTAAGGTGTTTCGGGTCTGTCAACATCATACACCCTCGCCCAGTAGACCCAGCCGAGGCCAATTAAGACCCCGACTCACGTCCCAGAAGCCGCTACGGATCAGCCTTACTACTCTATCTGCAACGTTGCCCGCGGGAGGGGTAAAAGAGAACCCAATCCGCTGCAATAGAGCTAGTGCTACGCCGCAGTATTGGCCCTTCGGTGCATGGAGGATCTAGGCTCTGTGGGTTTCTCCCGGCCGTGCTCCTCCTTCGTCTCACCAGACCCCCCTCATGTCAAAGGCAATCCAGAGGCTGAAGGGATGCCTCAAGGACGCCTCAAGAGGGCCTGTGCGCTGCACGTCATTTACCTGCGTCGAGCACCTCGCTCTAGCCTGGAGGACCCCAGGCCGCGCCGATCTTGCGCAGATTTTCAGGAGGCTAATCCGTAGCGTTTGTGGATTTCTCCCTCACGAGAGAGCCAAGATGGGGTGCTAATCCCATCCCGTACCGGGTTGCCGTCTCTCCGGCCGTCAACTGTCTCTCCAGCTCGTCACCAAACTATACTTGGTTGTCACCTAGTCTTTCCTAAGTGTCACTGGCCAGAGGCAAGCCAGGATTCTACATTCTCAAATACACTACTACCGCATGCGCTAGGACGTGTCATCAGTGATGTTATCTGGGGTCGTAAGGTGTTTCGGGTCTGTCAACATCATACACCCTCGCCCAGTAGACCCAGCCGAGGCCAATTAAGACCCCGACTCACGTCCCAGAAGCCGCTACGGATCAGCCTTACTACTCTATCTGCAACGTTGCCCGCGGGAGGGGTAAAAGAGAACCCAATCCAATAAACAAGACACAAATCACTTATACTACCCTAGCCAACAGCAGTATGAAGCATGTCATTGAGGTTTTCAAGTGGGCACCTTCCTTCACCGATGTTTCGTTAAGTTAGGCCCACGACACCTCAAGAAGGCTTAACGGTGTAATCCAGCATCCTGGAAACACCCCCCTCCATGCTACCACCGCACAACTGCATATTACCTCACTATATAAGCCTAGCTATCCAGGTCGGTTCGGTATGACATTCTTAACTACACCACCACTGTCAATGATTCAGCCCTGTTGATGCGGACCGTCAATCATGACCAACAACAAACAATCAATCTTACCTTAGCGAGCTCCCCAGCTAGCATGTTTCCTCCTTAGCCACAGCCATGTGCACTTGCTCGTTCTGCTGCCTGAGACATGTTGCTAACCGCAAGCTTCAGGCTCCGTCCCCGAATGCCCAACTCAGTTAGTAGGGCAATAGCGGACTTTGCCACAAAACCGGGGCCCAACCAAACATTTAATCACAACTCTGTTCAACACACGAGACTAAGATGATGTATTTCCCTATATGTTTTATTATATTATATATTTTTTTTATTTAATTAAGAGAGCATGTGACCTTGGGCATAAGGGAAATTAATAATCCATCCATCCCTTTGCCAAAAATTAACCTATGTTTGGAACGTTATTTTGCCCCCTTCCCGACAAGCTAGCATCTTATGCTTATCTAGACTACATCAATTAGGCCTTAAAAAGGCCTAATCGCACCTGTTTGCGCACCTGCTTGCGCACCTGTTTGCGCGTGCCTTAAGGCAGGGAAGATAGCACTCCGCCTTGCGCCGTCCGCCAGGTGTTCTGCCGAGTTTTGCTCCCCCACCCAGCAGCAAAAAAAAGCATTCCCACCTCACGGGAACATACTGATTTATACAGAAATGTAACTGTTTAAAAGTGATATAATTGTCTGGTAGACATGACCTCCCTGATTTCTAAGTTAAAACAGCCCCAAAATATGTTGGAGATGCAATCCTCGGCCGGGATGCGGAAATGTTCACGGCACGTGTCGCAGATGCAAATTAGAGCCGTGCCAAAAATCATCTGCACTCCAAAATGCCTGCGCAAACGGGATTTGGGCGGTCTTAACTACCAGAATTATTCACAGGCATGGCCAGGCAATGCTGGGCATTACGTCAATGAAAACCAATCAGATTCCCGTCTCACAATGGCTGTTTGCGCGAGGCATGCAATATGCTGTAATTCTCTCCATGCGTAATAGAGTACTCACTTGTGCGAGGACAGAGGGAGCTTATTGACAGATCGTCTGTGGTGCCAGCGACGCTTCGGGTTATGGAGGTAAATAGCCTATGTCCATTGTCCAAGTTTTCTCAATTCATTTCCCTCTTTGCGATGTGATAAAAGTTTCTCAGTGAGTTATAGTTCATTGCCTCACTGAATTATCTGCTAATACCCAATTTTAGCAGCATAATTTGATGTCTAGGCTGTGCGTAATGACATCTCCAAAAGGAATTCTACTTTGCGCTGCTCTGCACGGAGATTACGGGTGCGCTCCGAGAGCGCGAGGTATTTGCACGGAAGAGGTCCTTTTCAAAGCTGTTAGCGCAAAGTAATTGCACGCTGCTGACGATAGGGTAATGCCATCTATCCCAGATTTTAGCACTGAAACGCCTGCTTTAGCTTGTGGCAGCCTATGCCCAGTACAATTATCACAGGCATGCGCTTGTGTCCGCCCCCAATTTGCATTGCCCATGGCGTTAAACGAGCGCAAACGCTAAATTAGCGCTTTTGGGAAGATAGAGCCCTTTGAGTTTTCTCCCAGGTTATATGTGCTGGTGACCCATTAGTTGTGAAAGACTGTGGAAATGCAGAAGTGATCCAAACGGCCATAATGGTGGGTAGACAGGCTTTACTGAGAGGATGTGGAGTAGAGCTTGAAAAGGTGGCCTCATATGAACAACTCTTCTATAGAAAGAATGACAGACTCGAAGACTACACCCTAAAATGGGTAAAATACCAAGGCCAGATAATGTTGTAGGCTATCCAATGTATGTTTACGTGCCATTGGTATATATCGTATTTTAATGTATATGGTTTACTTACCTATTCTATTTTTGTTGTATTCTTATTTTATTTTGCTATCTTTGACTGTCTCCCTCAGATACAGATACTGTTATTGTTGTCATTGGTGTGTGTGTGTGTGTGTGTGTGTGTGTGTGTGTGTGTGTGTGTGTGTGTGTGTGTGTGTGTGTGTTTGCTGGGTAACACTTTATAATAGCATTCAGTCGTAAGTCATTTATACGCCTTTAGTTAATGATTAACTAATCATTTATAAAACATTCATACGCATTTGTAGATAATTAAGTGTTATGTTAATATATCACAAATGTATTGTAAGTAATCTATAAACCTAAGTAAATTAAGTGTTCCTCACCTGTAATAAATTATGCCTAAATCATTTACAATTAATTTACAAGGCTTTCTGCATCCCCTAATCTAAAGTGTAAACCGTCCCACATAAATGTGTTACATACAAGGGGGTCGCTCTGTCAGAATTGAAGCCAATGCAGAAGTGCACTTAAACCTGCATTATTTCGAATGGCCTGGAGGGGGCGACCCATTGGCTTGTGGACTTCGGTTTTGACGCCTCATGTATGGCATTTTGGCTATTGCCATCTTGGATCTTGACACGAGACCAGGGGTTTCCCACAGAGCACGGCCTGCTATTGGTCCATGATCGGTGAGCTGTGTGATCAGTGGACAAGCGACCTGTCAATCATGCCCCAAAACATAGTCTGCAACGACAACATAGTCTGAAACTACCGATTGAGACATAAACTAATTAGGAAAGTGTTTACTGAGGCTTCAAAATAGAAGTCCACAAACCAATGGGTCGCCCCCTACAGGCAAAGAGGACACTTCCGCATTGGCTTCACTTTTGACAAACAGAGCTACCCCCTTGTATGTACAAACATGTATGTGTGATGAATGGTTTACACTTTAGATTAGGGGATGCAGAAAGCCTTGTAAATGAATTGTAAATGATTAACACATCATTTATAACAGGTGAGGAACAATTAATTTACTAAAGGTTTATAGATGACTTACAACACATGTGTGATATGTTAATATAGCATTCATTAATGCTTTGTAAATGGTTAGTTCATCATTAACTAAAGGCTTATAAATGACTTACGACTGAACGTCATTATAAAGTGTTACCAAAAAGTAATTAGTGCATAGAGTTGGTAAAGTGTAGTGTGAACAACAGCGCTGTTTGTGTGTGTTCTTCTTTGTCTTCCTCTGGGAACCAGCTTGCAGGTGCTGAGTCTGGGTTAGAGATGTAAATGGAAATTAAATGAATTGAATGAAAATAAAATTATCCAAATTTTGGGGGAAATTTCTGCCCCTCAATCATGGTTTTTAGGGGCATTCTGAGCTTTCTTGAAGTATTCTCATGTCAGTCTTATTGAAGCAGTTTGATATTGTCTTATTTAGAGACATACAAAAAACTCTGCAGTTAATTATTTATATTAACAGCCGATTTTGCAGGTAAACAAACATTAACAACATATCCAGAAGGTGCTGTTCTCTTCTAAATAATCTTCTGAAATAAATGCTTTTAAACTTTGCCCTCCTTCTCTGTCTGAAGCCTTGATGTTCCCTGATTTGAAGGCTTTTAAACTTTGCCCTCCTTCTCTGTCTGAAGCCTTGTGTGCAGGGCTGCAGCACAAAGCAACCCGGTTTGAGGTTAAATCAATAATGAGTGCCCTGCCACTGGAACACCTGAATGGAATGGAACCATAATTAATTACATTGGTTACACCTGCTTTACTTCCTGCTTTACCACCTCAAATGGTTGCTGTGAAAAGAGTCTATACATAGCAGCAGTCTCTGTGGGCCCCATTCCTCTCATGTCTCTCACAAATCTTTTGAAATTGTCCCTCCCAGCATTGCCCCCCCCCCCCCCCCCCCCAACACACACACACACACACACACACACACACACACACACACACACACACACACACACACACACACACACACACACACACCACCACCACCACCACCACCACCCCTGCTCGTGTGGCTCACTTCCTGTGTTGGGTAAGTGTAAAATGTGTTTTCCTCTGTAGCTCCAAACACAGGAAATGATACCGATACTCACACTAAGAAGTGAAACTGTCCTCTTCCCTCTTCACGTCCCTCAGATTCAAACCTTCGGTGAACTCTTACAGTTTTTCATCCTGTATCGACTTACTCTATAAGATATCTTATTACTGCTACAATCAACCCAGTGTGTATCAAATTGTATTTGAGATTTTGTTTGACTCCTAAAGTTCTAAAGCGTTCTAAACATCTATTAATCCGTTCTTCGTTTTGTTGTTCAGGATGAGACTGAATTAAAATCAGAGGTTGAAGACTGGTGACTTTTTTGTGTGAAAAAGAACTGCCTGGGGAAATGAAATGACAAACGTTCTTCTCTCCTTCAGCAATGCTATGGAGCCTTTGAGCAAGGCACTTCAACACCCGGTCCCTGACCACTGCAGTGGAGCGGCTCTGCAGCCACCAGTACAAGACTGTGGTTGAAGTGGGCGGGGCTTCCAGTGTTAATGTGAACCTTCCCTGAATAGATAAAGGTTAAAAAGTGAGTAAATGAGAGCTAAACCTGAGGTCAAATTAATGAATGTTTATTATGTTTTGAAAAGTCAAATAAACCCTCCCTTTGAGTTACAATGAATATCAAACATGTGCTTATTTCACATCTGCATACTGTACAGCATTATAAGAAATACACACAAACAGTATTGATAACACCCGTTAAAAGCATCTGTTTGTCTTTAAAATGTGCATTAATTAATCTATGACCTTTATTGATCTCTATCAGTGATTAATAAGCATTGTGAAAATGGAAATATGCTGTTTTGAGCTGTGGGTGTAAGAAATACACACAAACAGTATTGATAACACCCATTAAAAGCATCTGTTTGTCTTTAAAATGTGCATTAGTTAATCTCTGACCTTTATTGATCTCTATCAGTGATTAATAAAATTGTGAAAATGGAAATATGCTGTTTTGAGCTGTGGGTGTGGGTCTATACACAATAATGAAAATACACAATAAAGACAAATAGACAATATAGAAAAGATGTGTAACACAGCAGTCGAAACCAGAGGAAAAAAAGGCAAAGTTAAAATACAAAATCGGGAAAATGACATTTTGGCAGAGTGATTTTTTGTTTGCTCTGTGCCTGTTAATGAACCCTCTTTATTGAGCCAGGAGTTTCCTGACTGAAGCCACAAACTGACCAAGTAACATCATATTAAAATAGACTTTCATTCCTGTTGGGACAGATAACTGAGGTAAATAATAATAAAGGCACTGAAGAATAAACAGCAAAAGTTTAGCGCTGTAAAGACAAATTTCCACTAAGGTGGACAATAAAGTAAATCAAATCAAATCAAATTAAAGTCTGCTGGTGTACGGCTACATCCGTGAGCTGAATGTGACGAGGTGCCGCGGAGCTGAACTGGACACACTGCACTCTCTGCTCTGAAAACGAGAGCACAAACTCAAATGAGTGGAGAGGTTTTGTTCCAAACCAGCAGAGTTCAGGTCTGAAAGTCAGTTTGAAAGCTGTTAAATCTCAACAGCTGGATGAGCAATTGACTCTTACCTCTTCTAATGCCGCGTTCCAGTTGCACTGCAAATGACCACCTAGACATTATTAAAAATAACAGTTGATAACAATGGTTGATAACATGGTATTTTGCACATACAAACACTCTAGCAACATGTCCATAGATAGAAGTTAGACAGTCTGTGTAAGTGATTTAATGAGACACAAATAAGACATTAATGGCCCATTTCCACCGCAGGTAGTAGCGCGATCCCGCTCCGCTCGACTCGATAAATGGTCTCATTCCACCACTAAAAACTATCCCAGCCCGGGTTGTATTGGGGTCGAGTCGTGCTACTTTTAGTACCTGCCTCGTCGTGGTTCTATTCTGTGAACCCGGGTTCATACGGTGACGTGAAAACATTGTTGAGGACTGATTGGTCAGGCAGAATCGTGTTTACTCTGTCTACTGACTGTCAATGCAGTGCGATGCTGGCGGCTGCATACCAGTTTAGTGGGCTTACCTTCCCTTCTGTTATGTATATTTCCATCAGTCTTTTGTGTTGCTGCCTTCGCCTCCGGTGAAATAAAATCGTGGCGGGTGTTCAATTGTCTGAGAGAGAAAAAATTCCGCTGCTCAGGAAGCTCTGTAGCTGAGTGCAGGCTGCAGCGCTCCGCTAGGCCGCAGCGGGTGTTTGGTGAAGCCGCGGTCTTGCCTGGTGAGAGGCCGCGGGGTACAGGCTTCACTCTGTTGCGCCTCTCCCGTCCCCGCACAGCGCAGCGCATGCCTGTGAGTTTGACTAACTACAAAGTGATATCCATTCTCCTGGCCGATTGTCACATTTGCCCATGTACACTGTAGGTCATTTAGAGGCAGCAGTATTTCATAAACAGTTTAAAAGTTCTGTGGATGGATTTAATTGTAACGTTATGTTATAGCCTACTTCGGCTATAAGCGAAGGACAGATATGCGGTCGCTATGACGACCAGCTGTGGGCGGGGGTGGGTGGGGGCAGTTGATCCGCGGTGGAAGCAAAACGTCCATCGGGCCGAAACGATTAGAGCCGAGTGGTGACGAGCTGTGCAGGGCAGTAAAATGTGGTGGAAATGAGCCATTAGTTTCACTGCTGTTGATTTTGAGGTCGGGGCTGGTGAGGTTTCCTCGAGTTTCGGGGGAGGAAATCCTAGCCTGGTAAACCAGCCCGTCACATGAACTCACATTTCATTTGTTTCTGTGTGACTGTCGGGCCCAACTCTTCACCCAGTCCTTAGCAGGGGTGGGACCATGGGCGGGCGTAGTTGCCTTGACAGACAACTCGTTCAGCCAATCAGCGTCGTATCCAGTCAAACCCAAATCCACTCGGGAGAATGGCAAAAACATGTTTTCCGCCGAGAAACTCTGCGGTTGCGGCGATACTCCTGTACTTGTTTAATTGTTGTTATTGAGTCTATTTCTGCAATAACTGCACTTTATTAGACAAACGCTGACATTACTCCTCGAGCTGGACAGGCAGGGACGCGGCCATTATTGTTTTGTTAGTGCAGTGCTAGTGGCGTTCCTGATTGGCCAACTTGCGCTGTCAATCACAGCGCAGTCGCTGATTGGCTCTTCCGCTTTGCAGCTTCTGCTTAACACCCTCCCAGGCCTTGGGGCCAGACAGTCTCGCAAAACAAAAAATGAAATGTGAGTTCACGTGACGGGCTGGTTTACCAGGCTCCCAGTTCAGGTGATGTCCCACAGGGGCGTTTTCTATGGGGCTAAATAAGGTTCTAATAGTTTGCGACCTTTGACCTGAGAAATACCTAGTTCCGAGTGCAACTGGAACGCGGCATAAGTCTCACCCCTTTTCACTCTACCGGCAGAACCTTGGTCAACTTTCCCCTTTCCTGTTATACTCAGCGTGGACACATCACAATCTTCATGGACACATTTCATTGTATATACTGTAGTCACATCTATAAGGTCCAATGCGTAAGTTTGGGGAGAAATAAATGTTCACGAAATGTTTTTTACTACCAATGAGTGAATGCTCCGCCGCATCTCTCTGCGTTCACCCATTCCAAAGCTATGCCTGTGTGATTCTGCTCCTGCCGGGTCAAGATTTCCCAGCAAATCTGGCGGATGTGACGTTCTGTGCGTTCATGAGCTTGCCTCTTGTACTGGCTCCGGCCAGAAATACACCAACGAAGAAGAAGGCTAGGTTAACATTACGTTTGCTAGCTACAGTATCAGCAAACAACCAACAACATAGTCCAGTAAAAAGCACACAGAAAAATAAAGAAGATTTATCTACTGAAGCCCGTCTAGCCAAACAGCAACAATGTGACTGCCGTCGGGGGGAAACTAGATTTGGGGGCGTGTTTTCGGTTCATGGAGGGACCTTGCGTTAGCTTGTTGTAGTTTTAGCTGCTGTGATATTGTGGTTTTGGTCCAGCTGTACGTTAGCTTAGCTGCTTGCTAATGCGGCTATGGATTTACACCCAGAAACCCCGCTAATAATGTTACCGGAAGGTGTGGATAATGCAACAGTCGCAAATATGCCTAATGTTACTTCTGGTCGGCATCAGTCGGCAGCTGAAGACGTAGTTGGGCCAGGATTGGGGGAACACTGGTTCTAGGTTGGAAAAGGCTCTGATGAGTATAAATGGTTGGGAAAGAAGTTGGATCCGCAGACCATGAAGCTCCCATTTATTTATTTTGTGAGCGTGATGTCTCGAGACACTCGCAAAATAAATGAAAAACTTTAAACGTGAGCTTCATGGTGTGCGGATCCTATTCTTTCCTAACATTTCAAGATATTTTTGATCCCGCACCCAGCCCAGTGGTTTTGTTGGCTGTGCGTGTCTCCCCCCCCACCCCCCTGCATGTGTGGCCTTCTCCTTGAAATTTGGTCTGGAAACCTCACAACTCAGTAGTAGTTCTCAATGACACACATATTCTGGTGTGTTTGTACCTTACTTCACACACCTTCACAGTCCAGAGAGGAGGTGTGTGGACTCAGCGGGACCGTCCCCCGTCTCCAGCGCTCGGCCTACGTTCTGCCAGAAGAGTCCTTGGTGCCTGTGGGCCCGGGGCCAGCTCAGGTAGGAGTGTCTCTTCAGAAGCTTCCTCATGCGGTAGTAGGGAGACAGCCGCCAGGCCGGGATCTCCTCCACAAACAGCAGGATCAACACGTCCTTCTGCTCGTCAAACAGACGGAAGCTGGCAAGGCAACGCAGCTTTATTTGTATAGCACATTTCACACTAAGGTCATTCAAAGTGCTTTACAGTAATAAACAATATAATAATACATAATAATTCATTTATTTTTTACACAGAAAACAAGATAAAATCGAGCAGGCAACAGATACAAATAACAACACATGGATCAGGCATATAGTATGGAAACAGAAAGGAGGGAGGGAGTGTGTACAGTAACATACAAAAAGTACAAATACAGACAAGAGATAGACAAACTATAAAAGACTTAGATAAAAGAAGATAAGACGATAAAAATAAACTAGTGCAACAGTGGGGCAGTGGTAGTGCTGTCGCCTCACAGCAAGAAGGTCCTGCGTTCGATTGCCGCGTGGGACGCTGTGGTGCTGGGGGCCTGGTCCCCCCAGGTTAGATCATGAAAGCGCCTTTCTGTGTGGAGTTTGCATTTTCTCCCTGTGTTCCGCAGGGCTTTCCTCCCCATGTGAAGCCCCACTAAAAACATGCAAGAAGATTGCCGCCTGACCGACGACGACAGAAGATGGTCCCTGGGCACTGTATGCTGTAGCTGCCCACTGCTCCTGGCTGTCCGCTGGAGGAGGGGCATGCCATGTCTTTGGTTAAAATGAGCAGAGACTATTTACCCGGCCCATCGGCATGAGTGTGTGTGTGGCTGGCCACATACGTGTGTTGTAACGGGTGTTGTGTGACAAATAAAGACGGATTTGTCGGTTCTTCTTCTTCTTCAACACATTCTCACTCCCAACCATCACAAACTGACGTTTGGTCAGGACCCCAGTTGCCGTCACTGTGTAACAGGTGGGGTAGCCCTTTCCACACATTTTTCTCTGCCTTCTATAGCTCTTTTGAATTCGTATAAAGCTCGGCCATGTAGCTCTTTTGAATTCCTAAAGCTCTATAATCCAGCTCTTGTGGGGCGGCATTAGCTCAGGATGAGCTGTCGCCTGGGCACTGGCGTAAGGATCGACGGTGCATGCGGTGTGGTGCACCGGGGCCCAGAGCTGTCAAGGGCCCATGAAGAGCGAGTCTCGCTTTGGGGAGCCGTAACGTACTTACGGTTTCTGCTGCAGTCCCACTCCAAATAAACTTCCATGCTGTATTATGCAGTCAGCACTTGCCCTCATCTAGCTTACTAGGCTAACAAATGCTATAGCTTTAAGTTTAGTTTACTAGATTCAGTGGATTGGTGTCATCGTATGGTAAAATACGAACGCGTTCTCTTTCCAACATGTCAGCGGAGTCTCCTGTTCTGGTGACATCATTGACCATATATGGAGCTGGAGGAATATCCCTTCACGTAGCGCATGGCTCAGTCTTGTTTACATCGTGGGTCCTTCGGGGGCACAATAGACGGCTAACAATCTGCCTGACGAAAAAATAATGAGTGAGTCCATATTTTCTATAACAATATAATTGTTACAGTAGGTAGGGCCCAGAGCAAATATTTGCACTGGGGCCCATGGCAATGACGTTACGCCACTGCGCCTGGGAATCGGAAGGTTCCCAGTTTGAGTCTGGCTCCTCCCGGTAGTGTGTCGAAGTGTCCTTGAGCAAGACACTGAACCCCTAACTGCTCCCGATGAGCAGTCAGCACTTTGCATGACTGCAGACGCCGTCGGTGAGTGAATGTGAGTGCGAATGGGCGAATGTGAGGTATTCATGTAAAACCGCTTTGGGTATCGATACACTATTATGAAATGCGCTGTATAAATACAGTCCATTCACTTTACCATTTCCTAGATGAAGCTCTGTCATCTAGATCTTGACTTCCTGCATAAAGCTCTGTCATCTAGCTCATGAGTTCCTGGATAAAGCTCTGTCATAGCTGTTGAGTTCCTAGATAAAGCTCTGTCATCTAGCTCTTGAGTTCCTAGATAAGCTCTGTCATCTAGCTCTTGAGTTTCTGGATAAACTCTGTCTACATAAGCTGCACACACATGGGACACATTGGGACAGGATGTACGCAGTGGCGTGTCCAGACTGTTTTTACCAGGGTGGCACAAGGGGGGCACAGACTTATGAAGGGGTGGCCACGGAAATTTGACATTTTTTGGACTTTTAGCCAAAAAAACACACGCACTCGCTCGCACTGTGCACGCACACGGCACACGTCAGAATAGCATTAATTTACCATGTTCGTCCCAACTAGACTACGGTACATATATCTACTTTAATTAGTAACATTACAGTGTCTTACGTTCCTGTGTTTAAAGCATAATTTAAGATCAATCATCAATCACACAGAGTAGCACCATACAAATGTAATATAAAGCTTCCCAGTTCTACACACATAATTTACAAGTTTCAACTTTAGTTGCAATGTCTGGCAATTAACCACAATTCCATTGACATCAAGGCAATATCAAGATAACTGTTTAGGTTACTAAAGAGAAATCTGGAACTATTAGGATTTTACAGTATGTACATACCCACACATACAGCTGGGGGCTCCTGCTGTCAAGCTGCTGGCTTGACTCATCTGACTGACAAGGAGGAGAGCTTGTTGCTGCTCTCTCCTGCAGCTCTGACTAACTGACTGGTAGCAGTGCTGCTGGCTGCTCTGTCCTGCTGTGCAGTTTTTAATTTCTTTGTTTTGATGGAGAAGAAATCCTCAATGTTCTGATTTCTTTTCATACTGTAATAGTCACATGAAGACATACTGTATGTCACTTTATATGTCTTGCACAATAGATTTCCTTGTGCATGCATGGATACATTTGACATGCTCACATCAGGCCTACAAAGTTACACAAGACAGATTTACATAGCTAGCATTAGCATTGACAACCAAACAATGACTGACGACAGGTTTGCTCATGTTAGCAACTAGCAAGCTCAGATGAAAACACACCTGCTGCACCACATTATCACGTAGCCTAGCACACAGGTTTATTGTCCGTTTACCCTGTTAGTAGCTTAGTTTTAAAGACAGGGTGAAGTTTCAAGTCTACCGTAACATGTCATATTTTTTTTAGCGAGGGTGCTTAATTTCAAAGTGAAAATCTCCGTGTTTGTTGGCAGGTAATGTATGTTGTCTTTCTTTAAACTACTGGCACAGTAGTTATGTCATATGTATCAAAGAGTCTACTCACACATGCCACAATAAATAAATAGCATATAGAACACACCTGGTCCATGTAGCCGCCAGGAATCAGACAGAGGATGCTTCACTTCGTCACACACACACACAACGTTGGTTTAGCGTTAAGTTGTTTGCTGCTCAGCTGCGCCAAATCCTCAAATCAAGATCTTCTTCTCTGGGGCTTTCGGCAGGCTAGACACTACTATAGATCTTCTTCTCTGGGGCTTTCAGCAGGCTAGACACTACTATAGCTCATCACTGCCTCTCAGGTTTAAGACTGGATTGCACAGAAGCTTGGTTTACTGACTGTGCAGAGAGCCAATCATATGGGGTGGCACCTGGGGTGGCCAATCAGATTCTAGGGGTGGCCCATGCCACCCCAGGCCACTCCCTAGACACGCCACTGGATGTACGGGTTGGAGAGTTAAATGGACTGAGTGGCTCGGGGAACTGGGGAGATAGAGCAAGAAGCGCTGCTGTGTGAGAGGCGGGGCCCTCACCTGGCCATCTGGATCTCCCTGGAGCACCACTCGCTCTCCAGGTAACGACGGCTGATCACACAGATGGTCTTCCTGCTGCCGTAGATGGCGTCTGTAATGTTCTCTATGATGGGCTTACCTATGGGGAAGCAACAGGAAAATCACAGACTACTGAATTAAGATACCTCTCACCTTAGCTCTGATTTGCCTCTTCTTTGCTCTGAAACAATCAGTCTGAGGTCACAACAATATTCATTGTCTTCTATGTGCAGACAGCACAGAAGACATTACATCATAAGTATATTTACAAACTTGCCCCTAAAAGACAGAACAATTATCCTTAAAGTGTAACTTACCCCCAAAACACATTTTTTCAGCTTTTAACCAATATATATGACTTTGGGTATAGTGTGTGAAGAATTCTGGTCAGAATTTCCACATTCGAGACCAAACTGTTACCATTGTACCATTTGGTTCATTTTCAGCCGTATAGGCTAAGTGCCCTCTATGGGTTCAACCCTGCTTTTTTTGTTGCCCTCAAAACTGCACAAAATGTGGTATAACCTGACGTCACGATGAACCAAAGACTATGGGATTTCAAGATAGTAACACCCCTACTCCCCCTGTACCCTTTCCCGCCTCCTCACAACTCCAAGCCTATTCCCATGATGTCACAAGCATTTTCCTACCAATATGGCGCTACAATACCGGGTGGTTTGTGTCACTTGACCTGTTAATCACCTGTTACTTGATTACAATTGCCTGTTATTTTCCTACCAAGATGGCCATGTGGTGATGTAACATAATACTATCAATAAAAGCCACAATAATCATAAATAGAAATAAAAGGCAGGAAATGGCATTGTGTTGCTGTAAATCATTCTCATGTGGATTTGGAGAAGGCTTATGACCGGGTTCCGGACTCGCTCCCAATGGGGGTTGGCCTCCTACAGGGCTGCGCCTTGTCACCTATCCACCTGTTTGTGATATTCATGGACAGGATTTTGAGGCATAGTTGTGTGTGTGTGTGTGTGTGTGTGTGTGTGTGTGTGTGTGTGTGTGTGTGTGTGTGTGTGTGTGTGTGTGTGTGTGTGTGTGTGTGTGTGTGTGTGTGTGTGGGCGGGGGGGTTGCAGTCCGGTGAGCTAAGGATGATGATCAACTGTCTATTGATGTGAACACGTTGTTGCTTTTTGCAGATGACGTGGTCCTGATGGCATTAAATTAGCGCTTAGCGCCAGGCCCAGCGCATATTAGTGGGCGTGGACCGGCGCAGTGCCTATTCTCGTGTCGGCGCTAAACGTGGCCTTAAGCATTATAACCACGCCTTTTAAGCGTAGAATTATTCACACCGTGCTCATTGGAGAAGTGCAGTAAACAAATCACAATGTCCCTTTCATGTTCCATTCCACGGAGCGATCCAATCCGGTGAGAAAAGCCCGACCAAAGTGCTCTGAGCTCCCCCTCCTCCCTCTTTCATCCCCGGCTGTCTCCATATATATTATTCCATATTAGTATGCTTCTCAAACCAATCTCACTGCAGTTTAAATACAGCAAGCATGTAAATACGCTACACTATAGTAAGATCAAAGTGAAAAGAATGTTCTAAACGCATCGGCTAGAAACATAGCCTATCCCTGGATGTCATGATGAGATTAGATTGGTGAAAGTTTGGGCAGAATGATATAGTTTTCTCTTGCTACCTTTTCTTCTCCCCCGCTGCACAGGTAGGATGATGCAACAGCCTCTGAATCACAGGGGCTCAAAACTACGATATAACAAACTTTTTTTCATCTGTCATTGTGCCTGTTTGGCGCGCGAGAGAGAGGGAGTGAGAGAGAGAGAGAGGGGGAGAGAGAGTGAGATGGCAGAGGAGAGCTGCGCGCTATTATGCACACTAATATCCCCGGCGCACTGAATAAGGCCTGGTTTTGAAAAGCGCTAAAAGCTAAATTAATGCCAGGGGGGAAGATAGCATTATAGGCCGGTATTTAAGGCCGAAACGCCTATTCTGGCACTGCGCCATGCCTCTTCGGCGTAAAGCGCATTTCGGGGCCTAAAAACATGATGCTATCTTCCCGAGGCAGGCGCAAAGCGTGTTTTTTTGCGTTTAATGCCAGTTTAGTGCCTAAGGCCAGTGGGAAGATAGAGCTCTATGGGCCCTATTCTCCCACAGGCCTTAGGCGCAAAAACTGGCCTTAAACGCAAAAAAACGTGCCTTGCGCCTGCCTCGGGAAGATAGCAACATGGCTTTAGGCCCCGAAATGCGCTTTACGCCAAACAGGCGTGGCGCACTGCCAGAATAGGCGGGAATGGGCGTTTCGGCCTTAAATACCGGCCTAACGATATCTTCTGCCCTGGCGTTAATTTAGCGCTTAGCGCTTTTCAAAACCAGGCCTATTCAGTGCGCCGGTTGCGTGGAGCTTTCCTCTGCCATCTAACTCTCTGTCCCCCCTCTCTCTGTGTCACTCCCTCTCTCTTGCTCATCAGACAGGCACAATGACTGCTGGAAAAAAGTTCGCCAGTTCTCTCTTTCTTACTCTCTCGCGCATCAGACAGCAGACAGGCACAAAGCCACACATGTGAAATCTCCCAGCATGCATTGGGCTAATCCATACTTGGACCCACTCTGTTCTCTATATACATCAACAATATCCCCCTGGTTGCTGGAAATTCACTCATTCACTTATATGCTGACGACACTATTCTCTATGCCACTGGTCCCTCCCCTGACACTGTACTAACAACTCTCCAGGATAGCTTCCTCCAGATCCAACAGGCCTTCACTCACCTCAAACTGTCCCTTAACACCTCCAAGACCAAGGTCATGTGGTTCAGCCGTAAGGGCACCACACCCCCTCCAGCCCCCATCATTACCACCTGTGAGGGAGCTATCCTGGAGCAGGTCACGGTGTATAAATACCTGGGAATTTGGTTAGACAGCTCACTATCTTTCTCACACCACATCTCAAAACTACAGACCAAGATTAAGGCCAAACTTGGCTTTCTATAGAAACCGTCACTCCTTCACCATATCCGCTAAACGCACCCTCATTCAAATGACCATTCTCCCCATGCTCGACTACGGTGACACAATCTACAGGTCTGCATGTAAAGGTACACTCTCCACGTTCGACACACTTTATCACTCGGCCATCCGGTTCGCCACTAACGCCCCCTACAGTACCCACCACTGCACTCTTTATTCCCTGGTCAACTGGCCCTCCCTTCACACCCGCCATCACATGCACTGGCTTACCCTCATCTATAAAACTCTCCTCCACATATCACCCCCCTATCTGTGGCACCTGCTTCACCCTCTGCCTGTCACTCACAACACCCGATCCTCACTCCACATCCAACTAAAAATTCCCAAATCCACCACTTCCCTTGGCCGTGCATCATTCCAGTTTGCTGACCCCTCTGACTGGAATGCTCTGCAAAAAACCCTCAAACTCGACAAACTCATCTCCCTCTCTGCCTTCAGACTCACTATTTCAGACTCCCTAACTGATTCTTGTACATGCTTCCCTTCTCTGTAGGGTAGCACTTGTATCACTTCCATTACACACCCCCTCTGTCCACCTTTACTTGTTTTTATGCCCCCTTGCGCTCATGTCTGCTCACTTTCTGTTTTTATGCCTCTCTGTGTTAATGTTGCTGTCCTTGTTGATGCTTGCTGTTGTGTTGTTATGTGCTTCTTACTGCTGTGTTTAATGCCTATTGTTGTTTTGTTGCATTTCATTTAATTGTCGATTTAATTGTAGTTTTATGTGCTTTTTTTTTTTTTTTTACATGTTTTATCTTTTAGCCCTCCTCCCCTTTCCCCTTATGAGGCAGGCCGACATTGTAAATAAGAATTTTGTTCTTAATTGTCTCGCCTGGTAAAATAAAGGTTAAAAAAAAAAAAAAAAATCCATTTCGATAATAAATAGCATCCAAATGAGCCTAAATAGATAGAAAGGTAGATAGAAATAATGTGTAATGTTAACACAACATGCAATTGTAGAACATCATGTCATGTCATGTCATCCTGGGGCTATATATATCCCTCGCAGATTTAACGTGATTTAGATAACACGGTTCTACTGTCATGTGCTATACTGTGATGTCCGCTCCAATAAATTGGCCCTGCTTCACATTTAGTTTTACAATAAAAACACATTTCTGCAATGACTTTACATAATGTAGGCGATATTTATGTGCATCATCCTACCTGTGCAGCAGGGGAGAGAAAACAATATCATTCTGGACAAACTTTCACCAATCTAATCTCATCATGACATAGGGATAGGCTATTTTTTTTCTAGCCAATGCGTTTAGAACATTCTTTTCACTTTGATCTTGCTATAGTGTAGCATATTTACATGCTTGCAGTATTTAAACTGCAGTTAGATTGGTTTGAGAAGCATAATAATATGGAATAATAGCCTATATATGGAGACAGACAGACGGGATGAAAGGGAGGGGGGGAGCAGAGCGCTTGGCTTTTCTGGCTTTACTGGATCGCTCCGTGGAATTGGAGCTTAAAAGGGACGCTTGTGATTCGTTTACTGCACTTCTCCAATGACCAGATTGTCCATAATTTTACGCTTAAAAGGCGTGGTTATAATGCTTAACGGCCGGGACACACATCTTGCGTGTACCTACCTAGTCTAGTGCATGTGCATGGCGTGCTGGCTGCGGCTGGCATGCCCGCGGCATCCACACAGGCAGCGTGGCTGCTGCGCGCTGCTGTCTGTCTGCCAACTCTCTTCCTATAGAGTTTACCTTTTATTAAATTTGCTATAAACAATACAATGATGATTTTAACTGAAGATCGCTTGGGCTCACTTCGTAATCAAGGCTGTATTGATTTGTGTGTGTGTGTGTGTCTGTGTGTGTGTGGTGGGGAGGGGAGGGGAGGAACGAAGCCACGTTATAGCCTATAGCTCAGCTCATCCTCCCGTCTCAAATCAAAACGAGCCTTGATTGGCTGTGGCTGCCCCTGTAAAATATAATTTGAATGTCTATTTGTGTCTATTTGTGTAGAGACACGCGCGCGGTAAGCAGAAAAAATAGGCGTTGCTTCTATTCTCTAGATGACGCGCGTCTCACGCCTCGCAAGACCCGCGCCTGAGACGCACGTCTGATGCCGGTGGTGTGGCTGCTGTAACCTGTTAACATGGGCGCCGAAATGAAAATCAACAGGTAACGCCACGCAGACGCACAGCAGACGCAAGATGTGTGTCCCAGCCGTAAGGCCACCTGTAGTGCCGATACCAAAATATCGAGTGCGCTGGTCCACGCCCACTACTCTGGGCTGCGTCTGGCATTACAGAGCCCAATATCTCCACGCTGGCCTGGGAACACCTCGGGATTCCCCAGTCAGAGCTGGTTAAGCTGGCCAGGGAAAGGGAAGTTTGGAATGCCCTGCTGGAACTACTACCTCCGCGACCAAATCTCCGATGAGCATTTGAAGGTGGATGGATGGATGGCCAATATCAGCAAACCAATATATTGGGTATCATTGCTTTTTGAGACATTATAATTAGTGCACCTGATGGTGTCTATAAAATACATCTTACAGTACTCCACCCGCCCAATAAAAATAATTTATATAGTGTTAGCTATTCACTTCTCAGTGTTTGTTTCCCACCTACAAGAAATAGGTAATTTTAATAGCTTCTTATGGTTTAATAGTCAGTGATTCTAGGGAAACAGCTTTTTTTTTTACTGGGATTACTTCACACCTCCAAGGACAGTAGCAAAGTGAGCAGAAATAATTAAGAATTGCCACAACACCGTCTGTCTCTCTGCCTGAGAGTATAGGGTTACTCTCAATGCAGTTCTAAGAGGAAGAAGATAAGACAGACAGACAGACAGACCGACAGACAGACTCTCTACCTGGTTGGAAGTCTCTGTGGTGCAGACAGAGTCTCCAGCCCTGCTCTCCTTCCAGCACTGGAAGCATCTCTCGGAGAAGCCATGCCTCATCCTGAACGTTGTAGGAGATGAAAGCATCATAGCGGAGACGAGCTCCCTTCTTCCTCCTGCTGCTGTCATAAAGGAAGGCCAGGAAGAGGTAGTAGGCATAGACTAGCTGCCACCTCAGCAAGTGGTAGATAAAGGATGTGAGGAGAGTTAGCACAATCACACACATGCTGCAAATGAAGCAGAGGAAGCTAGCGTCCATCCAACAGGAATGGATGTCAAAGTCTAGAAATTTGGTTCTCACTTTACTAAGAGGATGGCTGCACATGTACTGGTGGCCATTAAGAACCTGTGTTTGATTGTTGCTTTGTGTCCACTGGTTAAAGCCAGAATTAGAGCAGTCACAACTGAAAGGGTTACCAAGCAGGTCCAGGTATGTTAGGGCAGGGAGCGAGTCAAAGACAGTCTCATTGATCACTGTCAGATCATTCTGGCTCACGTTCAAGCAGATGAGTTTAGTCAGTTTGGCCTGGGCCAGGAAATCCAAGGACCTGAAATTACTGTTGGAAAGATCCAGAGCCTCCAGGTTTGGGATTGCATGAAACAGTTCAGGCCTCAGATCTGACAGATCACTGTCGCTGAACACAAGACTCTTCAGCTGAGGTGTGTATTTAAATGGGTCTGGGTCTGTTATCCGAGTCAGATAAGCACTTAGCATCTTCTCAGCTGCAAAGTGCTCTAAAGACTTCAGACCCTTGAGCAGATCTGGAGGGACGTGTGCGTGACTTTCTCTGTCAAATTTCATACTAAGTTTCTTCAAGGAAAATAAATATCTGAAAGGTGACCAATTGATGGCCAGGTCCCAAGTGAGATGAAGTATTAGATCTTCTAAGTAAAACAGTCCTATAAATAAATCTGGGTTTAAATTGTAAGTCCGTATTGACAGATTGAGAGTCCTGAGATTATACAGTCCTTCAAAAACCTCGTCTGCGATATCCACATCTGTGATGTCTGATTCTAAATCCAAAGACATTAGGGAAGACAAATTTCTAAAATCTCCTTTTCTGATATGCTCGAAACCATGCCCATGTAAATTCAAAACTTCTAGTTTTGGTAAACTGAGTTTGAAGGTATTTCCAAGAGTTAAAACATTGTTTTCTCCCATATTTAAGACTTTCAAAAGATTCAAATTTTGAAAAACACATACTTTGAGTTCCGAAATGCGATTGCCATTGAGATTAAGTTCTGTCAATCTTGTCAGATTCAGGAAGTCAGAGCAACCTAGCTCACAGATCACATTCAAATTCAGATCTAGGATTTCAAGCGTGGAAATGCCTCTAAGGGCAAGTGGCACTTTAGACAGACTGTTACTGTGGACGCTCAGACGCCTGAGCTGCTTCAGTGATCTGAGTGAATCCTCAGACATCTCGGTCAGATAGTTCTCTGATAAATCCAGCTCAGTAAGCTGAGAGCAAGACTGCAGCAGTTCATTGTCCACACTGACAAGTTCATTATCATTCAGATTAAGAGTTCTAAGTGCAAGAATTTGGCAGGCGATGTCTACCAGACCATCATGTATCAACTCCCTCATAACATTCACAAATAGATATTGCACTGAGTCAGCAGTCTGCAGCATCTGTCTGTAGGCGTCAAAACAAATCCCCCCCAAGTGCAAATGAGTCAAGGTCCTTAGAAAAGACTTGTCCGGGACGTCCCACTCAAAGTCTCTGCTGGTTATGGTCAGGGTCACACTTCGAAGATGAGGAAAGATGTCTCTTGTGATGCTGAACTTCTGCAATGGATTCTGATATAAGTTTAACACTCTGAGCCCTGAGGAGAAGTTAAAAGGCAGGTCATTAGATTGAAAAGAGCTGAAGTGGTTATTTTTAAGAAACAGGTCATGTAAGCGTGGTAGTTGTAAGAGAGGCATAATGTCAGCCATTTGCCCTAGGTAGTTAAAACCCAAGTTTACTTTATGTAAGCTCAACAGCGACTGAAAGGCCAAGGGAGCGATATATGCAATGGTGTTGCTCTCCAGTGATAGCTCTACTAAACTGGACAGCCCTAGAAACATTTTGTCTGTGAGGTTTGTAAGTCTATTTAGGTTGATGTTAAGTACCCTTAACTCTGCCAAGTCCACGAAAGCTTCATCATCTATATGCGAAATAAGATTGGTGACCAATTCTACATCTCTGAGCTTTGATAAATATCTGAAGTCTGTCCTGTTTATCTTTGAAAGGCGATTCAATGAGAGATCTAGTGATGTTGCGTCTCTGGGAATGTCGTCAGGAACGGCAGTGAGGCCACGCCACTGGCATGAAACCCGAGCATCAGCCACATCAGAGTAAGTCACAGTGCAGTTTTTCAGCGAGTAAGCCAGCAAGGGGTTAAGATGAAGCAGGCAGGACAGAAGGAGGACAGGAAAACACCGGAGAAAGTCTGGAGACAGACGTCCCGTCCCTGGCATGGTGACCATCCTGCCGAGTTAATCTGAATTGGAGAAGCTGAGATGACACTGGTGGTCACTGCAGGCCTGAAGAGGATAGAAAAAGGAATAAACACTCATCTACAGTCAAGTTTTTGATGCAACATCTAGTGTAGCTAGAGATAGCGAGAGGCAAGATGTTTGCCTGGAGGACACTACATGTGGGAAGTGCTACTCCTACCTAACCCTTGTGTCTGGTTAGTTTATTGTGTACACATGTCTGGCTGGAGGAGGACGGAAACTGTCCTCTATAGGGATTCATATGTTTTTACTATGTTTGTATCTTACTTTTATCTTTTATCTTACTCATTGGTAACTTATAGGTACCAACATTTCATTCTTACTCAGAATTTTAACCCCTCAAATTCCAGTTTGGCACTGGCTACTTGAGCCAAAACGCCAAAAGTGTCCTTTTTGCACTTCCAGGATTTTTTTTTTTTTTATCATGAAGGTAAGGCCTCAAATGTGTAGCTTTTAGTGTGTTTGAGCATTTCCCCCCATTTCCCCAGCTTTGGCATAGAGATCCATTTACCATACATTTCATGTAAACTGCTTGGTGCCCAACATGGGGCCAAAACATGGAAAATCAGGGAATTCATGACTTTTGTGGAAAATGGAAAATGGAAGCAAAAAAAAGTCACAATTTTAACATGGAAACCAATGGGGAAACGATGACATCGATTTTGATGTCATGTACTTTTCACAAATCTTCAGCCAACACCAAAATATCTTTTTATTTGACTATTCGAAGGCCTTTGGTACAGGATGAAAGGATAAAAACATAATGTGAGTGCATTTTTCCCCCAATTCTTGGAGGGCCAAAAATAGCCAAAAATAGCACTTTTGAATGGAAGTCAATGGAGGACGGAAACCGTCCTTAACCAGACGTGTACACATTATGTGTATTGGGGGACAGGAAGTGTCCCGAGCATGTCGAGTGTCACACTTTTGTGAAACACACGACCTGGCCCAAATTTGGGAACCAAACCACACACAAAAACCCCTAAGGACGGAATCCCTCCCCAACCAGACACAAGGGTTGTTTGTGATCTCAGCTTTATTCTATATCTAATTCATGTCATTGTAACTTTACATTTATACGATTTCCTGTTCTACTGTACTGCTTATGATGACGCTAGGGAAGTACTCTTTAGTAAAATGTCCTCCATTTATGCTGACTTCTTTGAATTGGACGATTATGTGAAACTTGAGTTATGCTTTAAAAAAGGAACCTTCCCCACAGCAGTTTATTTGTAAAGCTTGGGAGAAAAGACAAAACTTTTTGTTTAGTAATTTATGTATTGCTCTGTATTGCTGTCTGAGCAGTACAATGTCCTACAATCTGTTTTTCTATGTATTTAAGTGTATCACTGAGGCGCGGACTGCATAATCGGGCATGTCAGGCAAATGCCCGGTGGCCCGGCCTGGCCTGACATTTTTCTTTTTTTTTTTTGGGTGTGTGCCTGCAGTGAGGCCACTCACTGAACATATAGCCTATATATATATATATATTGTGCCCGCAGTCAGGCCACTCACTGAACAGCAGGCCAGGCAGGCCACTGAGGCCAGTAGTGTTCCTATTTGCGCGGATAGCAGCCAGCAGACAGGCAGGCAGGAATGAGTTAACTTGTCAGTCAGACTCGTCCCAGCCCAGGCCACTCGAGGTGAGTCACACAAACAGACACATGATGATATAACGCAGTATGCACGATCTGATCACTCTTCCTTAAATAAAGTTTGCTGTGAAGCGTTTGTACAGAGGCATGTTTTTGGTTTTACTTCTTCATATTATACTTGCAGTTATCTAGGCAATGTTGATGTTTCTATTAGTGAACAAATACGTAACATGTATCATCGCGTTAGCATTATATTCACTAAATCTTGCTTCAAACGACCCAAATTGGGCTTCAAACGGCCAAAAAATTTCACGCAGTCGGCGGCGCGCGCGTGTCGGCCCGTATTGGCCTGGCCTGCTTGGTAGAAATACCCGGCCTGAATTATGATCCCAGTCCGCCCCTACATGTGTCAATGTTGTATTATTATTGTATTTTAGTGTGTGTCTTGGAGACCCGTTTGGCTTGGGCTCGACGAGAGCATGACACCTTAATAAATCAGTCAATCAATCAATATATTCACTTAATGTTGTGATATCAGCTTTATTCTATATCTAATTCATGTCTTTGTAACTTTATGCATATATGAAAGGTAAGAGGGGAAATGAAAAAGTGAAATGAGAGTGAGCATTTTTCATTTCGTTGTGATTTTAGGAACCTGGGGCCAGATTCACAATGTGTTAAAGGAGAATTTCGTTTTTTTACACCACGGTCCTCATTTCCAGTTTAGAATATGATGTTTTACTCACCGAAATAGTTTTGCGTCATTCGGATGCCCAGGGAAGATTTTGAGCTCCGAGTACACTCTTCAAACAGGCTAGAACCGCTAGAACGTGAGCCCACGGGGCATTCTGCACGGCAGTGCACGCGCTCTCTAAATGACACTTTTTCTGTCAGATCACGGTTCATTATGGTTGTAAATATAATTATCTAGCTAATAGCTACAAGCTAGGCTAACAACAACACCGGAGTCAGCTTTGATTTGCCCCGGTGGGGTTACAGTGCGTATCGTCCCCCTCTGTGAAACCACTTCTTCAGAGAAACCACAGAAGGGGGACGATACGCACTGTAACCCCACCGGGGCAGATCAACGCTGACTCCGGTGTTGTTGTTAGCCTAGCTTGTAGCTATTAGCTAGATAATTATATTTACAACCATAATGAACCGTGATCTGACAGAAAAAGTGTCATTTAGAGAGCGCGTGCACTGCCGTGCAGAATGCCCCGTGGGCTCACGTTCTAGCGGTTCTAGCCTGTTTGAAGAGTGTACTCGGAGCTCAAAATCTTCCCTGGGCATCCGAATGACGCAAAACTATTTCGGTGAGTAAAACATCATATTCTAAACTGGAAATGAGGACCGTGGTGTAAAAAAACGAAATTCTCCTTTAAGGCTCTTAAGTGTAATTCTGCCATATTTAGTAACAGTCTTATATCTTAAAATATGCACACTTCAGAACTCAAAATAGGGCCTGGATTAATTAGTTAACATTGGCTTACTACCATTGAGGCTAGGAGGCAACCCAAAGTGATTCAATCTACAAAACAATTGGGGAAAACTCATACAGCAACTGATGATGAAAATATTTAAACAATGGTTGCTGTTGGTACTGACAACAGACATGAGACTGAGGCCAACTTGGCCTTACACCAAATAAAGCTTTACAATAAATGTTGATCTTAATGTTAGGTGTAACCTATGAAGGATTTGAACTGTAACCTGTGTTTTTACCATGTGCGCAGCACGCTGGTCAACAGAAGGCTGTTTTGGTTGAGTCACTCAGGAACGTTAAACTGGGTGGAAAAGGGAGGCTCATTTCGATGCGGCTTTGTGATATTCCCTTCCCGACGGGGTGGGTGTTTGAATCAAGTTCCTTAAAAGTTCACCCCCACCCACTTGAGGGCGCAGACTGAATGACAACGAGCGCACCTACACACACATACACACACACACACACACACACACACACACACACACACACACACACACACACACACACACACACAGTAGTATACTTGTATTATGCTATACAAGGACTAACATAAATTGAATGGAATAACAATTGCCACAATTTTGCATTACTCCATCCGTGGCTGTACCCCATCTAGCCACAACCCATATGTCTGCCCCTGCGGTTGCCACATGATGCACGTGGTCCTGGGCCGGATTTGGAAAAAAAAAAAATATATATATATATATATATATATATATATATATATGTGTGTGTGTGTGTGTGTGTGTGTGACTATATATTATATAATATATAGTCACACACACACACACACACACACACACACACACACACGTTTTTTTTTATATATATATATATATATAGTCACACACACACACACACACACACACACACACACACACACACACACACACGTATATATAATATGTATGTACATTATGTATGTATGTCAGTACCGTATGTATGTGTGTGTAAGTATGTATGCATGTATGTATGTATGTATGTATGTATGTATGTATGTATGTATGTATGTATGTATTTATAGTTGAGGGTTTGGGGTTACCTGTCTCTGCTCCCTGCCTGTCTCCAGTCCTGGTCTTCTTCTCTTCAGTTGACTCAGTGAGCAGCGTTCTCTGGCATCACGCTCCTCCTGGCTTACTGATAACTGCAGTATTCACATAACAGATTCCAACCTGGCTGTCAAATGGGGTTTGTCCGTCCAGATCCAGAGAGGGGCTTGGCAGCCAATGAGCTGTGAGCGCGTGGGGCATCACATGTTGGAGCGACTGTCTCCGCCTACGTGTCTCTCCTCCCAGTCTGTCTCCAGTCCAGTCTTCTTCTCTCGAGTCGACTCGTTGACAGAAAACCCAGCAGCCTCCTCACATCACGTTCCTGGCTGCCAAATGGGGTTTGTCCATCCAGATTCACAGAGGGGCCAATGAACTGCGATTGAAACTCTGAAACTGAGAAAACGTCCTTACAGCACCAGTTTCACTTCATCATTAAAGAGCATGATGCAGGTTAGAGACCCCAGTGAGTCAATCTGTAGGAAAATTATGTAGGAATTTTCATAATACTATTACTTATACATTGTAGCGATCGTGAGAGAGTGAGTGGATAACGCCAGCACATTGGTCCTTGGCCAACAAGATTGTCCCTTTGGCCGGCTGGTTAACATTGCTGGGCTTGTAAGTGAGAGATCGCAGGTTCAAAACCAGGCTGCGCGGTCATCGGAGGCCTGGGCACCCTGGGCCGGCGGAAATCGCTAGCGCGACTCGAGACAGAGGGGGCGGCAGTGGCTCAGGAGGTAGAGCGGGTCGTCCACTAATCAGAAGGTCGGTGGTTCGATCCACGGCTCCTCCAGTCCGCATGTCGAAGTGTCCTTGGGCAAGACACTGAACACCAAATTGCTCCCGATGGCTGTGCCAGCACCCTGCGTGGCAGCAGGCAGCCTTCGGCATGTGAATGGGTGAATGTAGGCACATTTATAAAGCGCTTTGGATAAAAGCGCTATAATTAATGCAGTCCATGGGGAGGTACGGTGGTGTAGTGGTAAGCACTATCGCCTCACAGCTAGAAGGTTGTGGGTTCGATTCCCACCTGGGGACGAGGTGAGCGCTGAAGGAATGCGTGCCCGTCCGTATATCCCCGAGTGCCGCCCCTATCGCCCGGGTGGGGGTCGCACCTAGGCCCCACGGCCTTTCTGTGTGGATTTTGCATGTTCTCCCCGTGCCTCCCGGGGGTTTCCTTCATATAGGAACCCCCTTCACTAAAAACATGCATTGTCCTGGTTGCTAGTGTGGTTCCTCCTATCAACGTTGAGGGGCGCCTGTTCAGGGGGAGGGGAACTGGTTGGAATAGCGTGAGCCTTCCACGTGCTATGTCCTACCGGTGAAGCTTCCCCTGTCAGGTGAAAAGAAGTGGCTGACCGACTGCCCATGTCTCGAAGGAAGCATGGAATCAGTCTCGGCTCTCCCTGATCGGCATAGGATGAAGTAGCAACCAGGATAAACTTAGAATCAGCACTAACGGGGGATAAAATGGGAAAAAAAATCGGGGGGGAAAAAAAAAAAAAAAAAAATTAATGCAGTCCATTTACCAATTACCATTTACAAAGGTGCGAGGGTCTCTGGAGTATACAGTAAGATGAGCAAGGAGTACGTCGAAGTGCAGGGGCTGCGCTTCCAACTGGAGCAGGCAGTGTAGCGATCCTGAGAGAGTGAGTGGATAAAGCCAGCATGTTGGTCTTTAGCCAACGGGATTGTCCCTTTGGCCGAAACTCTCGCTGGCCACCTCTACAGGCCGCACTCGAGCCCTCCAACCTCGCTGCTCTGCCTCTGCTGCCATTTCAGCATACCTAGCTTTCTTGCGCTCATAAGCCTCCTCAACTCGATCTTCCCAGGGGACTGTGAGTTCGATAAAATAAACTATCTTCTCTACCTCGGACCACAGTAACAAGTCCGGACGTAGCCGGGTGCTAACTACATATGCTGGGATGACTAGCTGTTCATTCAAGTCAACCCTCATTTCCCAGGCTCCACCTACACTTAGCTGCCCTAACTTGTGCCTGACCTTAATTGGTCTAATCTTTTCTCCCTCACATACACATTTGATCTGTCTAGTCTCTTTGCTAGCAACTAGAGAATTTACTTCTAGCCGCTTTTCCTCAACTGCAGCTGCCAAACATTTCAACACCTGGTTGTGACGCCAGGTGTATCGCCCCTGGGAGAGACTGATCTTACACCCTGACAGTATATGCCTCAGTGTACATACACACAACACAACGGGCAGGCACCATCCTCACCCAACCACTGATTTAAGTTCTGGGGAGATGGCAGCACATCATAAGTAGCCCCTATAATAAACCTAATTCTGCTGACCTCCATGCTCCACAACTCTCTCCACTTCAACTTTCTCTTCTCGACACTCTCCCAGTTCACCCACTGTCCTTGCTTTGCCTGCGACACTGCCTTATTACATCTTACTGCCTCCTCTTTCCTATGTACTTCTTCAACTACCATCTTCCTCTTTTCTATTACTGATGCCTTGTTCCACACAGGTTTCCCTATGCACAACCCTAAGCCTCCACGACCGTGCTGCACCTGGCCTATGATATCCCTGTGTCTAAGAGCTGACTGTGCTTGCTGTACTGCCTCCTTTGGGTTCCACTTCCTCCTTGTTTTAACTGTGGGCACTACACTCCTAACCACTGGATCCTTTGACTGAGTCAGAGTCAACTGTCAGAGTCCTAACAATCTGCTAGTACATGGAGCGGTTGACGTCATAGTCGTCATGCCATCCATGTATGCCCTAATTGGAGGGAGCCGCAGCCCTCCCTGCAGCCTTTCTCCACCCACTACCCATTTTGAAGCCCTAATAATGATCTTCATTGCCATGGTAAAAGCTAATGGGGAAATTGTACACCCTGCCATAATGCCTATCTCCAGCTGCTGCCAAGCTCTAGTGTACTCTGCTGTGGTAAAGCAGAGTTGAATATCTAAGAACAGTGACGGCGATAAACCGGGGCAAGGGGGGTCTAAAGCCCCCTCGCAAATTGCTGTAGCCCCAGTTAAGCCCCCTCAGGTGTAATTTGAATAATCTGGAAAATGATTCAGACTGTAAAGCATTATTTTGGAAACAGCTATGAACTTGCAAATCCTCTACATAATAAAATTAAACATAACAATTGTTCTTTGTAGTGTCTGTTTCACATTACAATTTAAAAGCTCATGAACACACCAAACAACATGAACAAGTTTAGAATCTGAAAGGGTAAAATCCGAGGAGCACTTGAAGTTTCTACCTGAAAGCTGAAAATCCGAGGAGCACTTGAAGGCAACATTAGTCTGCCTGTCAGCTGTCACCGGCAGACAGTGAAACTGAAAGATGCTACCATGGCCATGCTACATTTTCTGAAAAGAGTTGAGAAACAAAAAGTTAATCCAGATCCTGTCGCCGTCGAGGACGAGGAGGACAAAGAAAAAGATAGAGATAATGATGTGTGCTGTGTGCTATACTGCTTTTATTGAGGAAAAAATGAAAACCTATTGTATAGTAAGTAACTCTGTTGAAGTCATGAAACTTGATTATTTTCTTAGCACCCTCACAGATTGGTTTAATCCCGCTTTAGCACCGGTAGGGAACTCATCCTGGCGCCGTGCCTGTCTAAGAAGTAGGCTTTAACTAAGCTCTTTATACTACCTGGCACTCTAAAGAAATCAAAAGCTTCCCATAACAGACTATGCGGCAATGACCCGAAAGTATTAGCCAGCTCCAATAATACAACATGCAGGTCTCTCTTCTCACGCCTAGCTGACTGGATTTGGTTCCAGATCATGCTGGTGTGCTCTAAGCACCCGGAGAAGCCGGGAATTCCAGCCTTGCACCGAAGTATCTATTAGCCTATTCTTTTCTAGGTAATTAGACAGCCTCTGTGCCACAACACTAAAGAAAACCTTCCATTCAACATTAAGTAGACTGATAGGTCTAAACTGACTTATCTCTAACGAGTCCCTTTCTTTAGGAATGAAGATTCCCCCTGCTCTGCGCCACGCCTTAGGAATAACCTGCTTCTTCCAGACTACCTTCATCAGCTTCCATAGAAACTGCAATACATCTGGAGCACTCTTATACAGCCGGTAGGGGACTCCATTAGGACCCGGGGCTGAAGAGGCCCTTCCACGTCTCACTACCTCTTGAACTTCTTTCCACCTTGGTGGGCTATCATCACACTGGCTCTCTATTTCACCAATAGGTGGAATATCAGAGTGGACTGTCATCTCTCTAAACCTTTCCCTATCTTTGTGAACCTCCTCCAAATACTTCTGCTTATAGGTACCATAAGGCTACCATTCTTCTCCTTACTAAACAATAACTTCGCAAATCTAAATGGATCCAGAATGCTATTCTAGCTCTCTCTTTCTTTTTCCTATTTTTCCTAATGCTCTCTGCTCTTCTTAAAACTGCCAACCGCTCCCTCACATCTGACTGCAAGCAATCAATGCCTTCCTTCTCAACCTCTGTAGCTTTCCTCCACTGCCTCTTAAGCTGTCTTCTCTCCTGGATAAGTCTATCTATCTCTTGTTGGCGCCTAGATTTAACTACCTCACCCTCTAGTTTCTTCCTTTTCTCAAAGACGCCAAACCTTTCCTTACCATAATCATTAATAAGATCTCCCATTTTCTCCAACTTACTCTCAGCAGTTCCTTTAAGCTTCTCTAACACCCTAACCAAATCACTATTGATATCTTCCCACTTCCTACACCTGGCCACTTAACTCTAGGCTTCTGACCACTAATCTTCTCCCTCTTTGGCTGGCTGGCCTCTCTGCCTTCCTCAGTGCTAGGACCTGCCTCAACATCAGGGGTGCTGATGTCCTGCGAGCTGTGGGTTACTTCCTGTCGCTGGACTTCACCCGACTGACTTGATAAACTTCTTAACTCATTCTCTGCCAGGGTCATTTCGGTCTGTGTGCTCCCAGTGCCAGGATTTTGAGCATATTTCCTGATCTTCCAGGACCCACAGAATATTCTGTGCTAGGAATAAAATTACACAACATATCTCACAATAAAGCAGAGACTCTCTTCTTACCCCTTGTAAAAAACTGAAACTCTCCCAGGTTTCCTTGTTTAGTTACAAGCAGTGAAAGTTAGCTTGTTTTCACTAAAAATGCCCTCCTTGGAACATAAATATGAGAAAAAGAGGTTTTTAGTGAAGGACACCGTTTCAAGCAGAACTCTCTTTTGAGCCTTTTATTTTTTGCCTCAGTGACACATCAGACACATTATACAGTATTTGTTTTCCCAAATAAATAAATTAAAAATTAAAAATAAGAGAATGTATTTGAGGGAGCTGTGTCGGTCCATCCCGCCCAGTGAGCGGCTACAGAGAGAGAGAGAGAGAGAGTCTGGCCCCTGGGGTTTCTTGACAGATGAGGCTTGGCCGCAGTATTTATCAAAGTATGATAAATATGTGCACAAAATCAAATAAATAATTTACTTTTACAGTTGCCATGTGGATTTTTAGCTTAGCTTGATAAAAGCATAAACAAATGGAACGAACCCTTATGTGGTCACACTCACACACTCTCTCTCTCTCTCTCTCACACACACACACACACACACACACACACACACACACACAGGAATAACGAGTGCTGTAACGTTACCTGCTGTCACGTTACCTCTCATAACTAACGTTAGCACAGAAGATCACACAATAGCTACGTTAGTGCTGTAAACTTTGAAATGTTTATGTGACACATGTTTCGCCTTGGTTGCTGGGGACGGGTGTGTGACGCGGTTTGACGCGTTTGACGTATCCATGTGATTCCCCCTCCCTTGAGTGTGACAGAGCTCTCCCTTGAGAGGGAGAGCTGGCAAGAGGAAACGTGAAGCGAGTCATGCCGGCGGCATAAGTTATAAACAATGCGTGACAATTATACTCGAATGTTGTGTGTGTGATCATTTCATCTCAAACGCGATACAAAAAATAGGCTACTTTTTACCATCGTCATCGCTCTCTCCAAGTGGCACCCATTTCTCCTCCTCCGATGCATCTGTGTCAGACGGATCAGAACGCTGTGAAGGGGAGCCTTCTTCGCCCTGGCACTCCGTCGTGGAGCAACAACAAAAACGCTGGCGTCTTCCTCGCCATCGTCGCCATCCGAGAACTCAGGGTTGGACTCTGTTTCGACCACAGGCTCCACCCATAAATACTAAACTAGCGGGTTCCTTTTATCAGTTTGACCTGAAACAATGTCACAGGCTGGGAAAGTGTCTGATGTAATGTAAACAGCCAAAACATGAAAGTACGTCCGAGTATGTCTTTGGCACAGAACGCCATTGTTAAAAGTACGTCCGGGTACGTCTTTGGCAGAGAATGAGTTAAGAAATAATTTTCAATGCGGGGTCCCTGTGTTCCCTCTACCAAACACCTATTCCTGCCTTGATGGATTCTAAGACCCTTTAAAGTTGTTACCTTCTGCCAGCCACACAAGCAAACCTGACGCTTCTTCCCATCTACATCTGAACTAGTGGCTTCCACTGACATGTTTTCCCTACTCATAGTCAAGTCTGTTCCAGAGTCAATAACCGTGTCAACCATAGGTGAGTCATCTTCCTCCCCGCTCTCGCAGACTCTAGGGGTGTTTTTACATAATTCCATTTCGTAGCAAGTTTGGGTGTAACCAATGGCCTAATTGGCCTTGGCTACTGCCACAATGAGCAGCTAACCTATTGCAGCCCCGGTGGGGTCTAATCCCTCCTCTCAGCTGTCTTTCCATGCTGTCACTAGGTCTTTCCCTATTTGTCAGCTGCACTATTCACAACAGACTATCCTAAGCTAGCTTTAGTATTAATTAATACACAGGACAAGATGTTACTATCCCTTGTGCCAAAATCCGAGGAAAAACACATTTAGAAGCCCAATCCAGAATAAGACAAGCTAACAGGCTAACAAACTAATAAACAAGACACAAATCACCAGTTACCTACCCTAGCCAACAGCAGTATGAAGCATGTCATTGGGGTTTTCAAGTGGGCACCTTCCTTCACCGATGTTTCGTTAAGTTAGGCCCATGACACCTCAAGAAGGCTTAACGGTGTAATCCAGCATCCTGGAAACACCCCCCTCCATGCTACCACCGCACAACTGCCTATTACCTCACTATCTAAGCCTAGCTATCCAGGTCGGTTCGGTATGACATTCTTAACTACACCACCACTGTCAATGATTCAGCCCTGTTGATGCGGACCGTCAATCATGACCAACAACAATCAATCTTACCTTAGCGAACTCCCCAGCTAGCATGTTTCCTCCTTAGCCACAGCCATTCACTTGCTCGTTCTGCTGACTGAGACATGTTGCTAACCGCAAGCTTCAGGCGCTGTCCCCGAATGCCCAACTCATAGGGCAATAACAGACTTTGTCAGAAAACCACGGCAGCCCACCTCTACAGGCCGCACTCGAGCCCTCCAACCTGGCTGCTCTGCCTCTGCTGCCATTTCAGCATACCTAGCTTTCTTGCACTCATACGCCTCCTCAACTCGATCTTCCCAGGGGACTGTCGTGTTAGTGCCCTACATAAATACTGCTTTTTAGCATAATATAATGTGTTAGTGCCCTACATAAATACTGCTTTTTAGCATAATATAATGTGTTAGTGCCCTATAATACCTCTTTTTAGCATAATATAATGTGTTAGTGCCCTACATAAATACCTCTTTTTAGCATAATATAATGTGTTAGTGGCCTACATAAATACTGCTTTTTAGCATAATATAATGTGTTAGTTCCCTACATAAATACTGCTTTTTAACATAATATAATGTGTTAGTGCCCTACATAAATACTGCTTTTTAACACAATATAATGTGTTAGTGCCCTACATAAATATTGCTTTTTAGCATAATATAATGTGTTAGTGGCCTACATAAATACTGCTTTTTAGCATAAAATAATGTGTTAGTGCCCTACATAAATACTGCTTTTTAGCATAATATAATGTGTTAGTGCCCTACATAAATACTGCTTTTTAGCATAATATAATGTGTTAGTGCCCTGCATAAATACTGCTTTTTAGCATAATATAATGCAGAGGTTCTCAAATGCATGTTTTTCAGCCAAGGACCCCTTACAAGATAGAAAATATACTGGGGACTCCCTCATTCTGATTTGTGATTTTGGGCTAAGCTTAATGTTTCCACTGTAACGTGCTTGACTTTTAAATTGATAGGTTTGTTAGATTAGAATGTAATCCATGAACCATTTTAGATTTAAAGCATAAAATATTTTCGTTGAACTATGCTTTCGCAACAACAAAAAAGTTTTTATTTTTATTTTCCTGAAAACTTTTCGCGGACCCCCTTGCAAAGTGCCCCGGACCCCCATTTGAGAACCACTGATATAATGTGTTAGTGCCCTACATAAATACTGCTTTTTAGCATAATATAATGTGTTAGTGCCCTACATGAAACCTGCTTTTTAGCATAATATAATGTGTTAGTGCCCTACATGAAACCTAACCTGACGCTGCCAGATGGACGGTATAGCTCCACATAGGTTTCACTAAACCAGTCGATCTGAGTTTGAAGTCACCAGACCCGCTGACGGAGGCGGGCACTTTGTCCAAGCTACTTGGCAGGTGATTGGATGACCCATCTGTCTATCACCGCTGGTGGGTGTTAACTTCAACCAATCAGATCGCGGAAGGTGCCTGTGGATGATCTCCGTGGTATTCATTGATTGAGTCCTCGCGGTCGTAAAGTCACCTTCGAAGCATTTAGTTAGATTATAATGAACTAGTTGTGTGGCTTAGCCTTCCCAAATGTTGAGGGTCGTTTTTTAGAATTTAATACATAGAATTGGGAACGTTACATTCAATTTCATTCACTGCCTGTCACTTCCGCGGCGGCAGCCATGCTGATAAGTGAAAAGAACTACAAAGACCATGTACCCACTACTTGCCCAGACGAGCCAGAGCCCGCCTACGGCCGCCGCTGATTCGTCGAGCCGGCATGGCTCGACCAATCATCTTAACTGCCTGTGCGGGTCCAGACCGTCACGGAGAACCAAATGCAATGTGAGTTCACGTGACGGGCGGTTTACCAGGCTACATGAAACCTGCTTTTTAGCATAATATAATGTGTTAGTGACCTACATAAATACTGCTTTTCAGCATAATATAATGTGTTAGTGCCCTACATAAATACTGCTTTTCAGCATAATATAATGTGTTAGTGACCTACATAATACTGCTTTTTAGCATAATATAATGTGTTAGTGCCCGACATGAAACCTGCTTTTTAGCATAATATAATGTGTTAGTGTCCTACATAAATACTGCTTTTCAGCATAATATAATGTGTTAGTGCCCTACATAAATACTGCTTTTTAGCATAATATAATGTGTTAGTGCCCTACATAATACTGCTTTTCAGCATAATATAATGTGTTAGTGCCCTACATAAATACTGCTTTTCAGCATAATATAATGTCTTAGTGACCTACATAATACTGCTTTTTAGCATAATATAATGTGTTAGTGACCTACATAAATACTGCTTTTCAGCATAATATAATGTGTTAGTGCCCTACATAAATACTGCTTTTCAGCATAATATAATGTGTTAGTGACCTACATAATACTGCTTTTTAGCATAATATAATGTGTTAGTGCCCGACATGAAACCTGCTCTTTAGCATAATATAATGTGTTAGTGTCCTACATAAATACAGCTTTTCAGCATAATATAATGTGTTAGTGCCCTACATAAATACTGCTTTTCAGCATAATATAATGTGTTAGTGCCCTACATAAATACTGCTTTTTAGCATAATATAATGTGTTAGTGCCCGACATGAAACCTGCTTTTTAGCATAATATAATGTGTTAGTGCCCTACATGAAACCTGCTTTTTAGCATAATATAATGTGTTAGTGCCCTGCATAAATACTGCTTTTTAGCATAATATAATGTGTTAGTGCCCTGCATAAATACTGCGTCAACATAATAATGTGTAAGTGCCCGACATAAATACTGCGTCAACATAATAATGTGTTAGTGCCGTACATAAATACTGCTTTTTAGCATAATATAATGTGTTAGTGCCCTACATAAATACTGCTTCAGCAGAAAATGGATGATTCGGGGGTTGAGAAAAGTTGTCTGTTGTATTTTATTCATGTAAATCTTTCTTATTTATCACGCAGACAGAAATACTGATGGAAGAAACATTTGGGATAAAATATTGGTCGTGTAACACAGAGCTGTGGCCAAGTCAACTTTGCTCAGGTCCCAAGTCAGTCTCAAGTCTTGAGGCACAAGTCTCAAGTGAAGTCTGAAGGACTAGAGACGACTTTTCAATGCAAATCTTCTTCACTTATTTCAGATTACAATGTGTGACACAGCATTTTAAATCTTACAATCTGCACTCATTCATAATCTGTACAACACTGGTAAGTGACCTCAGCCTATTTGTGTGTCAGAATACCAGCACCTGTCACATATGGTTTAAGAGCATTGTGAGCATCAAATATAAAATACACATGTTCAAAGTAATCTATTACCGCCACCAGTAAGTGTTGTTCTACGGCTGCTGGTTCAGTGAGTTTTGCTCGTAGACTGATCAGACTGATACTGTTGAAATCTGTGGATTCAGCTTTCATTTAATTTCAAAGCTGTAAACTGGTGCAAACAACCAACAACCATTATTACTGCGACCACTACGACATGTACTTTTGTGGCAATGGGGTATTTAGAAACAGGTACTCTGGACAAAAATCAATCATATCAAATAGAAACATTTACACAAATTGATTTCTATAATATGTTTCAACTTCAATAAATTCCATCATTCCAGACAAAACAAAATTAACCTTTCTGTTATCTGCTGGAACAAATGTCATCACTTTCAATCCAAGTCATTTACACAAACACAAGATCTTAAGTCAAGACTTTAGAAACCTTTTCAAGTCATCAAAGTACAAGTCAGAGTCAAGTCCCAAGTCACCAGAACCCAATTATGTCTCAAGTCTTCTCTTCATGCAAGTCTCAGGCTAATAAAACTGTGACTTGAGTCTGACTCTAGTGAAGCCATGTCACTCGAGTATAATAATAATAAATAAACCTAAAGTCATCTTCTGAAGGTTTGGGAGAAAAAAATGCACTGTCTTCTCTCATCACATGTTATTATACATTCATCACTGAGCTGAAAGTGCATTAAATATGCAGAGAAAAAAGCTACAGAAACTGGATGCTATTTACCCCCCTCATTAACATACTTTGCATTCCCCTTCCCAGCCAAATCGTATTGCCCTATAGGCAATAACATAAAGCCTTATAGGACCTATACAAGTGTTGGCATCAGCAGCACCTGGGATCCTTCTAGGGCTCCAGAAATTAGTTTGAATAGTAAAATTGTATTACTTTTATTTCGGTCTTATTTTAGGTCTCTCTCTCCCCTCTGTTGCAGCATAGACAGTTTTGCAACACTAATTCATAATCTAAGTACTCAGGTTCCTTGGGATCAGATCTCATTAGGTGGGGGGTTCGTGGTCTAATGTGCATCTATTGGTTTCTTCACCTGAAAAGGTTTGGGGTAGTGAAAATGAAGCTGCAGTAGTGTAAAAACACCAGAAGGTGGCAGCACTGTGCTGCAGACAGAGCCACCACGACTGGACGCATGGGCTGTCATGTCTGCTGTTTGATAAGAGTAAGAGGTTCTTCTTCTTCGGTGTGTGTGCGTGTGTGTGTGTGTGTGTGTGTGTGTGTGTGTGTGTGTGTGTGTGTGTTTGTTTTGCACATGTGTGTGCATGTGTCAGAGAGAGAGCCAAACCAGAGGCTCTTGAAGACAGTTGCTTTCCTACCTCACTCACTCACTCTAATGTGATGAGAGGGGGAGGTGTGTGTGTGTGTGTGTGTGTGTGTGTGTGTGTGTGTGTGTGTGTGTGTGTGTGTGTGTGTGTGTGTGTGTGTGTGTGTGTGTGTGTGTGTGTGTGTGAGAGAGAGAGAGAGAGAGAGAGATCCCTAATTCCCTAATGAAATTAATTCTGCAAAGTATCTGAATGGTTTTAAAAACCTGAAATAAAATCTTACTGAATAAACTTTTGTTGTTCTTTTGATTGTTGATTGTTCTATTTTGTTTATTTGATGTGTGACCATATGTCCTGATTTATAAGACCAGGGACCATGTTGAAAAGTGTTCACACTTTTCATGTCTAGCCCTTGGATTTTGTTCTGCTATAACCAATCAATCAATCAATCAATCAATCAATCAAGGAAATGAAACAATTTTGGTAAAAATTAAAGCCAATGTTTCTCTAGACTCAGCCCTCAGTCTTAATCCGTTTCACTCCTGTAAGACTGAGAATATTACTATTTAAATCTTTGCATAACGTTAGGTGGCGCTGTTGGAAGCCTTGCATCGGAGACCCAATCATGAGTGTTGTGGGCGGGCCTGCTTTCTGGGGGCAGTGACGCTCATGCAGGACCAGTGTCTCGCAAAACATCGCCGCATTTGCGGAGAAACATATTAATCACTTAGAAACAAACATAACCTGTTAATAGGGCGTGTTTCATCCTGCCCCGGCGGCTAGAGGTCTTTTCCCCAGCGATAAGCCCGACTCCCGAGGCTTAAGTTACAGAGCCTGCTGATGACTCACAGTAGCAAGCGGGCCACTTCCGGGTAGGAAAATTTATTGTAAAATAAACAACAGGTATAAACTCTCTTTGCACCACATCGGTGTCTTGCTCTATATTGGAACTATGATAAATGGCATTGCCGCTACCAAATAAAATTCTAATAATAAATGTAGGCGTGTCTGCTGCCGGCCGTTCTCGCCGGGCTCTGACAGACAGTTTCTGACAGTGAAATTCCCAGACGTTTGGTGGCGCAGCTCACCAAATGTCTGGGAGCCGAGACTAATGTTTCTCTGGTCATAAAAAAATTACAGAAAAGAAAAAGGCAGTTGGTTCCTACAGTAGTTTTCTGCACACACATGGATGACAACAAGTCCTCTATAAAAAGGATACTTATTCTAATAGATTGTTATAAAAAATACTCTTCCAGCCGTCTGTAAAATCAGAATCAGAATTGTCTTTATTGCCAAGTAAATTTACACACAGGCTACAAGGTATTTACTTTGGTGTTCAGTGCATAGCATCAATAAACATAGTAAGATAACGTATGAGAGTAAATGTAAAAGGTAAGTACTGCAAGTGAAGAAGCATCAAATATAAAATACACATGTTCAAAGTACTCCATCACCGCCACCTGTTGCCACAGTAAGTATTGTTTTTCGGCTGCTAGTTCAGTGAGTTTTGCTCGTAGACTGATCAGACTGATACTATTGGAATCTGTGGACTCTAGTGAAAACAACCAACAACCATTATTACTGCGACCACCACGACATGTACTTTTGTGGCAATGGGGTATTTAGAAACAGATACTCTGGACAAAAATCAATAATATCAAAGGAACATTTACATGAGAATAATATGTACATATATTTTATAATAAAAAGTCAAAGCTTGAGGGAGTGAAGGTTTTGCCACCTCAATGATACGTTCTTGAGTCATGGAGATGCATCACTAATGCACTTTCCTCTGTCCAGATTTTCACTGCTCAAGAATTCAAAATGGACGACATTTCACTCGCAAGCGTGCTTCTCCAACACTTTGTTAGAAAACCAGCACAGCTGATCAGTTTGAGGGTGTTGTACATCAAGGAGTTATCTGTGTGTGTGTGTGTGTGTGTGTGTGTGCGTGCGTGCGTGTGTGTGTGTGTGTGTGTGTGTGTCTCTCTCTCTCTCTCTCTCTCTCCCTCTCTCTCTCTCTCTCTTTACTTTGTCATTTAGATTAAATAGGAGATCATGCCAAAAAATAGACTCTTTTCATCACAAAGCCCAGAACAGGTGTGTTGTAAAGTGGTCATTCCTTCACTCCTAGACATGGACCCATTCACACTCTCTAGTCATACTGTACAGAGCGGAGGGAAACTCCAATAAAGCAACATGCATTTATTCTGTACACAACAAACAAATTAAGCACAATTTACAAAATATGCACCTTTCAATATCACAACTGTACAAAGGTGTTAAAATACAATCCAGGTGTAACTGATATATTTCGGAAATCAGCTGTTGGCACCTGGCACCCAATAAAGGAAGATGAACATGTTGGTAAAAGTACTTTTGAAACAGTATTGTTTCATGATCCATTATTAAAATTGCATTAACAGTTAAGTTTATATATATATATATATATATAAATATATATATATATATATATATATATATATATATATATATATATACAGGATTACTCACTTTTGGTGTGAAAATACTTTAAAACCAGAGCTGCTTGAGAGCTTGAGAGACGAGTGTGTTTATTGGTCCTGATCCATGGTGGCTGCATTGAAGTTCTGGTAGGTGGAGTCTGACGGGAGAGTGACGTATATTGAGTCTGGCTCTATGGTGGCTGGATTCAGGACCTGGTAGATGGAGTCTGGCTGGGATCTAGAGGCTGGAGGACTGTTCTCATAGGTGACACTCTGTAAAAAATAATATCAAGTTCAGGAAGGTGACAAGGCAGAACAGCAAACACATCAGTGGTAGCCATGGAAACAGTCCTCCATCTTGCATGTATCCTACATCTATCCTGCATTAATACACACACTGCAACACTGTCTGTTATCTGTTAATTATAATCATTATAAAACATACAGTTGTTAGTTGTTATATATATAACAACTAACAATATATATATATATATATATATATATATATATATATATATATATATATATATATATATATATATATATATATATATATATATAGTTGAGTAGACTGGAGAGTGCCTCCTTGGTTTGCTCTTGCTCACTAGGTTGAATCTCTCCACCTCTGGCACTTTTATGTTTTATGTTCATGTCTTTTGTTACTGTATTCTATTGATTGTTTGGACTGATGATTGTATTTTTGTAAACTGTTGTATGCTGCTGTCTGAACAGGTTGCACTTGTGAATGGGATCTCAGTCTCAATGTGACTTTACCTGTTTAAATAAAGGCTAAATAAATAATGTACATATATGGGACTATCACACCAAAACAGAAAAAGAAAATCTGCACAGCAAATTTAGATTTGGTGTGAATAGTCCCATAAAGATAAACTGATTTGTTTGTTTTTAATTGCCGTGTGATTTATTCACAGGGATTACTCGCTTTTGGTCTGAAAATACAAATACTTTAAAACCGGACCTGCTCGAGCGATGAGTCTGTTTGGTCCTGATCCATGATGGCTGGATTGAGCTTCTGGTTGGTGGGGTCTGGAATGGTTGTTAAGTATGTTTGGTCTTGATCTATGGTGGCTGGTTTCATGCCCTGGTAGGTGGAGTCTGTCTGGGATGTAGAGGCTGGAGGACAGTTCGCATACGTGACACTCTGTAAAAAATAATATCAAGTTCAGCAAGGTGACTAGGCACGACAGCAAACACATCACTGTAGCCAACAGTCCTCCATCTTGCATGTATCCTACATCTATCCTGCATTAATACTACACACTGCAACACTGTTATCTGTTAATTATAATCATTGTAAAAATTACATTTGCTCCATTTCAATCTGTCAATTTACGTAAACAGATGATTGAGAATGAATCTATATAGAGTTTAGTATGGCGTCTATGCTCTGATCCTGTCACCCTGCAGCATACACCTAGCTTGGGCCAGATCTACTAAACTAAAGGTTTGTACCATGCAGTGCAAATCACATTGCAGCGGCTAAAACTGCACTGATTCAAATTCCTCATTTGTAATATGATTACTCACTATTAAAATTAATTAAAATTAATCTTGAGATTTTGAATCTTAAAACCTAAGACGGCACACCGAGCATTTGCGCCTGAAATCATGGGTCAGCTTCCATGCGTGATGACTTAGTGCTGCCTATATGTGTAGAAGCTATGGTGGAAACCATTGACTGTATAATATATGGACAACACGTCTCCACTTCCTACCACTAAAAATGAAGCCAAAATATCTTCTTTCAGCGAGCTGCCATCTTGCTTGTTTGGTTGCATTTGCATCCAGAGTTTCTGCAGTAAAGTCGGGCAGAGCCGCCGCCGTTCATTAATGCAGGTCTGTGATAAATACTTCTTGTCTGCTGCTAACAGAGCTGTGTCTTTATTCCAGCTCTCTGTGATGCTGACAGCCTGTGGTTTAGCAGCCATCCATGTCCATGTTGTCATGTTCAACACCAGCAAGTCTTCTCCATCATAGCCATACTGTTGAAAAGTAGTAACTTCTCCTGTCTCATCATCCCATTCACAGCCATACATCCTCTGGTAGGTGTGGACACCTGAGAGAGAGAGAGAGAGAGAGAGAGAGAGAGAGGGCGGGAGGGAGGGAGAGACAGAGAGAGTGAGGGGAGGGAGGGAGAGAGAGAGAGAGACAGAGGGCAGGGGTAGAGACAGAGAGAGACATAGAGAGAGACAGACGGAGAGAGAGAGTGAGAGAGAGATAGGCTACATAAATGTAAATTCTGTTGGTTAATAGGGAGTTAAGCAGTGACGTTTTAAGTAGTCTTTTAGTCTCATCTGTGTGTGTGTGTGTGTGTGTGTGTGTGTGTGTGTGTGTGCGTGTGCGTGCGTGCGTGAGTGTGTGCGCGTGCCCCGTGCGCACGTGTGTTTTGTGTGTGTGCGTGCCGTGCGTTAGTGTGTGTGTGCGTGTGTGTGTCAGTGATGGAAGCTACATCTCTCTGCTACTTTACAACAAAGCAGGATGAAAAACATTTCAGCAGAATAAAGTGAAACATAAACAAACCTCCAGTTTCCTTAAAGAGCTGCTTTATGTCCTCAATGTTGTTTTTGTTGATCTGCTGCTCACTCAGACAGGCCTCAGTGTGTCTCTCCCAGTACTGTGGATCATCTGCTGTTCCGTTGATCATCCAGTCCTGTTTGGGTTCTGCTCTCTTGGTGTTGCTGTCACAGAGAAACACCTGAACTCCATCAACAAACCAAACTCTCACATACTCTGTGCTGTTTGTGACTCCAGAGGATGTAGTGCTGAGATACTTCAGAGAGTGAGTCACTGTGGGACAAACAGGGAAGAAACTCATCTTTTGATTGACATTTTAACACATTGAGTGCCAGCCCTTTTTTCAATGCTGTGGGTAGCTTGTGCCAGGCCGTTTTTTGAGGATTCTGGCTCATTTTAGAAGAGCCGAGGATTCTTTTCTGCTTGGAGTTTGTGAACACGAAGTTCACAAAAGTACTAATAGAATGTGTGCTTTCTCTGTCTAAAAGAGTTAGTTTGCAGAGTTAGTAGTTATGTAGATATTAGCCGTTGAGTACAGCATGGTTTCAGCTGTCTGAGAGTGAAAGTTGAGATAATCGCAGTTTTGTGAAATTCAATCAAACAGGCAGAACAGTCACTTTAACCATTTCTTTTTGGCATCAGTGAGAGATCAGACATCCAAACAATGTTCCGAACGCCCTCTCCTTCAACTCCTCCCTCCGTGGGCGTGTCTAGTGGCTTTCAGCCTGCGTTTGTCAGAAGCGAGTGCTCGCTGCAGCCTCGCTCCCTGGCAGGCAGCGAGTATGAGCAGCCTCCCTCCCCGCCTACAGTATGAGAATGAGGCTCGTTCGTTTCTGGGTTTTCGGAATGCGTGCGATTCTGGCCTTTCTGCGGGCGTTTCAAAGTGTGTTTTACCTATAATATATTATGCAAATTTGCAATCCCCCGTGTGCTGCTGCTGGCGCGGGCCGAGAGCGGCGAGTCTGGTGACTGATGACTGTAAAATCGGCAAGCCATTTCCTTGTGAATGGAGAAAGCACCCGCCTGAGGCTGCTGTTTTTTGCTCGGATTCCTCTCTGTCGGGAGGGCACTGTCCCCACTTAGCTGGTCGGTAAAATAGATTATACACATTCTCTTCCTCCAATTCTGCTATAGGAGGCGTAAAAGGGGTTGATCGATGTCCCACCGTCAAAAAAAAAAAATGTTTATGTAAGCCGAGATATCTCGTCTATGGCACTCAACGCTTGGATTATGTAAGCCGAGATATCTCGTCTATGGCACTCAACGTGTTAAATACATTTGTACACTAACACCAGTCGAGGAAAAACTCTAACATGCTGCTGGTGAGTAGACACACATTGTCAGATGAAATACTACTATAATATGAGTGATGTGAGTCAAGAGTGATCATCTGAAAGCATCAACAGGCTATAGAAAATATATATTCACATCAATTCTCCATTTAACTTAGCAATACTAGGAAGGTTCAAATGTATTCCCGTTCATACACCTAAAAGCAGATGTGAATATAATTCATCTTAACATGATATCAGCCTAATCACATTTCACTGATAACAACATGTTTAAAGGAAAGATTTGAAATGTGATCTTACCTGGAGATGCACCGTGAAACAAAAGGAGCAACAAAACCAACTCCTTCATCTTGTTTTGATAAAGAAGTTGTATTTAACGATAACGATAAATATAAGTCCTGTTTGTATGTTTTATAGCTTTGTCCTTGATAAGTCCTTATTTTGAAGAGGTTGTAGTTGTTATGTTGTTGTGTCTCTCAGTGACACAGCAGTCGTTGGTCTGCAGAGCTCAGTCACAGTGTTTCTGTCATACAGGCTCACAGCGTCAAACCACTGATGCAGAGGAAATGATTATGAGCTTTGTGGTCACAAATAAGGAACTGGTTAACCTGAGCAGGTTGAGCCCCTCCCCTCCCCGAACTTTACTCAAACCCATATGAATTACATCTTCACAATAATCTTCACTTTGCTCCCAAACGTGTTATGCATATATAGGCTATTGCTTAGCCTATAACCTAAAATAATATTAATACAAATAAATTACCAACTTTTGGGAGTTAGAAAAGTACATGGCAACAATATTTCATGAAGTGATTCATTTCCAGAGTCTTCTTTCCCTGCAGTCTGATTTGAGGGCCTAAGCTGTTCCTACAGGATGATGCCTGTGGAGAGAGTGAGGTCAGGAGGAGGAGAGAGGTGAGGACCACTCCTCCATCCCTGTTAACCTCTCTATGTGTGTGTGTCTACTCACATCTACTCTCATCGCCGCCATTTGGTTCTTCAGTGGAAAAGTCACATCTATCAGTGGCAGTGTTGGGAGTAACTCATTACAAAAGTAACATATTACATGTAATATATTACTTTTAGCAGTAACTCAGTAATATAACTTATTACTAATAGGATTTCAGTAATATTATACCAGTTACTTTGTCAAGTAACTCAAGTTACAAATTGAGTTCCATTTGTTTTATCAAAGCACATATATAAAAAAGGATACAATCATTTCCTAATCAAATTGTGTGTTTTTATGCAAATAACTACTATAGATGACAATAAGAAAGGAAAAGGATAACATTTAGAATTTTGGATGGTTTGGACTGACCTCAAGACTGTGTGGTGGCGGGGGGGGGGGATTGGGGGTGATGGGGGGGAAGGGTTTGGATGGTTCCGGGGTGGCGATATTATCTGCTACTGTTGGTGAAAGTAATGCAAAAGTAGTGTAATGACTAACGAGTTACTCTACACAGATAGTATTATTGTAAAGTAACGTATTACTTTCCAAAGAAAGTAACTAGTAATATGTAGTATATTACATTTTGAAAGTAACTTGCCCAACACTGAACAGGGGACGCCACGTCCTTGTGAGGTTGGACAACACAACAACGGTGTCGTATATAAACCGCCAAGGCGTCCTACACTCACTGAAGTTGCACATGTTAGCTCACAGACTGATCCTGTGCAGCTATGCACAGTTCCTCTCTCTGGTGGCAACGCACGTCCCCGGGACCCTGAACACGGGTTTGATGGAACTGCTGATACACATGAACTGAGTGAGCACATTGTGAAAAAAAGTGCAAATTCACAATAGTTATGACAATGTACACATGCATTCACACATTCATTCTCACAAACACCCCCACCAGACATTTCCAAAATGCAGGATGACAGGACCCACCCTCCTCTGCCTCTGCCACCCTGCATTTGGAACTTTGAATGTGTTTGGTACGTAGGTAAATACAAAGGACGTATTTTAATATTTCTGAACCTCTCAACTTGAACGGCATTTGAGGACAAACTTTTGCTGGTTTTGCTGAGTAATAAAGAAAATACATAACTCTGAGTTGATCTTGAGTGTGACTAAAAATAGCTTAAAGGAAATGCAGTTGTGTGGTTAGGGTGGGCCCTTCAGCTCTGCATGAGGTGACCTAGTTTGGGTCCATAAGATAAGATGGTGGGCAGAGTGTTTCATTTACTATCTATGATACGATCTGTGATTCTCCTCTGCTTTAGGCAGTGAGCTCTGACGTAAACACATCAAGAGTAGAGACAGGAAGAACAGAGGATACCAACATTAAAGAAATAGAGCTTTCTGCTGAGTGTGAAGGGGCCATGAGCAAAAAACATAAAAAAAAACAGCAATAGAAAAAATAGATCAAATGTTTCTATACTGCTCACCTGACATAATCGAAGTCTCCACAAGCCCTGAGATGCCAAGTTGATTTGAAAAGATGTCATTGACAGCCTGTTTTTAGCTGAACTCTTCACTGTAGCCAACTGGTGCAGCAGCTGGGAGGCTGATGAGGCTGCTGCAACAGACCCAGCTGGTCTCCATTTCTCCAAACTGGGACGCGCCGGCTGCATTCTACTGCATGTAGTACACTGACTGTATGCAACTACCTCAGGACCCCTTCAAACAAACCAAACTATCCCTTTAAATTAAGTTACGTTAAGTCACGTTAACTTAACTTAATGTTAACTTAACGTTAACTTAACATAACTTAACTTAATGTTAACTTAACGTTAAGTTACGTTACGTTAAGTTAAGTTATCCTTCATTGTCCGCATGGGGAAATTCATCCTCTGCATTTGACCCATCCAGGGACCAACTCCAGTTCTATTGGCAGTGCCTTGCTCAGGGGCACTGAAAGGAATATTAACCCTACATGTCTTTGACAGGAGTATTAACCTACATACATGTCTTTGACAGGAGTATTAACCTAACATAAATGTCTTCAATGGTGTGAGGAAACCCACAGGAACACGGGAAACTCCAAAGGACCTGGAATGGAGCGGGGTTCGAACCCAGGACCTTCTTGCTGCGAGGCAACAGTGCTAACCACTGAGCACCATGCCGTGCGGGTTCACTCAAAATGTACATCTAAAAGTGGGAATATTAGTTGTGTTTTTTATCTTTCTTTTTAATTTGATTTGTACTGCACACATTTAGTTTTTAAGCCTTATATTTTGTACATGATCTCGGCGAGTTGAGCGCTCAGAGCAGTCAATCAAGCCGGCTGTAGCAGAGCAAACACTGCTGATATTGATCTGATGTGGAGAAGATGGATGATGCATTTATATTTGATGGCTGCCTGCATTTATTGAGCTGGAATAACGTCAAATCGCTGCGGGCTCCCAACATCATAACAGACAGACACACAGACAGACAGACAGACAGACAGACAGACAGACAGACAGACAGAGAGACACACAGACAGAGAGACAGACAGACAGACACAGACAGACAGACAGACAGACAGACAGACAGACAGACAGACAGACAGACAGACAGACATACAGACAGACAGACAGACAGACAGGCAGGCAGGCAGACAGACAGACAGACAGACAGACAGACAGAGAGACACACAGACAGACAGACAGACAGACAGGTAGACAGACAGACAGACACAGACAGACAGACAGACAGACAGACAGACAGGCAGACAGACAGACAGACATGCAGATAGACAGACACACAGACAGAGAGACAGACAGACAGACAGACGAGTAGGCAGACAGATAGACAGACAGACAGACAGACAGGCAGACAGACACCGCCCACCTACCATCGTGGAACTGTGCACCATCGGCTCATACTACATCACAGTTGCCCGGGTGACATCATTGATGACATCACAACTGCCTGAGTGACATCACAGTTGGGCAATCACATTTTCTGACAGTTGATGACATTCCCACCTTTTGCTCTCTCTCTCCTCTCTCCCTCCCCTCTCTCTCCATCCTGCTCTCTCTCTCCCTTTCTCTCCTCCCACCCTCTCACTCCCCCCTCTCTCTAGTTTATCAGCAGGTGTGTGTGTGTGTGTACTGATCTGTGTTACTCTACTCTACTCTGCTGGTATAATTGGTAGGTTTAGTTTGAGTTTTAGTAGCTTTACTGTATTTTAAAAGAAAAGTGTCTTGTGGGCTCTGATAATCAGCTGACTGGTATCAGGTGACCTCTTTCAACGACCCTCTGATTGCTGTGAGGGGAGGAGTAACTGTAGTTTAAAAGTACTCCACCTGGCTTGCTTATCAGAACACATTTTTTTCAACGACCCTCTGATTGCTCTGATTGCTACACCTGGCATGCTTTATCGATTGATTGTGGAGGTGGAGCTCTGAGCCCCTGCTGAACGAGTATTTCTTAGCAAAGTCAGTCTAAAGCGGCAGCTGTAAAGCGGCACGAAGACTCGGGCACAAAGACGAGGGAGTCTTTGTGCCCGAGTCCATCGAGGGGAGGCCAGAGAATAGGGTTTTTTGCTACCTCTCTTATTCTACCTACTCATCTACCTAACTATGTGTTTTCTCCCCATCCCTGTTGTTACCTCAGCCCACAGACGCCGTAGACACGGCAGCTTCAGGTGTAGTAACCCCGGTAATCTTTCCTACCCTAAGAGCGCTAACAGTCCTTTTACTATTGCCGGAGGTCTCTGGAACTGTCAGTCGGCTGAAACTGAGACCATCTCGGCTCATGCTCTATCTCAAACCCTCCACTTCCTAGCTCTCACAGAGACCTGGATCATTCCTGAAAACACTGCTACTCCTGCAGCTCTCTCTGCTGCTTATTCCTTCTCGCACACCCCCAGAGCCTCTGGCCGTGGCGGAGGCACTGGTATCCTCATCTCTCCCAAATGGACCTACACTGTCACCTCTCTCTCTCATCTGTATATCTCATCTTTTGAGTCCCATGCAGTTGCCATATCCCTACCCATCAAGCTCAACATTGTGGTAATCTACCGCCCGCCTGGTCTGCTTGATGACTTTCTGGACGAGCTGGACACCCTCCTCTCCGTCTTTCCTGAGGATGGTACTCCACTCATCCTTCTGGGAGACTTCAACATCCAGCCAGTAACCTTACAATCTCTGCCTTTCCTTAACTTCTTCTCATCCTTTGACCTTTACCTCTCTCAATCTCCTCCTACTCACAAAGCAGGGAATGTGCTTGACCTGGTCTTCACCAGATCCTGCTCCACCTCTAATCTCACTGTGACTCCTCTTCCTGTATCCGACCACCACTTTATCACCTTCTCCCTTCCCATCCCCCTCCCCTCCTCCCACCCATCTCCCCCTCACTCTACCACCACCCGACGCAACCTAAAAACTCTCTCACCCGACTCCCTCTCTTCTACCGTCCTCTCCCTGCTTCCCCCTGCCGAGCAATTTGCTCTCCTGTCCACTGACGAGGCTTCCACCACTCTTCTCTCCTCTCTCTCCTCCGCTCTTGATTCTCTTTGCCCACTCACCACTAAGCCTGCCCGATCTTCTCCCCCTTCTCCTTGGCTGACTGAATCTCTGCGAACTTATCGAACTGAGCTTCGGGCAGCTGAGAGAAAATGGAGAAAATCACATCTCCCTGAAGATCTCTCTTCCTACCACCTTATCCACTCCAACTTCACCTCTGCTGTCTCCAAAGCAAAAACCTCCTTCTTCATCTCTGAAATCCAGTCCTCTGCATCCAACCCCAGTAAACTGTTCTCCACCTTCTCCACGCTCCTCAACCCTCCCTCCCCTCCCCCTCCCTCCTCCCTCTCTGCTGATGATTTTGTAACCTTCTTTACTAAAAAGGTGGATGACATCAGCTCCTCCTTCCATCCTCCAGGCACCCTCACTAACACTCCCGACTCCAATCCTGCTCCTCGGCCCCCTGTCCCTGGATTTCCTTCCTTCTCTCCCCTCTCTCCCGATGAAGTGCTTAAACTCATCAGCTCGAGCCACTTACTGCCCCCTCGATCCTATCCCTTCCACTCTCCTCCAAACCATCTCACCTAACATATCCCCCTTCCTCACTACCTTCATTAACTCCTCTCTGTCCTCTGGTCTTGTTCCACCTGCTCTTAAGACTGCAAGAGTCAAGCCTCTGCTCAAGAAACCCTCCCTTGACCCTACTGCTATTCACAACTACATGCCTGTCTCTCTTCTCTCATTCCTTTCCAAAACCCTCGAACGAACAGCGTCCGAACAACTTTCTCTCTATCTCTCCCAAAATGACCTCCTGGACCCTCTGCAGTCCGGTTTCAAGGCTTCTCACTCCACTGAGACAGCTCTTCTTGCTGTCACAGAGGCCCTTCACACTGCTAAGGCCTCATCCCTCTCCTCTGTTCTTGTCCTCCTTGACCTGTCTGCTGCCTTCGATACAGTCAACCACCAAATCCTTCTTTCCACTCTGTCTGACCTCGGCATTTCAGGTTCTGCACTCTCCTGGTTTGCTTCCTACCTCTCGAACCGCTCATACCAGGTCTCATGGAAAGGGTCCCTCTCCAGATCCTGTCCTCTTACCACCGGTGTCCCCCAGGGCTCAGTCCTGGGCCCCTTACTTTTCCTTCTCTATATCAGATCTCTTGCCTATGTGATCTCTTCTCATGGCTTTTCTTATCACTGCTATGCTGATGACACCCAGCTTTTCCTTTCCTTCCCCCCCTCCGACACTCAAATCGAGGCTCGCATCTCTGCATGCCTCAAAGACATTGGCGACTGGATGTCTGCCCACCACCTCAAGCTCAACCTTGGTAAGACAGAGCTACTCTTCCTCCCAGGAAAAGACTGCCCTCTCGCAGATCTTTCCATCTCCATTGACAACACCACTGTAATTCCCTCCCAAACAGCTAAGAACCTTGGGGTGATCCTTGACAACCAGCTGTCTTGCTCAGCCAACATAGCTGCTACAGCACGCTCCTGTAGGTTCTCTCTCTACAACATCCGCAAAATCCATCCATTTCTCACAAGAGAAGCGACTCAACTCCTGGTCCAGTCTCTTGTCTCCTCCCGCCTGGACTGCTGCAACGTGCTCCTGGCCGGCCTACCTGCCACCGACATCCGACCGCTTCAGCTCATTCAGAACGCTGCAGCCCGTCTGGTATTCAACCAACCCAAATTCTCTCACGTCACTCCCCTCTTCCAGGAGCTCCACTGGCTTCCCATCTCGGCCCGCATCAAATTCAAGACACTGGTACTGGCCTACAGGGCAGTACACCAGTCAGCTCCCCTGTACCTGCAAGCTGTCAGGTTCCAAACCTCTCAGCGCTCCCTTCGCTCCTCCACCAGTGCAGGTCGCCTCGCCCCTCCTTCGCTACGGGGGCTCAAAAGTCGCTCATCCCGATCTCGACTCTTCTCGTCCCTGGCACCTCAATGGTGGAACGAGCTTCCACCTTCGGTCAGGACGGCTGAATCACTGCAGATCTTTCGGAAAAGACTAAAGACACACCTTTTCAGGCTCCATCTGGGCCCTTCTTGATCTAACTTCGTTCTCTCCCTTTCTTTATTAAAAAAAAAAAAAAAAAAAAAAAAAAAATTACTAACCTAAACTTGTACCACTGTTCCTTCAGAAGTTGTAGTTGTCATAGACTGTGCTCCATAGTTGATTGCTCTATTGCTGACAAAAAATGTGTTATTGTAAGTCGCTTTGGATAAAAGCGTCTGCCAAATGACGTAATGTAAATGAGAGAGAGAGAGAGAGAGAGAGAGGGGGGGGGGGGGGCAGTCACAATGACTGAACTGATGTAGTGTATAGTGTATAGTACTATACTGGGTTTTCTCTGTTTACTTGCTAGATAGTTTGCTGCAGATTGGAGAACAATCTAACAGTTTTCACTCAGCTGAAGTTCCATAGGCCCTTTTCACAGCAACCATTTTGGGGCAGTAAAGCAGGAAGTAAAGCAGGCGTAACCAATAAACATTATTGTGGGCCTTTGCACTGGAACACCTAAATGGTTACACCTGCCTTACTTCCTGCTTTACCACCTCAAAACGGTTGCTGTGAAAAGGGCCCTTTAGGGTGAAATGTGTGTTCATAGTGTGGAGTGAGAAAAGACTAACTGGTAAATGGAAACACTGTTACCATGGAAACCAACCTGTGGTCTGAGTGTTGCTTCCTCTGCTGGGCCTATAGAGAACAGATTAGACGATAAGGTGTTATCCTGGGTGTGTGTGTGTGTGTGTGTGTCTGTGTGTGTGCGTGTGTTAATATCCTGTAAAAACATGTTTGAAAAAATATCAGTAACCCTTTATTTAACTTCATTTTCTTATCAATATTTTCCCCAAATCTTTGTGTATAATAACAAAGCTAGAAGTGACAACAACTACATGTGATTGACATACGGTTCCTCTCAAACTCCACTATGAAATGCAGGAACAGGACAGATGGAAACTCTTCACTGCAGTGAGGGCTACTGGGAGCTGGGAGGACAAGCTTGGGGGCGGGGCTTAGCTGACCTCCCCAAGGTGGCGGCCACACAGACGCACAGTCAAATCGGGAACAAGGTATCTAAACGTGTTCTATACATCTATGATAGCCAGCATGACTGAACAGACACAGAGGAGAGACGATCAAACTGCAGCAACAGAGACAAGCTCCGCCCACCCTGTTTGATTGACAGGTGATCAGTGGGAGTCTCTCTCTCTCTCTCTCTCTCTCTCTCTCTCTCTCTCTCTCTCTCTCTCTCTCTCTCTCTCTCTCTCTCTCTCTCTCTCTCATAAAAGTGGGTATGTCAATGTTAGCAGAAAGCTGCTATAGCCAGAACCTTCAAATAATGAAATGCACAGATTGTAGGACAAAATATAACAATCTTTATTACAATCAATTATAGGCAAATCAGATGCATGAATGTAAAAGGGCAATGAGAGATACAGACAGTTAGAGGCAACCAGCTACACCAGGGCTTCCATTCAATTGTAGGACCACTGCACACAGCCAACACAGGGCTACACACTAGTTTAGGGCACACCACTCAACACGGCACGCTAATCACCCTCTACAGGAGGCACTGCAAGTTACCAACCAAGGTAATGCTCACAGGCATTACAGGAGGCACTGCAAGTTACCAACCAAGGTAATGCTCACAGGCATTACAGGGGGCACTGCAAGTTACCAACCAAAGTAATGCTCACAGGCATTACAGGGGGCACTGCAAATCATCAACCAAAGTAAGCACTCAAACACTAATATGACCATTACTGGATTTAAAGTGAAACGGAATGTCCCCTCTGTAGGCTATTCAATTACCCCTCCAGTTTTATCAGTTTTGGATTGCCGCCACCCCGCATTAAAAGCTACAAATAGGCCTAAATGCACACATAGGAAAATAGAGACAGAAACTTACAATATATGATATGATTTAAAAGGTAAACTTACTCGCCCGCTTGGGCGCGACCCTCCCCGGGGTCTGCGCTTTGGACGCCGTCCAACTCCCCGGGGAAACGGCTTCGCTGGACGGCGTGAACAACAGCATACAGCTGATCACTTGGATTCAGTCGGGCGGTAGCAGGACGTCTGACTGCAGTATGGGAGCTATGCAGGCTGCAGCATGACACACTCTCTATATGTCTCGTCCCTGGCTGGCTCCCCCTGGGCCTACACAAGAACCCTTATCTATTGTCGTCGCCGGTGGTCCTATCTGACCACGATCAACCCCTCACCCTGAAAAATCAGTCTCGCTGGGCTCACCTGTATTCAATCAAATCAGCTCATTCATTCAATCAGGGAGTCCATGTTCCTGACATCATTGTCCCGCAGCTCATTCACATCATACTATTCTCAGAAACCTGTCTTTCATAAGTAACACATTTCTTCATCAAAGCTCATATGAGATGTGTTTGGTTTTAGTGTGCTTCTCCATGCATCTCCCATAGGCTTCAATAGAACTGGCACCAACATGTGAAAATGCACACACACACACACACACACACACACACACACACACACACACACACACACACACACATCTGAACATGAGTGTGGAATTCTCTTCTGTGGCTGCAGACGTCACAGAAAGTCACATGACTGTTGAGCTATGTGATGCTGTAGCAGCATCTGATTGTCACATATTCATTTTGAGACATTGGTATAATTACGTAACAGAAACCAGAGCATCACTGAGAAGGCTGTCAGCCTCTCTTCTCTTGTTTCTCCACCTGGATCTGCTGGATTGCTTTACGGCACAAATGTAACTGACACTCTTACCTGGAGCAAGTTTGACAGACTGAGTGGGTCGGTGCTGACTGACACTTCAAAAGGATGCAGGGATCAAAGTTGTGTCCTGGTGACAGGATGCTCTCTCTCACCACCTTGTGGTCAGAAAGATACACTTATTTTTTTCTTTTCTTTGTTTTTAACCTTGGAAATAAACATGACATTTCAGGGTGTATGTATAGTATATACTTGGATAGGTTCAGAGATTTTGGACCAATATATAGGATAATTAATCTCTTCCATCCCTATTTGGATCCACAGTCAATATTGACTCCAGAGTCAGCTGTTGGTTGAAACAGCGATCTCTGCCCGGTCCAAAATCACCAAACCTCCCCTTTAATGGAGAATACATAGGAAGACAGCAGAAGAGCTCTGTCGGTGAGTAAGGAGAAGCATTTATTTGTATTTTGGGGGGAAACCAGATCACATTATGCCATCTTCCCTGTGGATAACACACAACAGGTAGTGTTGCGCTCATGGGACTTGTAGTTCATAACAGTCAGTCACAACAAGGAGAAGTTAGCTGAGAAAGGTCCCGCCTCCAAAGTGCTGTACAAAAGCACTTCTACTGAAATGGCCTGTGTTCTTCCCGGTCACGGTGTGTCTCTCTGTCATGGTTGTGTGCGTTTGTCCCATTGGTGTAAGGAGGCGTTTTCAGTCCAAAATGGCGGCAGCGCTGTTGTAAAAAAAAAGCACCAGATTTCATATCTTGGCTTCTATACTCTTTGGAACAGCTTGGCTTTGCATGTGTGCACATTGCACAGTGCACATTTAGCCATCTAAATGCAAGCCCATATTTATCCTGGCACATCTGCTCACATCCAGCTGTTCACATGGTTAATTACCCTCTATCATTCTCTCTCTTTCTCCCCCTTCTCCTTCACCAAAACAAGCAACTGAAAAAAGACAAATATTTCAGAGTCAGACACGGAATCAAAGAGAAGAGAAGAAGTTAAGTGTTGAAAACGATCCTGCAAAGAAACCGACAAACAGGAAAAAAGTCTTCAAACTATACAAAGCTTTTCTTGTTGTTTCATCGCATGCGCGTAGCCACGGGTGCGCCTGGGTGCGCAAATGCCACCCACACAGGCAGCTGGCGCACCCAAACAGAAAGGGGGAAAAATTAAGTTGTGTTTGTTCATTCAGACCAATAGCGTTTTTGGAGCTGCCAACGTCTTTCTGCAATTCATTCTCTATGTAAGGCCGCGCTAGACGTGCTCCTCTTGAACGCGCCTGGCGTTTCAGCGCTGGTGGCGTTTGTTGTTTTTGGAGGAGCGCTGTGGGCGTTTACTTTTTAAGCTGCAAAAGTTGAAAATTGAGGAAAAGCGCCCTGATCGTCTTTTTCACTCTTCCTACTGTAACCTACCTTTTCTCCTACCGAGGGATTTTCAACCTCTGTTGCTGCCAGAATTAACAATAATCTGGCTTTCATGTGGACAGTGAACAACATCAAACAGACAAAACTAGCTGGTGACCGTCCGTGTGGTCGTTGTGTTCTGATGCGTACTGCACGCGACTACAGGGGAAAAACAAATGGAGCACAAAAAACACTCTGTGTGCTGTGTTTTGTGCACAATGGAAGCGCTCTCAACATGATTTTCATAGCGTTCTGACTGAAAAAAGCGCATGGGTGTGAACGCTTGGTGGTGGACAGTGGAGAGACAGACGATGATGAAGATGATGCAGCCGAAACAATGACGTTAATAACAGCGGGGGGACGCAGCCAAAAACACACTGGTGGTTTGTGCAGCAGCAGTCAGAGGACACTGAGAACGCTACAGATCTCTCTGCAGTAGACGAACCTGTATGCCAACCAAACTTGCGTTCTTTCCCGACTAGAACACTCATTGGAAAAAGTAGGTGAGACTTTTTTGAGATTTTAAAGTGGTTTTACATGTTGCCAAAAAATACAATTTAATTGACTGCTTCTACCTGCTAATAATGAGTGCGAAAAGGAGCAAACATTGATGGTTATGGTCATATGGTCCTATCTTAATATTCCTCTAAATCTGGTTTGAAAAGGCCCACATTTTTTCAAATGGTCCACCCCCTGGCATACCCTGGCTTTCCGTGGCACACCCAATGAGCCAAGTCTGGCTACGCTACTGTTTCATCGTCCTCCTCTCATCGTCCCGGCACCGATCGTTACTGATCGTTACCCTCCTCGTCTCACACTGTGTGAGATACCTGATTCAACCCTGATACGTTCTCTGCATCCTCCTCCACCATCAACCAGCTCCGTTGAAACGTTGAAAATAGATTGATTTGTGGTTTGTAGAGATACAGCTGGGAGGAATATTAGCGCTTCTTCCTGTGCATGGCCCCTCGACTGTCCAGCTAACAGCCACCGCCCTTATATAAAATATACAAAAGATGATCTCCAAAATCCTCTGCCTGACTACTTCTGCAAATAGAAAAATATACAGTCATCCTCTATGTCAAAATCTCTTCTGGACCAAAACCCTGCACCTCTTCCTCGTCTTCCTCTCGGTGGCCTAGTCTTGCCTTCCTGCCCAGTTCAATTGTCACAACAAAACAAAACACACAAGTGACGTTGCCGCCTGCTCCCGGCAGAAGTCGGAGAACTATTGTGCTGGTAAGACGTGTGTTGCCGCTCTCTCTTCCTTGTTTAAATGTTTAAATGTCATTTCATGGGTGGAACTGTATGATATGTGATGATAGAAAATTGCTAAAGTGCTCTTACATGTATCTGTTTTGTCAGTTGCTTTGGTCAGAAAGTACTTTATTTCTGTTGAAATGGTCGGGGATTTTCCCTCAATTGTGCGTGGGTCTGACCTGTTGCAGGAGACATGAGAGAAAGCCTGTCACTGTGTGCTGCTGTACTGACTGTGCCCCCTGCTGCTCTTTATAGGTATGGTTTGGTGTTATAGTTTGTTGTTGAATAATTGTATGTACTTTTATGAAGGACTTCATTTGATAAGATGAAGATAGCATCATTAATAATGCCTTTTGTTTTATTTCTTTTTCTTTTGCAAAGGTATGTTTCCATGTTAACTAAAGGGTGACACTACTACTGCTACTGATAAACTACTGAAAGCAGATTGCTTATTTTGTTTCAACAATAATTGTACTCATTGACTAATTTAGTTTTTGCTTTTATTGTACTACTGACTACAAATATGTATAAGTAACCATTATAAGGGTATACACTGTTATGTTTATTTTGTTTTATGTTTACAACAGAGAAGTTGGAGAACTGTTGTGCTGGGGACGTGAGAGAAAGCCTGTCACTGTGTGCTGCTGTACTGACTGCGCCCCCTGCTGCTCTTTATAGATAAAACACCTGCAGATCCTGAAGCCTGTTGTGCCTGGTATTATTCAGCATCCATTCTACAGCCGTTACACCAGTAGAGACCATTTACACAAACATGACGCACTGACGTACTTCTGCTTCATCATTTTATATATAGGTCGCTTCTCAAGTGATGTTAAAACAACTCTGTTGCCTCCAGGTCTGTTTGTGATCACTTAGTTTGTGTTTCAACATAATGTGTAACACAGTAGCCTACATGTGTTGCCAGTGTAGGCTGACCACATTTCCAAACCCCATGGGATAAAAACCTGGTAAGAGCATCGTAAGTTTGATTTCTAGAATATGTTTCAACTTCAATAAATGCAGTCATTCCATACAAATTCAGAAAGCATAATTTAACTTCAGTCATCTGCTGGAACAAATGTCATCACTCTCAATCTAAGTCATTTACACACAAACACAAGATCTCAAGTCAAGACTTTAGTAAGCTTTTCAAGTCATCAAAGTACAAGTCAGAGTCAAGTCCCCAGAAACCAAATAAGTCTCAAGTCTTCTTGCAAGTCTCAGGCTAATAAAACTGTGACTTGAGTCTGACTCTAGTGAAGCCATGTCACTTCAGTAGAATCATTATAAACCTAAAGTCATCTTCTGAAGGTTTGGGAGAAAAAATGCACTGTCTTCTCTCATCACATGTTACATTCATCACTGAGCTGAAAGTGCATTAAATATGCAGAGAAAAAAGCTAGAGAAACTGGATGCTATTTACCCGCCTCCCATTAACATACTTTGCATTCCCCTTTCCAGCCAAATCTTATTCCCCTATACTATAGGTTATGTTATTGCCAGGGCCTATAGGCAATAACATAAAGCCTTATAGGACCTATACAAGTGGTGGCATCAGCAGCACCTGGGATATTCACCTTATGTTCCAACACAGGGGTCAGCGAGTTACTTCCTATTGTGTTGACACTTCCTGTGAC